>NC_138779.1:12500-367500 GCF_965119305.1 Pelophylax lessonae
ATCGCACAGTGGTTCACACTTGTGCGATCCGATCCTTTGCGAACTGTAAGATCGCACTGCGATATGCAATCAAACTGGGGGTTAATCGTTAAGATTTCATTGACACCCCCAGCGTATCGCATATGGCAGTGTGAACTGCCAGGGGTGCGTTTCCGATGCGGGAAGAGGCTGCGAATTCGCAGCCTTCCCGCATCGCATAAGTGTGAACCGGCACTGAAAGTGTGGCTGAGTCAGAGACAACATCCTAGCCGCTGCTCAGTCCCATTACTAATTCAGGAATATATGCAGTGAGGAGGCTGGTATCTGATATGTGGAGGTAAAATTGTCCTACCTTACATCACAGGGTGTCCATGGAGATCCGTCACTTCCTCCCATTGTCCAATCCAGGAGAAGAACTCTGTAGATGACGTCTCTGACATCTGCAGGGAAGGCAGATCACAGCTTCTTTCTTCTCTGTCCTCATCTGTCCATCTATGTCTGGAGGACCCCTACACCCCCATCCCCCCCTCTATCTCACTGTCCTCATCTGTCCATCTATGTCTGGAGGCACCCTACACCCCCATCCCTCCCCTCTATCTCACTATCCTCATCTGTCCATCTATGTCTGGGGGATCCCTACACCCCCATCCCCCCCTCTATCTCACTGTCCTCATCTGTCCATCTATGTCTGGAGGACCCCTACACCCCCATCCCTCCCCTCTATCTCACTGTCCTCATCTGTCCATCTATGTCTGGAGGCCCCCTACACCCCCATCCCTCCCCTCTATCTCACTGTCCTCATCTGTCCATCTATGTCTGGAGGATCCCTACACCCCATCCCTCCCCTCTATCTCACTGTCCTCATCTGTCCATCTATGTCTGGAGGCCCCCTACACCCCCATCCCTCCCCTCTATCTCACTGTCCTCATCTGTCCATCTATGTCTGGATGATCCCTACACCCCCATCCCTCCCCTCTATCTCACTGTCCTCATCTGTCCATCTATGTCTGGAGGCCCCCTACACCCCCATCCCTCCCCTCTATCTCACTGTCCTCATCTGTCCATCTATGTCTGGATGATCCCTACACCCCCATCCCTCCCCTCTATCTCACTGTCCTCATCTATCCATCTATGTCTGGAGGATCCCTACACCCCATCCCTCCCCTCTATCTCACTGTCCTCATCTGTCCATCTATGTCTGGAGGATCCCTACACCCCCATCCCTCCCCTCTATCTCACTGTCCTCATCTGTCCATCTATGTCTGGAGGACCCCTACACCCCCATCCCTCCCCTCTATCTCACTGTCCTGGGGGGGTCCGGAGATTTCACACTGTCTGGGGGGCAATACATCTCCTATTTCTGTATTATTACTGTGCAGTGCTGGTGATAGTTTACATTCTGGACTATTCTACAGACACCGCCATTACTGATACCCTGACCCACCCATACACCCCCAAGTCTCCATCACCCCCCCATTCAATCCCCCTATTCCATAAATCACCCCCTGGCCACCATCACCCAACCATTCCATCACCCTATTTACTGCATCACCCCCCTTCACGCATACACCCCCCAAGCCACCATCACCCCCCCATACCCTACATCACACCACTTCACCCATACACCCCCAACCACTATCACCCTCCTTTACTAATACATCACCCGGCCAGTATCACCATCATTCTATCCCATCATTTCCTCCACCCATACAACTCCCCGGGCTCCAGATTTCTCCCCTATTCCCTCCATACACCCCCCGGTCACCATCACCCCCTTAACCCGTACTCCCCCTGGCCACCATCACCCCTCCATTCCATCCCCCTCATCCCCCATATATCCCTTGGCAACCATCACCCCCCCCCATACTCTACATCATCCCATTCACCCATATACTCCCCAACCATCTCACCCTCATTCCATCCACCTATTCTCCACATACATCCCCACAGCCACCATCACCCCCTTCCATCCCCCTATTCCACCTAAATCAACCCCCCTGGCCACCATTACCCCCATTGCCTCCCTTTACTCACCCATAAAACCCCCATTCCATTACCCTACTTCTCCCATATAAACCCTCCTTTCCCATGACCCCCTTTACATCCCTCTATTCCCCTCATACACCCATCATCCCCCTTCCCCCATACTCCCCCAGACCCCCATTCCATTTGACTAGTCCCCCATACACTCCCAGGCCCTTATTACCCCCATTCCATCCCCCAATACACCCCTTATAACCCTCCTTTCCCATGACCCCCATTACATCCCTCTATTCCCCCCATACACCCACCATCCCCCTTCCCCCAGACCCCCATTCCATTCCACTAGTTCCCTTATCATCCCTCTACAACCCCAGTCCCTTATTACCCCCCTTCCATTCCCCAATACACCCCCCTTATAACCCTCCTTTTCCATGACCTCCCATTACATCCCTCTACACCCCCCAGGTTCCCATTACCCCTATTACATCCCCCATACACCCTCCAGACCCCCATCACCTCATTCCATCCCCCCATATTTCCCATGACCCCCATTGCATGCTTATCTTCCCCCCATACACCCATCATCCCCCTTCCCTCTATCATCCCCCTTCCCTCTATTACTCCCCAATACTCCCCCATTACATCCCTCTACACCCCCCATCATCCCTCTACACCCCCCATCATCCCTCTACACCCCCCAGGTTCCCATTACCCCTATTACATCCCCCATACACCCTCCAGACCCCCATCACCTCATTCCATCCCCCCTATCCCCCCATATTTCCCATTACCCCCATTGCATCCCAATATTCCCCCCATACACCCACCATCCCCCTTCCCCAGACCCCCATTCCATAACACTAGTACCCCCACCATCCCTCTACAACCCCAGTGCCTTATTACCCCCATTCTATTCCCCCAATACACCCCCCTTATAACCCTCTTTTCTCATGACCCCCATTACATCCCTCTCTTCCCCCCATACACCCACCATCCCCCTTCCCTCTATTATTCCCCCATACTCCCCCAGACCCCCATTACATCCCTCTACACCCCCCAGGTTCCCATTAACCCATATTACATTCCCCCTCCCCCCCCCCAGACCCCCATCACCTCATTCCATCCCCCCATATTTCCCATGACCCCCCATTGCATCCCTCTATTTCCTCTTTGACCCCCTTTCCATTATTCTATCCCCTCCTCCCCCATCCTATATTTAAAAAAATATGTAAAAAGAGAAGTTTACCTGAGATGACATCATCAGTCACTCCATTCCCGCCCAATCCTCTTCCCTCCCACTTCCGGTGTGATCACAGAGCTGTCATTTTGGAAAGTAGAGAATATTGCTTTGGTCTTCAACAAGATGGCGGCCGCAGACATCCCAGGAGAAGTCTTTCCGCATAAAAAAATTCTTCTATTGCTTCCACAATGAGGAGATCCTGAAGAAAATTGTGTCTGCTGTTCAAATTGTTCCTCCCGCTCCTTCCCGGCCCGGATTGTATTGGGGAAAAATAATATTCTATGCGGGGAGTCATCCCATGTTCAGCCACCAGATGGCAGCATTTTACCGTCACAGAGTGTGCGTAGACAGAGGAAGTGCTACCACATTCATCCACAAGGCGGCAGCAGAGTAGCAGTTATATTCCGAGTATTATAAATCAGTGTGAGCGCTACCAGGATCAGCCAGCAGATGGCAGTGTGTGAATGAGATACAGCGCATGCCCAGACCGCCGCCATTTTATAGGAGAACATTGTTTAGGTCTTCAAGAAAATGGCGGGGCTGTGGACATTTCTGTTTAGTGTACTGCGCATGACCAGGGCAGCTGCCATTTTAGAGAGCAGTAAATGCTCTGGTCGTCAGTAATATGGCGGCCGTCACGGACATTTTTTCTCATAGTTTTGGCGTCAGAAGTTAGATAGAGAGCCAATCACTGCGATGGGCGTGGTCATGTCCGAGCGGACGTGTTAGGGAGCCGTGTTTTAAGGGGCTGGGAATGTTTCCAGGCTCCGCCTCCCATTCTTATTGGACAGTTTATAAGGTTTATTGGACTTGGAAGCTGACTTAGATTTGTTATAGAGAAAATAAACCGCCTGGATTCCAACTTTCACACAATGACCCCGGGCTCTATAGGACGGCTAGGCCGCCATTTATGGAGGATTTCCTCCTTTATGTTTGCTGAAAAGGAAGCGAAAATGTGGATGAGGCAAAACATTGGAACCTGTCCGCTGCTGCCGCCATCTTTCAGAAGACCGCTGTAATAACTATAACATGGCGGCTTGGGCATGCGCAGTAGAATATACGATGGGAACACTCGCTGTGCTGCTGCCTTGTGGCTGGTCCTGGTATGACTCCCCTGAATTACTATACACATAATATTACCGACACTCTGCTGTCCCCTTGTGGCTGATCCTGGTATGACTCCCCTGTATTTCTATACACATAATATTACCGTCACTCTGCTGCCACCTTGTGTCTGATCCTGGTATGACTCCCCCTGTATTACTATACACATAATATTACTGACACTCTGCTGCCTGCTTGTGGCTGATCCTGGTATGACTCCCCTGTATTACTTTACACATAATATTACTGACACTCTGCTGCCACCTTGTGGCTGATCCTGGTATGACTCCCCTGTATTACTATACACATAATATTACCGACACTCTGCTGCCTCCTTGTGGCTGATCCTGGTATGATTCCCCCTGTATTACTATACACATAATATTAGCGACACTCTGCTGCCTCCTTGTGGCTGATCTTGGTATGACTCCCCTGTATTACTATACACATAATATTACCGACACTCTGCTGCCTCCTTGTGGCTGATCCTGGTATGACTCCCCCTGTATTACTATACACATAATATTACCGACACTCTTCTGCCTCCTTGTGGCTGATCTTGGTATGACTCCCCTGTATTACTATACTGTACACATAATATTACCGACACTCTGCTGCCTCCTTGTGGCTGATCCTGGTATGACTCCCCCTGTATTACTATACACATAATATTACCGACACTCTTCTGCCTCCTTGTGGCTGATCTTGGTATGACTCCCCTGTATTACTATACACATAATATTACCGACACTCTGCTGCCTCCTTGTGGCTGATCCTGATATGACCCCCCTGTATTACTATACACATAATATTACCGACACTCTGCGGCCTCCTTGTGGCTGATCCTGGTATGACTCCTCCTGCATTACTATACACATAATATTACCGACACTCTGCTGCCTCCTTGTGGCTGATCCCGGTATGACTCCCCTGTATTACTATACACATAATATTACCTACACTCTGCTGCCTCCTTGTGGCTGATCCTGGTATGACTCCCCTGTATTACTATACACTTAATATTACTGACACTCTGCTGCCTCCTTGTGGCTGATCCTGGTATGACTCCCCTGTATTACTATACACATAATATTACCGACACTCTGCTGCCACCTTGTGTCTGATCCTGGTATGACTCCCCGGTATTACTATACAGATAATATTACCATCACTCTGCTGCCTCCTTGTGGCTGATTCTGGTATGACTCCCCTGTATTACTATACACATAATATTACCGACACTCTGCTGCCACCTTGTGGCTGATCCTGGTATGACTCCCCCTGTATTACTATACACATAATATTACTGACACTCTGCTGCCTCCTCGTGGCTGATCCTGGTATGACTCCCCTGTATTACTATACACATAATATTACCGACACTCTGCTGCCTCCTTGTGTCTGATCCTGGTATGACTCCCCTGTATTACTATACACATAATATTAACAGCACTCTGCTGCCGCCTTGTGGCTGATACTGGTATGACTCCCCTGTATTACTATACACATATTACCTTCACTCTGCTGCCTCCTTGTGGCTGATCCTGGTATGACTCCCCTGTATCACTATACACATAATATTACCCTCACTCTGCTGCTGCCTTGTGGCTGATACTGGTATGACTCCCCTGTATTACTATACACAGAATATTACCTTCACTCTTCTGCCTCCTTGTGGCTGATCCTGGTATGACTCCCCTGTATTACTATACACATAATATTACTGACACTCTGCTGCCACCTTGTGGCTGATCCTTGTGTGGTTCCCCCCATATTACTATACACATAATATTACCGTCACTCTGCTGCCTCTTTGGGGCTGATCCTGGTATGACTCCCCTGTATTACTATACACATAATATTACCGTCATTCTGCTGCCGCCTTGTGGTTGATCCTGGTATGACTCCCCTGTATTACTATACACATAATATTACAGTCACTCTGCTGCCGCCTTGTGGTGGATTCTGGTATGACTCCCCTGTATTACTATACACATATTAGTGACACTCTGCTGCTGCCTTGTGGCTGATCCTGGTATGACTCCCACTGTATTACTATACACAGTATATTACTGACAGTCTGCTGCCTCCTTGTGGTTGATCCTGGTATGACTCCCCCTGTATTACTATACACATAATATTAGTGACAGTCTGCTGCATCCTTGTGGCTGACCCTGGTAAGACTCCCCTGTATTACTATACACATAATATTACTGAAACTCTGCTGCCACCTTGTGGCTGACCCTGGTATGACTCCACTGTATTACTATACACATAATATTACTGACACTCTACTGCAGCCTTGTGGCCGATCCTGATATGACTCCCCAGTATTAGGGATCGACCGATATCGGTTTTTAGTTGACAATACCGATATGTTGGCCTTCGCATATCGGTATCGGCTGATATGGGCTGCTATTTTGTACATTTAAAGTTTTGCAAAATAAACACATATTTGGACACAAATCTGTTACTGAACATGTTAATGTTTATTTATTAACTTTTTCAACATTAATGGCTCATTCTCTACACCAAACTGTAGGAAAACTGCACTTGCAGGGACATCAGTTTCACATCATCTGATTGTGAATGATGCATAAACTGCTGCAGTAGTGCACTCACTGACTGCAATAATTTTAAATCACTACTGCAGCAGTGATGTCAGTGGCAGCAAAACTGCTAGAAAAAAGCTAGACAGTGGATTGGAGTCAATGGACTACTGCTGCAGTCGTGCACTCACTGCAATGATTTTAATCACTACTGCAGTCAGTGCAAAACTGCTAAAAATAAGCTAGACAAAACTACACAGTGGATTGGAGTGGACACTAGTACTACTACACTTTTCAATACTCCCAGTTAGGTAGAACAATATTATACTGCAGAAAGCAGAACATTTCAGCATGTTCATCTGTTAAACGGCTTCTGTTTTTTTCATATAATGCTGCCACTTCATTATCATGCTCACTTGGTACAGGAGGAGTGGAGGACAGAGGAGCAGAGAGAGAGAGAGGTATCTTCTAGCATGGGAAGCAAGTGTTTTGTAGTGTGCCTCATTTTCTTTCCACCACTGAAGAGGATCATCACTTCTTCTGTCAATTACGGGTTCCTTGAAATAGAGATGAAGTTCATCTTCCCGGCTCATTATTGCAGATTCAGAAGATGCTCCGCATGAGGCCCCAATAAAACACTGGAAATGTCCTGATCAATTCGACCACGATGAAGAAGATTCTCTTGTTCGTTGTCGTCTTTTTGGACATTTTTCTGTTTTTGCAGCATGCTGCTCTTTCAGATTATAAAAATGCTGTTCTGGACTTTTCTTTTCGGCAGGGACCTCCTGCACCTCCTGTTAAATATCTTCTGTCAGCCATTGTTTTGCCTTGGCCAATACATCATCAGAAGAGAAAGCATGGTTCTTGTATCGAGGATCCAAAAGACTTGCCAGCACAACATTTTGAATCTCTTCATGCTTCTCAAAACATATATCAATCAAATCTCTTTGGCTTGACACACCATCATTTGAAAGTTGGAGGGTGTTGTGTGCCATGCAATTGAGGTCTAACACATCAGCAAGCCTCATTCCTTTCCGCATGTTTGCTCCACTGTCTGGAAGGAGCGCAAGCATCACTCTGTCTTTGTTGATCCCCCAGTCTTCAAGCATGCCTAGAAACATTTCTCTACTGTACTCAGTGTGGGATCCTTGCATAACTTTTGTATTCAACACCAATTGCCTTTTTGTCCATCCACTGTCAATGAATTGGCATGTAAGAATCATTAGTGACTGTCTTGACTAGCAGTCAGTCATGAATGAGAGTGAGTTGCCAGCATTCTCTGGTTGCAGCATAGCCTTTACTTTGTCAACGACCTTTTGGTGAATCTTTCCCAGCATATCGGTTCCATAATACTTTTCATTTTTCAGTGTGTAGTTTGGCTCAAGCAGTTGGGATCTTCCATCTGAATTTACCCACCTGTTTTTTTCTGAAACATATCTCTTATTGTTGCCTGGGATAGTGGAGGAGGTATTTCACATTGTGATTGTGATTCATTTTGTTTCTGTGCTGCATAATATAATTCAACATGATGAACTCTTAGATGGGCCCAAAGATTTGATGTATTTTTTTTTGCAGTTACTGATCCCATGCTTACATTGTTTGTGCATGTGTTGCACACTTCTGCTTTTCCTGGAGATGGTTGAGACAAGAAATAGTCCCAGATCACACTTTTCACTTTTTCTGTCTGCATCTCTCTCCATTGCAATTTGAAAGAGACAATATAAGGTTAAAAAATATTCTGGCTAGCTGTCTGGCTGTCACCATGTTGTAGGTGGCTGGCTTGCTGGCACCTTGGTGTGGTTGCTGGCTGGCTGTCACCCTGCTGTGGCTGCTGGCTGGCTGTCACCCTGTTGTGGGTGGCTGGCTTGGTGTCACACTGTTGTGGGTGGCTAGCTTGCTTGAACCCTGTTGTGGCTGGATGGCTGCTGACACCCTTTTGTGGGGTGTGTGGCTGGCTGGCTGTCACCTTGCAGTGGCTGCTGGCTGGCTGGCTGTCACCCTGCTGTGGCTGCTGGCTGGCTGTCACCCTGTTGTGGGCGGCTGGCTGGCTGTCACCTTGCAGTGGCTGCTGGCTGGCTGGCTGTCACCCTGCTACGGCTGCTGGCTGGCTATCACCCGGTTGTGGGCGGCTGGCTTGGTGTCACCCTGTTGTGGGTGGCTGGCTTGCTGGAACCCTGTTGTGTCTGGCTGGCTGCTGGCACCCTGTTGTGGGGTGGGTGGCTGGCTCGCACCCTGCTGTGGCTGCTGGCTGGCTGGCTGGCACCCTGCTGTGGCTGCTGGCTTGGTGTCACCCTGTCGTGGGTGGCTGACTTGCTGGCACCCTGTTGTGGGGTGGGTGCCTTGATGGAACCCTGTTGTGGGGTGGTGGGTGTCTGGCTTGGTGTCACCCTGTTGTGGGTGGCTGGCTTGCTGGCACCCTGTTGTGGGGTGGGTGGCTGGCTGGCACCCTCTTGTGAGTGGCTGGGTTGGTGGCACCCTGTTGTGAGGTGGGTGGCTGGCTGGCACCCTGTTGTGGGTGGCTGGCTTGCTGGAACCCTGTTGTGGGGTGGGTGGCTGGCTTGGTGTCCCCCTGTTGTGGGTGGCTGGCTTGCTGGAACCCTGTTGTGGGGTGGGTGGCTGTCTGGCACCCTGCTATGGCTGCTGGCTGGCTGGCACCCTGCTGTGGCTGCTGGCTGGCTGGCACCCTGCTCTGCTGTGGCTACTGGCTGGCTGGCACCCTTTTGTGGGAGGCTGGCTTGGTGTCACCCTGTTGTGGGTGGCTGGCTTGCTGGAACCCTGTTGTGTTGACTGGCTGGCATCCCTGCTGTGGCTGCTGGCTGGCTGACACCTTGCTCTGCTGTGGCTGCTGGCTGGCATCCTGTTGTGGGTGGCTGGCTTGCTGGCACCCTGTTGTGGGGTGGGTGGCTGGCTGGCACCCTGTTGCTGTTTTATATGTGCATGAACTTGCGCTATGTTTACAATTTGAAGATTTTGTTTGTTGGGCAAAATTGTGTATTAATCTTTTGACTTTACATATTCTGCCTGTATACTATTATGGTGTATTCTCTATTGCAGAAATACTTACATCTCAGCACTTGGGACTCCATTACTCACACCCCTGATGAAGGGTTTCCCGCAACGCGTAGGGTGATGGGTGTTCTTTTTATCAGTCCTGTGCCTCCATTTTCTTGCTTGTATTGTTCAATGTGTTTTACCTGATTATGTTACGATATGATCTGTGTTTTCACAGTTGATTTTATGTCTAATCAATAAATAAATATATGTTTTAATCATACTTCAGTGTTGTTGTGGCCTCAAAGTCCCATTCCCTCAGGGGGGTTCTTTTTGTTTTTGTTGTGGGGTGGGTGGCTTCATGGAACCCTGTTGTGGGGTGGGTGGGTGGGTGGCTGGCTTGGTGTCACCCTGTTGTGGGTGGCTGGCTTGCTGGCACTCTGTTGTGGGGTGGGTCTGTGGCTGGCACCCTCTTATGGGTGGCTGGCTTGGTGGCACCCTGTTGTGGGGTGGGTGACTGGCTGGCACCCTGTTGTGGATGGCTGGCTTGCTGGAACCCTGTTGTGGGGTGGGTGGTTGGCTTGGTGTCCCCCTGTTGTAAGTGGCTGGCTTGCTGGAACCCTGTTGTGGGGTGGGTGGCTGGCTGGCACCCTGCTATGACTGCTGGCTGGCTGGCACCCTGCTCTGCTGTGGCTGCTGGCTGGCTGGCACCCTGTTGTGGGGTGGGTGGCTGGCTGGCACCCTGTTATGGGTGGCTGGCTTGCTAGCACCCTGTTATGGGGTGGGTGGGTGGCTGGCTGGCACCCTCTTGTGGGTGGCTGGCTCGGTGGCACCCTGTTGTGGGGTGGGTGGCTGGCTGGCACCCTGTTATGGGTGGCTGGCTTGCTGGAACCCTGTTGTGGGGTGGGTGGCACCCTGTTGTGGGTGGCTGGCTTGCTGGAACCCTGTTGTGGGGTGGGTGGCTGGCTTGGTGTCCCCCTGTTGTGGGTGGCTGGCTTGCTGTAACCCTGTTGTGGGGTGGGAGGCTGGCTGGCACATTGCTGTGGCTGCTGGCTGTCTGGCACCCTGCTCTGCTGTGGCTGCTGGCTGGCTGGCACCCCGTTGTGGGTGGCTGGCTTGGTGTCACCCTGTTGTGGGTGGCTGGCTTGGTGTCACCCTGTTGTGGGGTGGGTGGGTGGCTGGCTTGGTGTCACCCTGTTGTTGGTGGTTGGCTTGGTGTCACCCTGTTGTGGGTGCCTGGCTTGCTGGAACCCTGTTGTGGGGTGGGTGGCTGGCTGGCACCCTGCTGTGGCTGCTGGCTGGCTCCCTGCTCTGCTGTGGCTGCTGGCTGGCTGGCACCCTGTTGTGGGTGGCTGGCTTAGTGTCACCCTGTTGTGGGTGGCTGGCTTGCTGGAACCCTGTTGTGGGGTGGGTGGGTGACTGGCTGGCATCCCTGCTGTGGCTGCTGGCTGGCTGGCACCTTGCTCTGCTGTGGATGACTGGCTTGGTGTCACCCTGTCATGGGTGGCTGGCTTGCTGGAACCCTGTTGTGGGGTGGTTGGGTGGCTGGCTACTGGCACACTGTTGTTGGTCGGTGGCTGGCGAGTGGCACCCTGCTGTGGCTGGCTGGCACCCTGTGGTGGGTGGCTGGGTGGCACAGGGCCTGTGGGTGGTTGGCTGGTGGCTGCTGTGGGTGCCTGGGTGGGTGACTGGATGGCTGCTTGGCTTGCGATGTCTGAGGTGAGGGAGGCGGCCTAAGAAGGCAGAACGTGTGTAATAGGCCCAGCGCACGGAATCACGTTGAGCAACACATGCAATGTCACTTGTGTGCCACGCACAATATCAATAATATCGGCACGTTCAGGGCAGATACCGATATATCAGGAAAAGTGCATATCGGCCCTCCGATAATCCGCTTTGCTGATAATCGGTCGATCCCTAATATGGGGTATGCCCCATGGCCCTCTACATATGTTACTTCCCTTTTCCAAGTTTGTGAGATAATTGTGGTGCAAAGAGTTTTTGTAGGGGTGGCTGCCCAGAGCCAGTCAGGACATGGCTCATTTTCGGTGGGGGGTGAGTGTAGCACCCTCCTAGTTAGGTGCTAGTGAGAGAGTATAGTTTTGAGCTCTGTCTGCTTACCAGAGGGGCTTCAGGTATATTGCTCTCTGACTAACAGGGAGCAGGATCTGTTAGTGAGGTCTGCTCATTGTGCTCAGTATGCGATTCATTCAGTCTGAAGAGTGTTTCACGCTGGTCCAATAGGGAGGCATGTTGGACAGTGGGAGGAAAGCTGACGAATGGGTGCATAGACTTTTGATACAGTCCTGATGATTGGCAGAGGGCAGGTCGCTCGGTGCATTCTGGGATATTGTAAAAAAGCCAGGAGCACATGTGCTGCAGGGTTTTTGGCTGGAGAATGGAGTCCCGGAGAGAGGGGGCAGCTGCCTCCTCCTCTGTAGAGGTGTCATGCGGTCGCAAGAGGTCATCCTGAGGGCCAGAGGAGCGGTTGAGAGGAGCTGAACCCAGAGGTCCAGGATAGCTGACTGACAGGGGGGACACTGGAGACCCTGGGACCGCAGTATCATGAGTACAGGGACTCGTGTCAAGGGGCCTGACCTGAGGGGACCACCCCTGCTAGTAAGACAGTCAGTGGACGGGTGTCAGCAGAGGAAGAGAGAGAGAGAGGATACTAGGGAGAGTAACCTGAAGATAACTAGTTGTTCACCAAGTCGTCTTGAGGATAAGAAACTTAATCTACATTCATCCAAGTGGCAGGATGAATCAGGGGACCCTCCCAGGCACGATATTTGAAGGAATTTTTCATTTTTATAGTTTCACTTTAAGCCTCATTAAAATCAGTGCTCCTTTAAAAACTATTGTTTTTAAAAACTTTTTTTCATTGCTACATGTTCCCCAGGTCAGTACCGGACCCCCATACACTTCTTTTGGGCAATAACTTGCATTTAAGCCTTTAACCACTTAAGCCCCGGAAGATTTTACCCCCTTCCTGACTACGCCCTATTTTGCGATTCGGCACTGCGTGAGAAACGAGCCCTGAGAGATTTAACTCTACTCCACGAGGAGGAAGACCCACGGGACCTTATAGATCATATTGATATCGAGGGTCTCCTGGATCTCCCTCCTTCTCCCTCTTCTTCAGAACAAGCACATAGCACTTTAAAGAAAAAAATCACAAAAGTTTCCTTCGATGTATTCTAATCCTAGCCTAGCGGCCTTTCTTCAATGTGTAATCAAAGCCATAGAATCTATAAAAATTCCCTCAACACCTGAGACTAACATGCCTCCGGAACATCACAGAGCACTCAATTCTTTGATTAAGGATAAATCAATCATTATTAAACCAGCCGATAAGGGTGGGAATATGGTGGTGATGGATGCAGAACAATATAGTCATGTGTTTGAAAATTTTAAATAATCAAGAGTGGTACTATGACTGTCCTATAAGTTTTGATCTCATTACACATTTTTACAAAAAATTCTATAGGATTATTGATGCAGGCTTCTCCAACAAAATAATTTCCAAAGATACATATGACTTCATAAATAACCGGGAACCCTAGACTACCATCATTCTACGCATTACCAAAGGTCCACAAGTCCCTCGTAAATCCAACAGGCAGACCCATAATTTCGGGTAATGTAGGCATATCGGAAAATGCGAGTATTTATATTGATTCTTTTCTTCGTCCTTTTGTTATCGGCCTACCTCCTTATGTTAAGGACACAGGCCATTTTTTGTCCTGTATAGATGGCCTCCACGTCGCCAGTGACACCCTCCTGGTGACCTTTGACGTGGAGGCTCTCTATTCCTCTATCCCTCATTCTAAGGGTCTCAATGTTATTCCAGGCTATTTTCACCAAAGTACAGCTCACTCCAAAAGTGAATTTCAATTTGTGTTGGATGTATTAGAATACATCCTATTCCATAATGTTTTTTCTTTTGACCATTCCCACTTCCTCCAGGTACAAGGCGTAGCGATGGTGACTTGTTGTGCCCAATCCTATGCCAATTTGTACCTGGGGGAGTGGGAACGGTACCTCCTCCAATCGGACGAGTTTTCACAATTTTCAAAACATTTTCTTTTATGGCTGCGTTACATAGACGACGTGTTTGTCTTGTGGGACGGGTCCCCCTCTCTTCTACAAAGTTGTCTTCTTGCGATAAATTAAAACAAATAACATTTGTCCTTTACTATGACACATAGTCTTGATAAAATTACATTTTTGGATGTATTAGTTGAAGTTGCCCCCGAGGGTTTTTTGACAAGTGATTTGTTCCGGAAGCCCTCGGCAGGCAACACTATTTTAAGAGCTGATAGCTTTCACCCTAAACCGTTAATTAACTCTATTCTTTACTCACAGTTTTTGAGGTTGCGTCGCAATTGTAGCGACGATAATAAATTCAAACACGCAGCTTTTCAGCTGAGAGATCGACTCCTACATAGGGGCTACTCGAAAAATTGCCTACGTAAGGCTGCTACAAAAGAGAGATCTGCCTTGCTGAGAAATAGGAAAAAAGATGCCACGACTAACAAGCAACCTTTGAGGTTCATCACTACATATAATTCCCAACACAATATATTGCGCAAACATCTTTCTAATTTTTGGCATCTCTTACAGGCCGATAAAAAAATTGCTCAACTAATACCCCCTGAGCCATTAATAACTTTTAGAAGACCTTCGTCCTTAATGGATAAACTGGTATCCAGTACTTTCTCATCTCAAACCTCTTTGGAGGAGTCAGGCACTTCCAAAGGGACACACCCATGTGGGAGATGTCAATGCTGCCCTTTCCTTAAAGACTCCAAGCATCACACCCTAACAAATGGTCAGAAACACAGGCTGAGGTATCATGCCAATTGCTCAACAATGGGTGTCATTTATTTCTTCAATTGCCCCTGTGGGGCCTTTTACATAGGCAAAACGAAAAGGGAGTTTTGGAGGAGGATTAACCACTTGCTCACTGTTCACTGTGCTGCTACTGCGGCACAGTGGCTCGTTATCGTCTGGCGACATAGACCTACGTCACCAGACATTCCCCTCTCTCGGCGGTGCGCGCGCTCCGCCGGAGGCCCGCTCCCGCTGTATTCAGTTCAGCGGGAGTCGGGCCAGGGGAGGAGCGGCGGTGATCACCACTGCTCTTCCCTGATCGTCGGGGATATAGTGTGGAAATCCGCCCGCTTGAGTAAACAAAGGAGGCGGATCTCCTAAGTGACAGACAGGGTCAGATCACAGGATTCAGCATAGCTCAACCTGCGATCTGTCCCTGTGTCACTCAGTCACCTCCCCCCACACACGTTAGTAAGCACCTGGCATACATTAACCCCTCCCTCTCCAATAAAAATTAACCCCTTCCCTGCCAGTGTCATTTTTACAGTAACAGTGCATATGTATAGCACTGATTACTGTAGTAATGTCACTGGTACCCCCAAAAGTGTCAAAAATGTCAGTCAAGGGTCCGATCTGTCCGCCGCAATGTCGCAGTCCCGCAAAAAAAAAAATTGCAGATCGCCTCCATTACTCTTTAGAAAAAAAAAATGACAGAAATCTTTCCCTTAGTTAGTAAACGCAATAACTTTTGCGCAAACCAATCAAAATATGCTTATTGCGATTTTTTTTACCAAAAATATGTAGCAGAAAACAAATTGACCTAAAATGTTAAAAAATTTAGATTTTTACATTTTTTTGGGGGGGGGGAATTTCATATAAAAAAATTTGAAAAATATTGTTATTTTTTCAAAATTGTCGCTCTTTTTTTGTTTATAGCGCAAAAAGTAAAAATCGCACAGGTGATCAAATACCACCAAAAGAAAGCTCTGTTTGTGGGGGGAAAAGGACGCCAATTTAATTTGTGTACAGCATCGCACGACCGCGCAATTGTCCGTTAAATTAACGCAGTGCCGAATCGCAAAATATGGCCTGGTCAGGAATGGGGTAAAATCTTCCAGTCTTAAAGCGGTTAAAAATACGCTCATTCAGAATTTTTTAGTCAAAGACATGTAGCTAAATACATTTTGGCCTAAATATATGACAAAAATTTAATATATTGGATATTTTTTAACTGTCAAAGTAGAAAAATATTGTTATTTTTTCAAAATTGTCGCATTTTTTTATTAATATTGCAAAAAATAAAAATCGCAGAGATGATCAAATACCACCAAAACAAAGCTCTGTTTGTGGGATAAAAAGGACGTAAATTTTGTTTGGGTACGGCTTTGCATGACCGCGCAATTGTCAGTTAAAGTCGCACAGTGCTGAATCGCAAAAAGTGGCCCAGACATAAGACAGCAAAATCTTCCGGTGGTAAAGTGGTTAAGGAACACATTACATCTGCTGAATTAGGGGACCCCTATACGACTATAGACAGACACGTCGCCATTGTCCATGGCTACCACATGCCAACCTTAACGTTCTGGGCATTGGATACAATGTCGCCAGAACAGATAAATAGGGGGGGGAGACTGGAATAAAGTGTTCCTACAAAAGGAAGCATGCTGGATACACACTTTAAAAGCAACTGTTCCCCCTGGGTTGAATGAGATAATCAGCTTCAAACCCTTTTTGGAGGGGTTTATGTCCGGCCGTTCTGAACATCTTATGTAAAAATGTATTTATATAATTTTTATTATTTTTTTCACTTGTTTGATTTATCATTTTTTCATACTCAATCACACATTTTTTTATTTTTTATTTTTTTAATTGTATTTTTATTTCTATTTTTATTTATTTGCTATTTTCCATTATTCTTTTATTTTCTGTTTATGTTTATTTGATTTATTCTTTATTTATTTGTGTTCATGTTTATTTGATTTATATTTGTTCTATTTAATATTCCCCCTTTTCTTCAGTTCCCTGTATTCGATGATTCTTTTGCGACACTACTATGTCCTATATTTACTTTGTTGTATTATGTATGCATTTTTTATCATAATCGGATGTTACTGTCATTCTGACGTTTTGATATAGCTATGTGATGTCCCTTGTTTGTTTCCGGGCGACTCTTGGGGGCTCCTCCTCCCCAGGTGCCACCCGGCACATGTAGCCCCTTCCTCCCCCTTTGGGGGGCGTTTGAGGCTTGGAGATTTGTTCCCCCTTCCTTTGGGTTTGGGGTTGTCTCCTTTCTGGCGTCCCCCTGATGCCGGTGTAACGTTAAAAAACCATACCCCGTGAAGAAACCATACCGTCGTCACTTCCTGTGGGAAACAACTGAGCAAGCAGCAGTGCGCATGCTCAGAGCCCCGGATACCTAATTGACAATCAAAGAATGTGACAAGTGCGCATGCTCGGAGGGCATGAAATAATCACGGGACTGTGTGTAATTTAATGCTTGCGGCGGGTATATTAAAACAGTTCGGCTGTAACATCAAAGATCTCCTCTCCTATCGCTGTCACTTCCCTCATCTCCGGTAATAAATATAAAAGCGGCGGCGGGTGTATGAGAGGTAAATGACGGCGAGCGCGGCTCCGTGATCCGCTTTTATATTTATTACCGGAGATGAGGGAAGTGACAGGGATAGGAGCGGAGATGATTTATGTTGCAGAGGAGCAGTTTTAATCGAACCGCCGCAAATGGAAGTACCGTGAGAAATCCATACCCTCCGTAGCTGAACCGGAAGTGACGAGGGTATGGTTTTCTCACGGGTATGGTTTTTTCACGGAACACCGGATCGTGTGTCGGCGCAGTTGTTTGTTTTTCCCTTACTCTGCCCTTCACGGACATGGCCGCCGAGTCACTTCCGGCTCGCTGGACCGGATGTGAGCATTCCTCTGCAGGTGGGAACACCTCCCTCTGCTTGTGCGCCCTTCGACCCCACGATGGCGGTCTGTGACGTCGACGCTATGTCCGTTGCTTGGGCGGTTCCGGGGAACATCGCTGCGGGGGGGTGTTCTAAAATTTCGTCGGACCCGTGAAAATTCCGGACCCTCGTCACTTCCAGTGACGCCACGTCACAACCAGCTGGTGCGACAACTGGTGCGAGCCCCGGTGCGCATGCGCACAACACAGTTTTCAAGGTCCGATGAAATATTAAGACTTAGCGAACAGCTGACTTAGAAGAGGAGGGGCTAAGGTGGGACGAACACACCGCCGTGGGAAAATCTTAAAACACGTTGCAGAACTGACTTACAGGAGGTGGGAAGGAAGTGAATATATACTGTATATACATATGAAGCTGTAGTGCCGCGGGAAAATTTTGAAACACGGGAAGGAAGGGAATATATATATATATATATATATATATATATATATATATATATATATATATAAAGCTGTAGAGCTGACTTAGAGGGGGCGGGAGAAAGAAAATAAAATAAGAGAAAATAAGAGAAAAATAAGAAAAAAAATAAGCTGTCGCACCAGCTGGTTGTGATGTGGCGTCACCGGAAGTGATGAGGGTCCGGAATTTTCACGGGTTAGAACAGGGGGCAAATGGAGTATTGCAGGGGTACTGGCTGGTGGGCCATGTGGGCAGTCTCATATTCACACATATACCCCTGCATCTTGGCCCACACCTTCATTCCCTACTTCCTGTGGGGAGGAATGTGTGTTGGAGCTGAGAAGCAGGTAGGATTGATCATGATATTTTGACATCCATCATCTCTATCCCTTATTTGCCTGGAGACTTAATCCATTTTTTCTTTCTCATTCACCTTCTTTATACTGCTGTTGTGCTCCCAATCTTTAATCCATTTTCTCCTCTTGGGGTGTTTTTTTCTTTCCGACTAGTTGCAGGGTTACTAACCTAACTCTACTCAGGCCTTCATTCATTTTTTGAAACTATAACTGGTCTCAGCTGGGAGTCTGGGGGCTGATAAGGCCTTTTCTCCCTCTTGTGTGAGACTCTTTTTTATATAAATAAAAAAAATTATTTTATTCTATTTTTCGGCTTCTATATATGCGGTTCCCCTTTCAGGGCGTTATAATCAAATTCAAGCAGGTACGTGACATACTGGACCTTAAAAGTCCCCTTTCTCTTTTTTGGTTTTGATTTTTTCTAATTATTTTTCATTCTTTATTGTTTCATTTCTATACTCCTTCCTTTTCCTTTCCCTCTCTTCGCTCCCACCCCCCTCCTCTCTCCCTTGTGTCTCCACCAGGTTTGCTTCCTGCCCACTGCTACCCCTACCCTTTGTGGTCCTTGGGTTAGGATCTGCTTCTCCATGAGCTGTCCCTGAACAACCGGGTTAATACCATTTACATGATTGAATTCTGGACAAAATGTGGGTTATAAATGTAAGTGTATGATATACATTATACCTTTTTCATGCACCATGTATATTTTTCACATATTGAACATGCTGTATGTAAACAATCTCTGTGTTCCCTGTATTGTGTATACAGATATATGTTAGAGGAGCTGTGGACTACTACTCCCCCTGAGGAAGACTGATCCATGTCGAAACACGTAGGGGTCTGGGGTCTCACATTTAGTTCCTTTCTATATATGCATGTATGCGATTTTGAACCTTGCCTGCTTTTGGTTTTCCTTTAAGCATATTGAGGATTATTTCCACTATTTGTCGTTATTTTTACATTTAAATATGTCTACATGTTTTCAAATTTTGTTTTTTTTTTGTGTGAATTTATGTAATAAAATACTTTTTATATACATCCTCTGCTTCACTACCATTATACTTTATACTAATATATGATCAATATATGATCCATATTTAAGGCATCTTAAACATCCCATTCCCCCGTTTTTTCTTCGGGGCAACCCTTAGTCGGGTCTAGCCTTCCATGTGTTGTTGTGCTACTTGGATGTTGGGCCTCTGTATGGCTAGGCTGTAAAATAGTCTGACACATGTGGTATCACCATACTCAGGAGGAGTAGTAGAATGTGTTTTGGGGTGTAGTTGCAAGTATACATATGCTGAGTGAGAGAAATAACCTGTTAATACGACAATTTGTAAAAAAATAAAAATAAATAAAAAATCTTTATTTTGCAAAAAATTGTGGGGAAAAATTACAACTTCAAAAAAACTCACCATGCCCCTTATTAAATACCTTGGAATGTCTACTTTCTAAAAAGGGGTCATTTGGGGGCTATTTGTACTTTCCTGGCTTGTTAGTGTCTAAAATTTGAGATAGGCCTTCAGTACATCAGATGTGATCAATTTTCAATGATTAGCACCATAGCTTGTGGACTCTCTAACTTTCACAAAGACCAAATAATGTACACTTATTTGGGTTATTTTTACCAAAGATAAGTAGCGGTATAAATTTTGGCCAATATTTGTGAAGAAAAATTACTATTTTGTAAACTTTTAGGACAGAAACAAAGAAAAATGTGTTTTTTCACAATATTTTCAGTCTTTTTTTATTTATAGCAAAAAAAATAAAAAAAAAACCTAGTAGTGATTAAACACCACCAAAAGAAAGCTCTATTTGTGTGAAAAAAAGGACACATTTTTTTTATGGGTACAGTGTTGCATGACTGAGTAATTGTCATGCAAAGTGTGAGAGCGCTGAAAGCTGAAAATCGGTCTGGGCAGGAAGGGGTGAAAGTGCACTGTATTAAAGTGGTTAGGGAGAGGTGACAAGATGGCTGCTTAGAACAAAATGGCTTTCCTAATGGGAAGAATTCATCTCTTGTTTTTATCTCTTTATTCTTTATATGCCAACTTGCAAAAAAGCAATAAATAAATCTGATGACTGCTGGAATATTTGAACTTGGAAATAGATTTGAACAGATGGTCGTCTAGAAATCATAACCACAAGACATTTATATCTTTGATGGGAGATCCCCTCCAAAAAGTTGCAAACACCGGACTATTAACTTTTAGGCTCGGGTCACACTATTGCGATGCGGGAAGGCTGCGAATTCGCAGCCTGTTCCCGCATCGCACACGCACCCCCGGCAGTTCACACTGCCATATGCGATACGCTGGGGGTGTCAATGTAATCTTAACGACACCCCCAGTTTGATCGCATATCGCAGTGCGATCGTGCAGTTTGCACAGGATGGGATCGCACAAGTGTGAACCGCTGTGCGATCCGATCCTGATGCGGCTGCAAAAATGCCTCCTGTGCGTGTTTGCACCGGGTGCGATGCGAATTTAGCCATACAAAGTGTATGGCTAAACTCGCACCACACAGCTGATCGCATGTAATGTCGGAGCAGTGCGCTCCGACATTACATGCGAACCCGGCACTCGCATGAGTGTGAACCGGGTCTTAACTCTGAGCTTGCTGAAGTTTCTACTAACTTTTGATTGGTCAAACGATATCTTTGATACAACCTATTTTATATACGTCATATTGCATATTTAATCTCAAAAGCGGAACAATAAAATTCAGATCACTCTGATTCAAACTTACTGATTCTTGTTGATCTCTATGTAGCTACATATCTGATTTGGTATCACTGACTTATAGGTGTCAGGTATCTGTACCTGAGAGGAAAAGATTCCAAGACAAGGGGGTAAATCCTTCCGATCCAGAAGTGGTTAAACAACATACAGGCATACCCCACTTTAAGTACACTCTCGAGTAAGGACACAGCTTGTTCAGCTTGGCATGACACTACTCCCGGTTTTTAACATTGGCGTCTATAGGAAATCTTGGTCAGCTTGACATGGCACTGCTCCCAAACCATACGTGACAGGGATACCAAACTTAGGGAGCACCGAGAGGGGATCCAGGACTACAACATATCCTTTTTGTGGCCGGCCAGCTTGCCTAGGTAATCTATCATGTCATAGTCCTGAATCCCCTTAACATGCTCCCCAAGCTTGGTGTCCTTATCACATGGTTTGGGAGCAGTGCCATGTCAAGCTGATCAAGATTTCCTATGGAGCTTGTGTATTTACATGCATTGAGAAATGAAAAAAGGTATTGCTTCACTTTAAGTACATTTTCGTTTTACATACATGCCCTGGTCCCATTGTGTACTTAAAAGTGGGGTATGCCTGTAGTTAAAATCACATAATGGACTTGTCGCAAAAGACATGTAGAATATATAAAACATTCTCCCATAGGCTGATTGGCTAATATCATGTGTACATAAGAGGAAAAACCTGTCTTGTTGGCCCATTTAAAAATGATCTTAAGTAGAATGGAGAGTCAGATGAAAGACTTGACACAATGTCAATGTTCCATCACCAGTAGTAGCACATTGACTCCTGTGTTTGGCCCGATACAAGGCAGAAGTCTTTCATCTGACTCTCCATTCTACTTAAAGCGGTTGTATACTGGAAAGAAAAAAAAACCCTGCAAGACAAAGGCATAATAAGCTAGTATGCATCGCATACTAGCTCATTATGAAATACTTACCTTAAAACGAAGCCCCAACACGGACCCCCGGACACCGCTGTGGGAGCCAACATGCTCCCTCGGAGTCTCTTCCGGGTTCGGCGACTCCGGCGCTGTGAGAGGCCGGAGCCGTGATCAGGTCACTCCCGCGCATGCGCGCGGGAGTCATTTTCCGGCAAGTGCCCGGCATGGAACTCTGAAGGTCCGCCGGACCTTCAGAGCGCATGCGCCGCTAGCGTTAGTGGCTGCATGCAGGGCAAATATCTCCCAAACCGTGCAGGTTTAGGAGATATTAATTGTACCTACAGGTAAGCCTTATTATAGGCCTTATTATAGGCTTACCTGTAGGTAAAAGTCACAAAGATCAGTATACTACCACTTTAAGATCATTTTTCACTATGTTGTTTAAATAAACTTTGTATACTTTTATAGATTTGAGTACTCCTTATTTTTCCTATTTGGGTTTACAGTTGGCAACCATTAAAATCCATTATTCTTATTTTTTTTTTCTCATGTGTGCAATGGCCCTGAAGCTTGGTTGTCTAACACACATTGCACACAAGGAGAATCTGCCACTGCTTGTGCACCGAAATGCCCCCTTCAGCTCTTCTGTGCCCCTCCCAGCATCAATCCCCTTTGGCTCCCCTGCAGCTGCTGGCTTCTCCTACTCTCCCCTGTGCTATAGGGGAGGGCTGTCTCCTCCGATCTCCCCTTTACAGTTCCCACCCTTACTGACAGTGCCGGATTTAGACCTTGGAGGGTCGGGGGACTTCAAGTGCAGGGGCCCCCCAATGTTGAATTAAATGATATGACAATTAATAAAGTGAGCTGAAATGAATGATAAACCGCATTAAAAAAATAGAAATTAGGTACAGAAGAAGACACTTGTCTGATTTTTTTCTCAGTTTTGACTGTAAGAATTCACATTACACGGTCATTGGGCCGCGAAAGTCATAGATCACAGTTATAAATCACACTACAATATTTATCTTCCTGCTCTCAGCATCTGCAAAATCTTTAACAAACTCATCAGACTATGTGCTGTTACACAGTTAATATTCTCATTATTGTAGATGCAATTTACATAGTATATTCTGTGATTTATTCACCATATATTTTTCTATGGGTAGGTATTTACCAAAAAAGGCCAGAAGGTGGCAGCAATGCTCTTGTTCCTCCTGTGAGAATGATACATCATTTCCTTGTATGTAAACTCCACCCCCTGCTCTTGCTGTATTTCCTGTGTCATGGCTGCATTTACCTCATGTAACAGGGACTCTTGTATTCCACATGCTAAGCTAAGGAAAGCATCATCTTTTGACCGCATAATACTGAAATCCATTCATTCTGCTGTATTCCTGTTGTGTGGTGTTCAGAATAAACCAGCTTTTGGATGAAACCAGTATTGGTGAGTTCAGCTATCTGAGGAGGATTGTCCGCAGTGACTGTATCTGCTTATACAGGCCAGGCACAGAGGTCTCACAAGGGTTAGATCACTATCACAACAATCCGAGTCAGAATAGACTATCATATAAGGATAAGGCTCTCCACAGCCCGGAGCACAGAGCAATTCGTCTTTCACGGGTCATTGGGGTTCTCAGATGATTCCTTATCAGTGCCAATTTGCTGAATGACCTTTCTCCTGAACAATTAGTGACCATCATCCTCCAATATATTCTAAGAACCACATTACCACTTGGAAAGTTATCAGCAAACCCTTCATCATGTAATAAAACTGCCCTTTGAGATGGGGTGAGACTTGACTTGAGCGTGGCAAAGGCTGCAAACCGGGCAATTTCCTCAACTAATGCACTACTGAAGTCTTGAGGGAAAATAAGTTTCATCTTTTTTATAAAGATATTCTGGGTCCTCTCTTGCTTCTTTTGCCCCCTTAAAAATTGGAACTGCTTACCAATCCCCCGACAACCCCCCCCCTACCCTGCAGCACTGCTGTCTGGCTTACCTACCTCCTCCTTCTGCTGGCTGCTGCTGCTGCTGGTGCAGAGATCAGGATCAAGGAAGAGAGCCAGGGGTGGGGGAGGGGGGCTGTTTAGTATGTCATGTTTACCAGCCCTTTCCTTAATGAACACAGTGAGCGATCGGTACTGACTGTGTTTACTATGCTTCAGTTTGGCATTGGAAAGGAGCCACTCTATACAGGGCTGTCAGCATTTTTCTGATATCATATTATAGATAATATGGATTATTAATGAAAGCTGCAACCTGACCTCATATGAACTTAAAGAGGTTGTAAACTTGTTTACAATTTTTTTTTTTTTTTTACAACCTGCAAGAGAAACACATAATGAGCTAGTATGCATCGCATACTAGCTCATTATGAAATACTTACCTTAGAACGAGCCCCCGCCGTGCCGCTCACTCACCTGTATGACGAGCGACATGTTCAGTCGCCCGTCTTCCGGGATCGCGGCCTCCGGCCATCTGATTGGCCGGAGCCGCGGTGAAGTCACTTCCGCGCACGCGCGCGGGAGCCGACGGTCACGGCACGGGGCTCTGAAGGAACGGCACGATCAGCCGTTCCTTCAGAGCGCATGCGCCAGTGACGTCACTGGCTGCATTAAAGGTAAATATCTCCTAAACGGTGCATGTTTAGGAGATATTTACAGTACCTATAGGGGAGCCTTATCATAGGCTTACCTATAGGTACAACTTCCCGAGGAGGGTTTACTTCCTCTTTAAGACCCCTGATGTTTCACCAAAGCCAACCCCCCTACCAAAAAAAAGTGAAAAATATAAAAAAAAAATTATAACAAAAACATAGTAAAGCCTTGTTTAAATGGGGCATACCACAATCTATACCCATGCAAAGTCGTATTCACCGGCGGGGGCATGCACAGGTGTTCTGTTCTCCATTTGACATTCATGGGGGTGCCTGACTGTAAGATTGGGAGATTGGGAGCAGCAACTCTGTTCATACAGTCACTGCATTCTAATTGACATTAATGGGACTGCCTAGACCGGGATGCATGGAACAGCTGTCCATCCCATTGTCCTCACATGGGCACACGCTTACCCCCACCCCCCCCGTGTAAACAAGGCCTTAAAAGGAATTTAACAGGAATTTTGTAAGTTATGTTGTGTTTATGTACGCTAATAATGATTTTAGGATATTTTTTTGTAAACATTCTGGCAACTATTGCAGGGCCTAAAAAAACAACTATTGTAGGGATTGTGCTGGAGGTCAGTCTATCCCCCAGTACGATCCCACTAGAACAGTCTGACTGACCTGCGGGGATTGTACTGGGGGACAGACTGACCTAAGGGGGATTATACTGGGGGACCGACTGACCTGGGGGGGATTATACTGGGGAACAGATTGACCTGGGGGAAGGGGGAAGAATTATACTGGGGGGATAACTGACCTGGGAGGATTATACTGGGTGACAGATTGACATGGGTGGGGATTGTACTGGGGGACAGATTGACCAGAAGTGGGTGAAGGAATATACTGGGGGACAGACTGACCTAGGGGGCATTATACTGGGGGACAGATTGACCTGGAAGGATTATACTGGGGAACAGATTGACCTGGGGGAAGGGGGAAGGATTATACTGGGGGGATAACTGACCTGGGAGGATTATACTGGGTGACAGATTGACATGGGTGGGGATTGTACTGGGGGACAGATTGACCAGAAGTGGGTGAAGGATTATACTGGGGGACAGACTTACCTGGGGGAAGCATTATACTGGGGGACAGACTTACCTGGGGGAAGCATTATACTGGGGGACAGACTGACCTGGGGGAAGCATTATACTGGGGGACAGACTGACCTGGGGGAAGCATTATACTGGGGGACAGACTGACCTGGGGGAAGCATTATACTGGGGGACAGACTGACCTGGGTAGAGATTGTACTGGGGACAGATTGATCAGAATAGAGTAAAGAATTATTCTGGGGAACAGACTGACCTTGTTTTATTTTACCACGTCCCTTAAGACCCTCCCACCATTAACACAATTTGGCCACACAGTTTATCATGGCACACTATATGCGCCCCGTTAGTCTTCTACTTGCTGTGCCTAAAGGTGCTCTAGGTCTGTTACAATCCTAGCAACTCCCCTGGCACAATGAAAACCATGCTCAGTCTTTGCTGTGCTGCACTAAGCACACCGCTTTTTTATCAAGCAATATGGCCAAACTTATGATCTTACACGCAGGCCCCCTGCTTTAATAAAACACCCCTGTGTGGGAGGGAGAGTTATGTCAAGGTGGGCAGAGGACACTACTATGGGGAGTGATGTAAAGGGGGGAAGAGGACACTACTATGGGGAGTGATGAAAAGGGGGGCAGAGGACACTACTATGGGGAGTGATGAAAAGGGGGGCAGAGGACACTACTATGGGGAGTGATGTAAAGGGGGGGCAGAGGACACTACTATGGGGAGTGATGTAAAAGGGGGGCAGAGGACACTACTATGGGGAATGATGTAAAGGGGGGGCAGAGGACACTACTATGGGGAGTGATGTAAAGGGGGGCAGAGGACACTACTATGGGGAGTGATGTAAAGGGGGGCAGAGGACACTACTATGGGGAGTGATGTAAAGGGGGGCAGAGGACACTACTATGGGGAGTGATGTAAAGGGGGGGCAGAGGACACTACTATGGGGAGTGATGAAAAGGGGGGCAGAGGACACTACTATGGGGAGTGATGTAAAGGGGGGGCAGAGGACACTACTATGGGGAGTGATGTAAAGGGGGGAAGAGGACACTACTATGGGGAGTGATGTAAAGGGGGGCAGAGGACACTACTATGGGGAGTGATGTAAAGGGGGGCAGAGGACACTACTATGGGGAGTGATGTAAAGGGGGGCAGAGGACACTACTATGGGGAGTGATGTAAAGGGGGGGCAGAGGACACTACTATGGGGAGTGATGTAAAGGGGGGCAGAGGACACCACTATGGGGAGTGATGTAAAGGGGGGCAGAGGACACTACTATGGGGAGTGATGTAAAGGGGGGCAGAGGACACTACTATGGGGAGTGATGTAAAGGGGGGGCAGAGGACACTACTATGGGGAGTGATGTAAAGGGGGGCAGAGGACACTACTATGGGGAGTGATGTAAAGGGGGGCAGAGGACACTACTATGGGGAGTGATGTAAAGGGGGGCAGAGGACACTACTATGGGGAGTGATGTAAAGGGGGGGGCAGAGGACACTACTATGGGGGTGATGTAAAGGGGGGCAGAGGACACTACTATGGGGAGTGATGTAAAGGGGGGCAGAGGACACTACTGTGATACACCGTGTTCTTCATGCTGTTTTTTTTGGGGGGGCTTTATAGTTTTTTTTTTAATTTTAACCCTAAGTGCACCGCACCCTAGGGATGTTTGATCTCTTCCGTGTTGTCCAGATAGATATCCACCTCTAGAGGGTGACTGTGCTGCTTTTAAGGACCCTCAATGTGACTGATGTCATCCCAGCCATGGAGAGAAGCGAAGGGAGGTCTGGTGATGGAGCACGGCAGGGTAAAGAACTACAATAACTCTAAGGCTAGCCCTTATTAGAAGAAGATTTGAGCCTTTGCAAAAATACAGGCAATGGTAATCGGTAATGGAGTGCGCACAACTTTTTGTTCCCTATAGAGCCAATGATTTACTCATTAAGACTTATCCCTTTTTCTTATTATAATGGACAAACTCCGGTAAAATATTTTCCTAACAGCAGTTTTTACTTCTTTATTTCGAAGGCTGTAAATAAATGGGTTCAACAAAGGAGCAATGATCGTATACATCACGGCTACTAACTTATCCTCATCCTTTCCATAACTTGATTTGGGCCTCAAGTACATAAAGAAGACTGAGCCATAAAATATTGTAACCACTATTAGGTGAGAAGTACAGGTTGAGAAGGCTTTCTTCCTCCGGGACATTGAACTAATGTTCAAGATTGTTGATATTATCTTGACATAAGAGATTACCGTCAATATAAGTGAACCTGAAGTCATTCCTCCACCAATGATGAACACAATAAGTTCATTGAGCCATGTGTCCTTGCAGGCCAGCTTTAATAATACGGGGATATCACAAAAGAAGCTGTTAAGTTTATGAGAATTGCAGAATGGGACTGAGAACGTGAACATGGTGTGAATTAAAGCATTTGACGCCCCGATAATCCATGACCCGGCAATGAGTTGAATGCAAGTCCTCTTGTTCATAACAATGGTGTATAAAAGTGGTTGACATATGGCGTTATATCGGTCATATGACATGGTTGCAAGAATGTAGAACTCAGTACCGGCCAAAAACAAGACGCAGTACAACTGAGCAGCACATCCGTAGAAAGAGATCCATTTACACTCCGATAGGAGATCTGACAACATTTTGGGAGAAGTTGATGAAATGTAAAAGATTTCTAAAACAGAAAAATTAGCCAGAAAGAAGTACATGGGCTTCTGGAGGTTGGGACTTAATTTATAGACCAGTATGATGAAGATGTTTCCAGCTAATGTAATTATGTACATACAAAGGAAGACAATAAAAAGAAAAATCTTAACTTCAGGAATCCCAGAAATGCCCGCAAGGTAAAAACCTGCCTTTAAATTGTGAGTTTCATTATTCATGGCTCTTTGGTTCTTTGTTCTAAAAAGGAAGAAGAGAATAAACATAGAACAATTACATGCTGAAAAATTAGATTTCATAAATGTTTGTGTCCCACGTCAATAGCTGTACATTGACCTCCCCCAGGGCAACACAAATGAAGAGTCAGGAGAAGCGCCCCCTGTGGTTGGAGTAGAGGGCACAGCTGGGGAAGGAGCCTCTCCTGTATTTACATTTGCGAAGCTCTACAGGACTGGATGGACAGGACTTTCCACATCCGCCCAATCCGAGTACTCCCCATTAATCACCACCCTTTGCACTCTCCCCTGGAGCCAGTTCTCTATCCAGGTACTCACCTTATGGTCCATACCTACCTTCCTTAGTTTGAATAGTAAGCGTTTGTGGGGAACGGTGTCAAAGGCCTTTGCAAAGTCCAGATACGCCACATCCACAGGCTTTCCTTTATCTAGGTGGCAGCTCACTTCATCATAGAAGGTTAACAGATTGGTTTGGCAAGAACGATTTTTCATGAATCCATGCTGATTACTACTTATAATACCAGTTTCATTACTAAAGTCTTGTATGTGGTCCCTAAACATCCCCTCCAAAATCTTGCAGACTACAGATGTTAGGCTGACCGGCCTATAGTTCCCCGGGATATATCTCTGCCCTTTTTTAAATATTGGTACCACGTTGGCTTTTTTCCAATCAGCTGGCACGATACCCGTCTGTAAACTATCCTTAAAGATCAAGAATAATAGTCTGGCAATCACCTGGCTGAGCTCTTTAAGAACCCTCGGGTGAAAGCCACCCGCTCCCGGTGATTTATCTATGTTAAGTTTCTCTAGTTTGGTTCTAAGTCTATCTTCTGTTAGCCATGGCGGCACTTCCTGAGGTGTGTTGTTTAGTTTGGCCTTACAAGCTGGGTTAGTGTAGCCCCCAAATTATTTTGTGAAGACTGAAGAGAAGAAATTATTTAACAGTTCTGCCTTTTCTCTGTCCTCTGTGGCCAAAACTCCCTTATCGTCTTTTATGGGGCCAATGTGTTCTGGCCTCGTTTTCTTACTGTTTATATATGTCAGGTCACCTGTGGCCAGGTGACAACTGCACCCTGTTGGAGGCAGGGGCGCAGCGCAAGGTAGTGAACCCTATAGCAGACTGCTGCGGATGGACCGGAACGTGAACCCAAGATTCCCCAGGGCGCGGAGTCTAAGACCCAGCAGGTGTTCACCAGGGCCTCTAGAGGTGAGGATGGACTTCGCTGCAGCTGGGCCCAGGTCGCGGCCCCTGGGGTCCCCCAGGTCACGCTCTGTAGGGAGTGAAGGGAAGCAGCCACTCAGGACACACAGAATGGTGAAGGGTAAGCCAAGGTCGGGGTAACAGGCAGACAAGGGTAGTCACGGGACAGGCCAGAGGTCAGGGTAACAGGCAACCAGGAATAGTCAGAGACAAGCCAAAGTCGGTACACAGAGGAGTAGTTTCAAGCACACAGGAAACAGGAAACTAATACTGTTGAACAGCAAATCAGACCTGCAGTGCGTTGGTTAATATAGACTTCCTGTGATGACCTGGGCGGGGCAGGAACAGGAAGTAGAGGTGATAAAAAGGATCCAGAAATGCAGTCTGACCTCTAATACAGACATGAAGGTACAGGTAAGCTTGCCAAGCTCTATTGCAAGTCCATGACAATATACTTAAAGAATTTTTTGGGGTTCTTTTTACTCTCTTCCGCCATATGTATCTCGTGCTCTATTTTAGCCACCTTGATTTCGTTTTTACATTTCTTATTACACTCTTTGTAATGCTTGAATGCTGCCAATGACCCCTCAGCCTTGTATTTTTTGAAGGCCTTTTCTTTAGCTCTAATATACATTTTTATGTTGGAGTTTAGACACCCAGGGTTTAGTTTTGCTCTTTTAAATTTATTTCCCTTTGGAATGCACTGGCCAATCCCTTTGTTTAGTATGCTCTTGAAGCACTCCCATTTTTCCTCTGTGTTCTTTGTTCGCAAGGTTCTATTCCATTTGATATTTTCTAGCAGCGAGCACAGTTTTGAGAAATTGTCTCTTTTGAAATTCACTGCTCTTATATTACCCTTATGTTTCCTATTACTATGATTAATACTGAAACAAATTGACCTATGGTCACTGTTTCCTAAGTTGCCCCGTATTTCTATATCCGTGAGCAGGTCTGTATTGTTAAAAACCAAATTTAAGCAGCGCTAGCATTAATGAAAAATATACATCATGTGAAATAAATATAATCAATTCATCAGAACAAACTAAAATATTTTCAATAAAAAATTGTTATCAATGAAAAAGTCCTTAATCGTGATCCAAATAAGGTGCTCAAGTGCTGAAGATTATACAAAGTGCTTCAAAGTGATAGGTGACCCCTCTCGGTTCCCCACTCACCAAATTGCCAGAATTTTTGAGCCTTGAAATTATATTGCACATAAGCCCTCTTTGCCAGGATCTCAAAGGTATTTTTCCATATAGCCTTGGATAAGGGTAGGTAGGGATCCGCCTCCGTTTCCACCATTAAAAAATAGAAAGGCCATGCATAGTGAAGTATGTTTAAACTATTTATTTGCTTCACAAGCCAAAAACATACTTACAAACATAAATTGTATAAGCGCATATACAAAGGTGCCTTGTGTAGGCAGCCCTCGGCGTGCGTTCCACGACCAGGAAGTGCCTGACCGGAAGTGACGTTCCGCCTCGTCCGTAACCGGAAATTACGTCAACGCGTTTCGCCGTCCTCCACTGCGTTTTCAAAGACCAATTTCTTATATTACCCTTATGTTGCCTATTACTATAATTAATACTGAAACTAATTGACCTATGGTCACTGTTTCCTAAGTTGTCCCATATTTCTATATCCGTGAGCAGGTCTGTATTGTTGGTAATCAGTAGGTCAAGAACCGCATTGTTTATTGTTGGTGCATTCACCATCTGACCCATGATTTTGTCCTGCAAAACATTTAGGAACTGCCGAGCCTTGGCTGAATGCGCGGTTCCTTCTGCCCAGTCTATATCTGGATAATTAAAGTCCCCCATTATAATGACATTTCCCATCCTTGCTGCCAATCCTATCTGTAAAAGGAGGTCCGCCTCCCCCTCCTCCCTCTGGTTGGGGGGCCTATAGCATACGCCCAATATTACCTTCCCCACAGTGCCTTCCCTTTGAAGTTCTACCCATAGGGATTCTATCTCATAGCTCCATCATTAATATCATCCCTCATATTTACCCGTATACTGTTCTTAATATACAGACATACCCCTCCCCCTTTTTACCTTCTCTATCTCTGCGATAAAGGGAATACCCCTGAATGGTCGCCATCCAGTCATGAGAGCTGTCAAACCAAGTCTCAGTTATCCCCACAAAATCGAAGTCCTCCTCAAACATCAGCAGCTCCAGCTCTCCCATCTTGTTGGCCAGGCTTCTGGCATTGGTATACAAACCTCGTAATTTTGACCGGTTACATATATCCTCATTTGATGTTTTTAGGCTGCTCTCTTGATTTTTCCCCATACCCACCCTGGGTTTAGGAGCTCTTAACACCCTACCGCTAATGTCCCCATTTCTGCCCTCTGAATCTTGCTTTCCACTGGCTAATTCTACATCTGTACCCTCCCCCCCATCACCTAGTTTAAAAGCCCCTCTAACTTTTTGGCCATCCTCTCACCCAGTACGGCTGCACCCACCCCATTTAGGTGCAATCCGTCCCTACAAAAGAGCCGGTGGCAGACTGAGAAGTCGGCCCAGTTCTCCAGGAACCCGAAACCCTCCTTACTACACCAGCTCCTCAGCCACTCGTTAACTTCCCTAATCTCCCGCTGCCTGTCTGGTGTGGCTCCAGGTACAGGTAGTATCTCTGAAAATACTACCTTGGAGGTCCTTCTCCTCAACTTAGCTCCTAAGTCTCTGAAATCGTTTAGGACTCTCCATCTTCCTCGGCCTATGTCATTGGTACCCACGTGTACCATGACAGCTGGGTCTTCCCCAGCCCCACCAAATAATCTGTCCACCCGATCCGTGATGTGCCAAACCCGAGCGCCCGGTAAACAACAGACTGTTCGGCGCTCACGGTCTTTGTGACAGATTGCACTGTCTGTCCTTCTAATGATTGAGTCCCCTACCACCAGCACCTGTCTTTCCTTTCCCTTTCTCCCGGCCTCACTGGAGGAGTTCTTCCCCTGGCAGCTAGGGGCGTCGCTCTGCTCCAGCAATGCTGGTCCCTGGCTGGTTTCCCCAACATCACACAACGGGGCGTATCTATTGGGGTGCTCCAGCCCAGGATCAGCCTCCTTGCCTTGTCCCCTTCTACCCCTCCTAACTGTCACCCCTCTACTCTGCTCTGATGCCTGCACCTCCAATACTCCGCCCACCTCTGTGCAGGCCCCTGCCTGCGCCTGACGGGTATGATCCCAACTCTCCTTCGGTATGGACATACGGCTCAGTGTTGCCAGCTGCTTCCCTAGATTCAGGACCTGAGCTTCCAGGGAAGCAACGTGCTTACATTTTGCGCATTTGTACTCGCCCTCGATCGCATGATCGAGGAACACATACATATCACAAGATGCACACCAAATCGCATCTCCACACCCGCTGGGCATTGTACCTACTAATCTAATCTAATGGGGATTCAGTAATTTTAGTCTATCCTGTGTGGCTGTTTCCTAGCTTCTTAACTCTGCTTTCTCACCCTCTGGTACTCCGCTACACGCACTTGACACTCACAGTCGCACAACACTCACAATCGCACAGCCTGGTCAGTCGCACAACACTCACAGTTGCACAACACTCACAGTCGCACCGCCCGGTCAGTCGCACAACACTCACAGTCGCACAACACTCACAGTCGCACAGCCTGTGTCCTAATATAAGGACACCGAATTTCAAAAGAGCCAACTTCCCAAAACTGTGCTCTTTGCTAGAAAATATCAAATGGGATAGAACACTGGTAACAAAGAACACGGAGGAAAAATGGGAGTGCTTCAAGAACATACTAAACAAAGGGATTGGCCAGTGCATTCCAAAGGGAAATAAATTTAAAAACGCAAAAATAAACCCTGGGTGTCTAAACTCCAACATAAAAAGGCATATTAATACTAAAGAAAAGCCATTAAAAAAATACAAGGCGGAGGGGTCATTGGCAGCATTCCAACAGTATAAAGAGTGCAATAAGAAATGTTAAGGTGAAAACAAGGTGGCTAAAATAGAACACGAGAGACATATAGCGGAAGAGGATAAAAAGAACCCCAAGAAATTCTTTAAGTATATAAATAGCAAGAAAGCGAGGCCAGAACACATTGGCCCCATAAAAGACGACGAAGGAAATCTGGCCACAGAGGACAGAGAGAAGGCGAAAGTGCTAAATAATTTCTTCTCTTCAGCCTTCACAAAGGAATTGGGGGGGGGGGGGCTACACTAACCCAGCTTGTAATGCTAAATTAAATAATACACCTCAGGAAGTACCCCCATGGTTAACAGAAGATAGACTTAGAACTAAACTAGAGAAACTTAACATAAATAAATCACTGGGACCGGATGGCTTGCACCCGTGGGTTCTTAAAGAACTCAGCCAGGTGATAGCCAGACCATTATTCTTGATCTTTATGGATAGTCAACAGACGGGATTTAAAAAAGTGCCAAGATATATCCCGGGTAACTATAGACCTGTCAGCCTAACATCAGTAGTCTGCAAGATTTTGGAGGGGGTGTTAAGGGACTAATATACAAGACTTTAGTAATGAAAACAGCATTATTAGTGGTAATCAGTAGGGATGAGCGAACTTTTCAAAAGTTCGGTTCGGCCAGAACATCCGAACTTCCCGAAAGTTCGGCCCGGATTTCAGAACCCCATTGAAATCAATGGGACCCGAACTTGAGTAATCAAAAAACACAATTTTGAAGCCCTAAAACCCAATAAATGCTCCTAAAAAGTGCCTAGGGTTCTGGGTCATGCCCCAGGGACTATTAATCACACGAAAAAAAGTTCTTAAAAATTGTCATTTTTGATAGAGAGCCAATTATTGAAAAAATTAAAAAAAAAAAAAAAAAAAAAAATTCTTTGGATTTAGTATCTGGGGGTCTAAAAAGTGTACATGTGAAGTTTCAGATCTGTAGCATGTCCAGAACCAGAAAAGAAAAGATTGTTTGTATTATGTCACTTATAGAACAGGGATATGGCTTCGCTATTTTCTCACCTATATATGTGTAAGTGTAAAATACATATAAGTGTGTGTATATATACCACTATACACAAGTTCAGATGTTTTGCCTGCCTCCAAAAACCACAAAAAAATGCCTGCAACAACACACCTGGGCGTTTTTTTTTTTTGGCGCTAGCGTTTTTTGGGCATTTTTTTGGGTTCTTTGGAGGCAGGCAAAACATCTGAACTTGTGTATACGGGTATATATACACACATACTTATATGTATATATACACCTAGACATATATAGGTGTGATAGTAGCAGAAATATATGCTTGCGCTAATTAAATAATTAACATTAATATGGCTCTGCTCCTATAACACCTATATATGTGTAAGTGTAAAAATACATACAAGTATGTGTGTATATATACCACTATACACAAGTTCAGATGTTTTGCCTGCCTCCAAAAATTCCCCAAAAAATGCCTGCAACAACACACCTGGGCGTTTTTTTTTACGCTAGCGTTTTTTTGGGCATTTTTTTGGGTTCTTTGGAGGCAGGCAAAACATCTGAACTTCTGTATAGTGTGAACTTCGGTATATATGTACACACACACTTATATGTATTTTACACTTACACATATATAGGTGTTATAGGAGCAGAGCCATATTGGTGTTAATTATTTAATTAGCGCAAGTATAGTGTTCTGCTCCTTTCACACCTATATATGTGCAGGTGTATATATACATACATGGGTGTGTATATATACCCCCTATACACATGTTCAGATGTCATGCCTGACTCCAAACATGTCCTTAAAAAAATCCCTATAAACGCCTGCAGCCAAAAATCAAGCTGACTGGTGAGAAGCCATATCAGTGCTCTGAATGTGACATAAGAGAAACAATGTTTTCTCTATAGCAGTCACCCTGATATGGAAGGGTTTGGTCACCCTGCCAAAGCAGTCAGAGTCAGTTCACCCTACACTACACTACAGTCACCCTGGCACTTAACACTTTCCCTACAGAAACAAGTTTTTTGCATCTAACTAAAGTGTAAAAGAGCACTCTAACTACACTAGATATCCCTTTCCTCACACTAATAAATGCTAAATGACACTTTTGAAGCAAATTTAACAGAACTGCTTCCACTCTCTTCCATGTCCAGTATAACAATGCTGGGAATATGGCGGGGGCGATCTTATATACTGGGGGGCGTATTCACTAATGATTGGCCTAGGGACCCCCTAGTCACTCCAATCACATTTCTAGCATTCTCCTGCCCCCTCAATTGGCTTTTACTAATGGTTCTGGTCCAATCACGGGCTTTTAAAGCCCATTTCCTGACCCATTGCATTTTGGTCGGTTCTGGTTGCCGAATTCCGAACTTTTTCAGCAAAAAGTTCTAAGTTCGGCCGAACCTCGAACAGCCAATGTTCGGGTCGAACCGATGGTCGACCCGAACCGTTCTATCATCCCTAGTAATCAGCATGGATTCATGAAAAATCGTTCTTGCCAGACAAATCTATTACCTTCTATGATGAAGTGAGTTGCCATCAAGATAATGGAAGGTCTGTGGATGTGGTGTATCTGGATAAAGGAAGGTCTGTGGATGTGGTGTATCTGGATAAAGGAAGGTCTGTGGATGTGGTGTATCTGGATAAAGGAAGGTCTGTGGATGTGGTGTATCTGGATAAAGGAAAGCCTGTGGATGTGGTGTATCTGGACTTTGCAAAGGCATTTGACACCGTTCCCCACAAACGCTTACTGTAAAAACTAAGGTACGTAGGTATGGACCATAGGGTGAGTACCTGGATAGAGAACTCGCTCCAGGGGAGAGTCCAGAGGGTGGTGATTAATGGGGAGTACTCGGATTGGGCGGGTGTGGAAAGTTGGGTCCCCCAAGGATCTGTCCTGGGACCAATCCTGTTTAATTTATTCATAAATGATCTAGAGGAGGGGATATCTAGCAAAATCTCGGTATTTGCGAATGATACTAAACTAAGCAGGGCAATATCTTCTATGCAGGATATGGAAACCTTACATGCAGACCTGAACAAAATAACGGGGCGGGCAACTAACATGGCAGATGAGGTTTAATGTTGAAAAATGTAAAGTAATGCACTTGGGCGTCAGAAACCAGAAAGCAAGCTACTCACTAGGGGGGGGAACCTCTGGGTGAATCTAAGATGGAAAAGCACCTGGGGGTCCTAGTGGAAAACAGGCTTGGCAGTGACATGCAATGCCAAGCCGCTGCAAGCAAAGCCAACAGAATACTGGGATGTATAAAAAAGGGGATTCACTCCAGAAATAAAGAGATTATTCTCCCACTCTACAAGACTCTGGTCCGGCCACATCTGGAGTATGCTGTCCAGTTCTGGGCACCGGTCCTCAGGAAGGATGTGCTGGAACTGGAGAAAGTCCAGAGAAGGGCAACAAAAATAATTAGGGGAATGGAGGACATCAGCTATGAGGAAAGACTACAAGCACTGAACCTATTCTCTCTGGAGAAGAGACGATGAGAGGGGATATGATATCAATGTACAAATACTGTACTGGTGATGACCCTAGCATAAGGAACAAACTTTTCAGAGAAAGGGGATACAATAAGACACGTGGCCACTCACTAAAACTAGAGGAAAGGTGGTTTAACCTTAAAATACGTAGGGGGTTCTATACTGTCAGAGCAGTGGGAATGTGGAATTCTCTTCCACAAGCAGTCGTATCAGCGAGGAGCATCGATAGTTTCAAAAAACTATTAGATGGGCACCTTAAAGACCACAACATAAAGGGGTATACAATGTACAACATAAAGGGGTATACAATGTACAACATAAAGGGGTATACAATGTAAAACATACAGGGGGTATACAATGTACGACATACAGGGGTATACAATGTACAACATAAAGGGGTATACAATGTACAACATACAGGGGTATACAATGTACAACATACAGGGGTGTACAATGTACAACATACAGGGGTATACAATGTACAACATACAGGGGTATACAATGTACAACATAAAGGGGAATACAATGTACAACATACAGGGGTGTACAATGTACAACATACAGGGGTATACAATGTACAACATACAGGGGTGTACAATGTACAACATACAGGGGTATACAATGTACAACATACAGGGGTATACAATGTACAACATACAGGGGTATACAATGTACAACATACAGGGGGTATACAATGTACGGGTAACATCAAACACACACACACACATCATAGGTTGAACTGGATGGACTGAAAAAAAAGGTCTTTTTTCAACCTCACTAACTATATAACTATGTGGGAACTAACCTGAGTCTGGGTGGGCTGCAGAATGTCTGGGCTAGACCTGAGGAAACTGTTTTGATGACCCAGTACTCTTTGACCGAGGCTGCCCAGACGTGCTGAAAACGGAGTAGACGAGCACCAACTTGCTCCGCCTGGGCAGGCCCAATATCAAATAGATTTAGTGGCTTTTCTGACCACCGGAAGACACTCCCTTCGACACCTTCTGGCCTGATGACTGATTTCTCCTCCAAGTCTTCCTGAACTCATGGCCAGGCCTATAAAGGTGAGCGTCCCTTGACCGATTATAACCCTGCCTGGGCTCTCTTAGCTCTCTTCTGGCCTAGCAGGTGATGGTCCTGGGGAAGGAACCCCGACTTACCGCCCACAGAGCGAGGGATGGCACTCTCCAGCTTGTTGCCGAAGAGAGACAACGCCTTGAACGGAATCCGACACCATGTTTGCTTAGAAGCAGGGTCAGCTAACCAGGGGGGCAGCCACAAGGCGCGCTTGGCAGTAACGAAAGAGAGCATGACCCACGCCACCAAACGACTAATGTCAAGGGAAGCCTCTCCCAGAAAAGCAGCCACCAGTCTCAGCTCATGTACTGCAGAGTTCCTGGCCACCTCTTCAGAAACGCTTCTCAGGGTTACATCCACATTATCTGTCCAGGCCTCCATTGCTTTGAATAGGGCCACAAGGGACAAGGCTGGTTTACACGCCATACCTGCCAAAACATAAATCCGTTTGAGATCAGTATCAATTCGCCTCTCAAGGCCATCTTTAAAAGATACTGTGTCTTCCAGTAGAAGAGTGACATGTCTCACTAACCTCATTAGGGCAGCATCCACAAGAGGAGCTGACTCCAGATGTTTCACATCTTCGCTACTTTAGATAGAAGGGAATTTTTCCTCTCAGCACAACCCCACAACTCTGTAATAATCTTGCAGACTTTCCCCAAAAAAAGGAAATATGAGCGTTTCTTCTTGAGGTGTTTAAAATACCTCTTCTGTTTGGAAGGGGACTTCACTGGCTCCTCCCACTTTAAAGCTTCCTTGACTATTTTAACCAGTGTGGGAACCAGGGCAAAATCAAAATGTGCACCGGGGTCGTCCACTTCTGCCTCACTATCCGAGGTATCGATCGAAGAGTGGTCCTGCTGAGAAGGACCTGGAGCATAGAGATTGTCCCCAACATGGGTGCCCATCAAACCGGCAGAGGGGCTGCGTGGACAGCGACTTCCAAATGTTTTGGGGATTACTGGACCACCCGTCTAACCAGGGACTCCACCTGCTGGTTACCACCCTCTCTTTCACTCGTGGCCTGGGCGTAACAGGGCTTGCAAAGCGATTTGCCATCCCACATCTCCAGCAGGATCTCCTGTCAGAGCGGTGGTGTCTGGATGCGGTTCTGGAATCTTCTCTATGACGCCTACAAGATGACCTATGGCATCTAGACCCTAAAGACGAATGATGATGTTGTGACCTGGGAGGGTCTTTATCTTCACGTGCCATGTGTTGTCTTTCAGACCTAGAAGGCCTTAAGAGAAAGGTAAGGGTTTACAGGCACCTACACAAACCCAAACCATACAGGGAGAGGTTAAACCAATCTTACCTGTAGTGTAAGGGTTGGCCACCGGGGGGCGGTGACACATTCATGTCTCTGTGGTGGACTGCAATGAGATACCAGAGACATAAGGAAGGGAGAAAAAGGACACTAACCTCAACAGTAATCATCCACAGACGTAAACAGATGTTCCTGGGAAAGCCGCCGCATAAGCTCACAGAGAATAGTGATGACGTCACCGCCCCATGGTGCCTGCGCTGGAACCAGCGGAGCCCGACGGCACTCGCACGCATGAGCGACCGCCGGCATTTTGCCCGAACCCCACATGCGCAAACCAAACTGCAATAGTCAAGCTAGACCCCAGGGAAAAAGGAAAGACACACTATATGCAAAACATAAACAACAAACTGCTGCCATAAATCAGAAAAAGACATTACCACCAGCACACCATGACCAGACCTGGGAGCAGAGGACACCGCAGCTGCACATTCAGGGCGTATTAATGGGCCTCCTGCTAAAAGCTAGGATGATTGGCCATATTACCACTTTCCTGCCAATGGCCAAGCTTGTAAGCTCTTCTCAGCACAATACTCCATGCCCATGTCCACCCCGCTAATAGCTAGGGCTTGTTGGACTCCAAAGGGGACACCGCCTGGATCCATCGTGCAGACCGCTAGGCCTGAATCAAGATATCTTCACAAGGTAAGACTTGACCCATTAGGAGGAGGACAAAAAAGGAACATGGAGATAAAATTTGGTAGCCCAAAAGAAACTGCGCAAAATGGTGATATTCGATAATAAATTAATCAATCACAGTGTCATAAATTAATTAAATATATTAAATATATATATGAGGAATTGCTTCCATAGTGCAAGCTGCAATAAAAACGTGTAAAACGCATAAAATGTGAAAAAAGTGGAATAAATTGCGCTCAGCACTTAAAACACAACCAAAAAGTGCTTGATGACGTCAGCGCGTCTGACGAAACGTGCGTCGGGAACGTGAGACCGTGGAGTTCCGGGTAGGTGATACGCAGGAGCAGAGGAGCGTCCCGTACACCGAACCCATGCTGCATTTTACCGCATGAAGGCATTTGTTTCTGATGTTTGAGTAAGTGCAATTTTTATCAATAAACCCTAATATTAGAACTTACTACACTATTGGAGTTTCCTTATCTTTCTCCCCATAACATCCTGGAATTACTTGGAGTTCCTTATGCGAGCCGAGCCATATATAAAGGGACCTGAAGGATAGCTTGGAGGCATATGTGGACTATTTACGCTGCTTTTGACCCCCTGTAATTAAGGGGTCCATCAGCTTTGGTAAGAAGTATTTACCCTGAGCACTGGGTGAAGAAAGTCCCCTATGGTGGAGGTCCCTCACTTGAAGTTAGAGTGATATTCAGTCATTGCTGAGAGATCTGTATTGCACTGGGCACTTTAAGGACTGTTTTTATATTCATTTTACTAAGGACTTTTTTCACATGAAGGATTATATATTTATTCACTTATATTTATTTATTCACATATTTATGCACACAAGCACTTTTTGGTTGTGTTTTAAGTGCTGAGCGCAATTTATTCCACTTTTTTCACAAAAAGGAACATGGCCTCTGGCCCAGAGCAAAGATTTATGGGAGCAGCGTCCTATGAGGAAGGAGGAGGCGGGGCTAATCCACACGTAGGCTGCCATGGAGTCTGTCAGGAAAGTTTTTATAACAGAAACAAAGATCATTTTTTTTTTCAAAACTTTCAGTATTTTTTTCATTTATATACCAAAAAAAATGAAAAACCCCCAGTGGTGATTAACCAATTCTGGACTGGAAGGTTTTTCCCCCCTTAATGACCAGGCCAGGCGATATGGCACTGCGATATTTTAACTGACAATTGCACGGTCGTGCGACGCTGTACCCAAATAAAATTGATGTCCTTTTTCCCCACAAACAGAGATTTATTTTGGGGGAATTTGATCACCTGTGCGATTTTTATTTTTTGCGCTATAAACAAAAAAAAAAAAAAGGGACTGATCTTTTACTTTCTGCTATATAAAATTCCCAATAAAAACATTTAAAAATCTGATTTTTTCATCATTTTAGGCCAATATGTATTCTGATACATGTTTTTGGTAAAAAAAAAAAAATCTCAATAAGTGTATTATGATTGGTTTGCGCAAAAGTTTTTGCATCTACAAACTAGGGGAAAGATTTATGCCATTTTTATTTATTTTCTTTTTTACTAGTAATGGCGGCGATCTGCCATTTTTAGCGGGACTGCGACATTGCGGCGGACAGATCGGACCCCTAACTGACATTTTTTACACTTTTGGTGGGACCAGTAAAATTACTACAGTAATCAGTGCTAAAAATACGCCCTGTTACTGTACTAATGACACTGGCAGGGAATAGGTTAACCCAGGGGCCATCAAAGGGTTAAATTTGTACCTAGGGAATGCTTTCTAACTGTGTGGGGGATGGGCTTGCTACATGAAAACAGAGACCTGTGATCCTAAATAGGAGGATTCCTGTGTTCATTACTGACAGAACAGCGGTCTGCTGTGTTTACAACGGCACACAGCTGTTCTGTCTCCACGGGGAGCGATCCTGGGTGCCGGACCCGCTGATTGGCTCCCCCTGTAGCCAATCGGTGCACTTGCCCCCACTAGCGGTCCCACAATGTGACGTACAAGAACGTCGTTTCACGGGACAGAACCGACCTGCTGCTGTAAAACTACGGCGGCTGGTCGGCAAGTGGTTAAATACCACCAAAAGAAAGCTTTATTTGTCTAAAAAGAAACGATAAAGATGGAATTTAAAGCGGAGTTCCACCCATTTTAATAAGCTGAGATGTATGCAATCCCTCTTAAAATGCTTTTACCAATGTAAACTATTTATTTATTTTTTTTGTAAGGAAATACCTTTTTTTCTTCTTTATTCATCCGCACTTCCGGGTCTGGCCGCCTATAGGCGATTACGTCACTCAGCGATTCGCAAGGGCTCCTGGGCTAACAGTGTCATGTATCCCAGCAGCCCTTGCGAATCGTCTAGTGACGAAATCTCACGTTATATCCCGACCGGCACCAGCTGTACTCAGGGATGCATTCCTTTCATTCTGCACCCCGCCTCCGCCCCGCCTCCTCTCAGTGAGCTCTACGGGATGTAATACACATGTGTCAAACACAAGGCCCTCCAGGCCATTTTATGTGGCCCTCGCACCTCTCCTGCAGCTGCAGGAGAGTTCCAGCCCTCCTTTGGTCCTCCTCCAGACCCTGCACTTTCTGCTTCCCAGCAACGCCCCAGCTTCTTCCCTGCAGCAACACAAGGTAAGGGGGTGTACTGTGATGAAAGGGAGGCTGGGGAACTCTTGACTTCTAATGTTGGGGGGTCTCTTGACATCTGATGTAAGAGGGGGTGGGGTGCTTTGGACATCTAATCTTACAGATTCAACCGGCCCTTTGAGGGCAAACATAATGCTGTTGCGGCCCGAGAAAAAATTGAGTTTGACACCCCTGATGTAATGCTTTCAGTCCACGCTCCACCCGCCCCCTCTCAGTGAGCTCTACGGGATGCAATGCTTTCAGTCCACGCTCTGCCCCGCCTCCGCCCCGCCTCCTCCCAGTGAGCTCTACGGGATGCAATGCTTTCAGTCCACGCTCTGCCCCGCCTCCGCCCCGCTTCCTCTCAGTGAGCTCTACGGGATGCAATGCTTTCAGTCCACGCTCTGCCCCGCCTCCGCCCCGCCTCCTCTCAGTGAGCTCTACGGGATGCAATGCTTTCAGTCCACGCTCTGCCCCGCCTCCGCCCCGCCTCCTCTCAGTGAGCTCTATGGGATGTAATGCTTTCAGTCCACGCCCTGCCCCGCCACCTCTCAGTGAGTACTACAGGATGTAATGCTTTCAGTCCACGCTGCGCCCCGCCTCCTCTCAGTGAGCTCTACGGGATGTAATGCTTTCAGTCCACGCTGCGCCCCGCCTCCTCTCAGTGAGCTCTACGGGATGTAATGCTTTCAGTCCACGCTGCGCCCCGCCTCCTCTCAGTGAGCTCTACGGGATGTAATGCTTTCAGTCCATGCCCTGCCCCGCCACCTCTCAGTGAGTACTACAGGATGTAATGCTTTCAGTCCACGCTCTGCCCCGCCTCCGCCCGCCTCCTCTCACTGAGCGTGAACTGAAAGCATTACATCCCATAGAGCTCACTGAGAGGAGGCGGGGCGGAGGCGGGGCTGAGCGCGGAATGAAAGGAATACATCCCTGAGTACAGCTGGTGCCGGTTGGGATATAATGCGAGATTTCGTCACTAGACGATTCGCAAGGGCTGCTGGGATACATGATGCCGCTAGCCCAGGAGCCCTTGCGAATTGCCTAGTGACGTAATCGCCTATAGGCGGCCGGACCCGGAAGTGCAGATGAATAAAGAAGAAAAAAGGTATTTCCTTACAAAAAAAAAATAAAAGTTTTATATTGTAAAAGCATTTTTAAAATGGGTGGAACTCCGCTTTAAGTACAGTGTTGCATGACTGATTAATTGTCATTTAAAGTGTGACAGTGATGAAAGCTGAAAATTGGCCTGGACTGGAAGGAGGTATAAGTGTCCCGTATTGAAGGGGTTAAAGTTCTATATATTTTTTGTGTATTGTACATGGAAAGTATTTATCAGTAAAGAAGTATTAAACCTATGAACAAAAAATATGATATTGCAGATTCCCAATTCTTCGATGTGACGGCTGCATTAGAAATCTGTTACCATAATACCTGGAGATCCTGTCATGAAGGATGTTCAGGCACTTCCTGTTATGGGGTGACCACGCTGTCCCTCGTCCCCCAATTTTCTCCAATTTAATTTATTATACTCAGTGCTTTAGCATTCGTGTTTTCCAACCCAGCTGAGTTTCATTAGTAAAAAGATCAATAAAATAGAAGATTTATGTTTCTTTATTTATTTTCCAAACAGAAATAAAGATTTCAGTAGATTGGAGTAGAAATAAAACTGAAGATTGATCTCTGCATTTTTGAGAATGTTCGTCAAGCAGTGGTGCTGAATGCTTAGCTGACAGAAGGATCTCTGGGGTTCGTTATATGAAGATTTTCCCTTCCGCTGAGAGATTGTAAATCTTCTTGTTGGTAAATCCCCTGTGTGAGGCTTTGCTATAATCAGGATTTCTATGTAGAATAATAGTTCTGTGTGTTTCTGTATCCTGAGGGACGGATAATAATAATAATGCCGTCTATGAGATTCAAGCCGTTATTTTATTATTAGAAGTTTGATAAAAGCTGGAACCGGGGCCATTTGCTGGGGCCTATAACTTTACAACCCCCGTCAGTTCTTTATTTCTTTCCTTTGCTCAGAAAGGTAAAGCCGTTGTTATTTTGTATATAAAAAAAAAAAGGTTTATTCTTACCTGCAATGGTATTTCACAGAGTGACCCTGAACCCCCCTCCCCAAACCTCCTCTTTTGGGGTCCCCTACTGGCACTCTTGGCTCTTCTTCTTCTTCTGCAGCTGCCCCTATAACAAGCCACTTGCAAGCTCAATCCTGAGTCGGGCTGCGTGGGTCCATTGACACACACAATACAGCTTGGCCCCGCCCCCAGCTCCCTCCTTACTGGTTTTACTGACAGCAGCTCAGGATTGGTTCTTGTTGCCGTCAGAGTCTCTAGTGAGAGAAAGAAAGGGGGAGAAGAGCTGCAGCAGATGGGCACTGGCAGCGCTGCATCGACAATGAACTGGAAGATGGAGTTGGGGGGGGGGGGTCAGATTTTTACCTTAACCACTTCATGTCAAGCCTATTGTCGAATGATGGCTGGACAGGGCAATCCATGTCCTGCGTGGATTCATTTCACATTCTCCAAGAATGCTCCTTGCGCATGCCCCACGGGCCTTGCTGTGGTGTAATCTGTCACTGGCTGTGTCCACTGGACTCAGCCAATGACTGATCAGTGTATCGGCCCGCTGCCGGTTCCATGTGATCACTGTGACCAATCAAAGCTGATCACGTGACAATTGTAAAAAAACAATTGCTTCCTTTCATTGCATACAGTGTTGCTAGCTGTGATTGGTAGTGATGTCGCGAACCTAAAATTCGCCGTTCGCGAACGGCGAACGCGAACATCGGCAAATGTTCGCGAACCGGCGAACCGGGCGAACCGCCATAGACTTCAATAGGCAGGCGAATTTTAAAACACACAGGGACTCTTTCTGGCCACAATAGTGATGGAAAAGTTGTTTCAAGGGGACTAACACCTGGACTGTGGCATGCCGGAGAGGGATCACGCAAAAAAAAGTTCTTAAAAATTATAATTTTTTGATAGAGAGCCAATTATTGGAAAAATTAAAAAAAAATAAAAATAAAAAATTTCTTTGGATTTAGCATCTGGGGGGTCTAAAAAGTGTACCTGTGAAGTTTCAGCTCTGTAGCATGTCCAGAACCCCTAAAAAACAGCATTTGTCTTATATTTTCAGGAATATGGCTTCTCTGCGGCTGGCTTTTTCTCTTGCAGGCATTTATCGGGCATTTTTTTAGGCAGGCATGTCATTTTTTGTATTTAGTGTCTGGGGGGTCTAAAAAGTGTACCTGTCAATTTTCAGCTCTGTAGCATGTCCAGAACCCCTAAAAAACAGCATTTTTCTTATATTTTCAGGAATATGGCTTCTCTGCGGCTGGCTTTTTCTCTTGCAGGCATTTAGCGGGCATTTTTTTAGGCAGGCATGTCATTTTTTGTATTTAGTGTCTGGGGGGTCTAAAAAGTGTACCTGTCAAGTTTCAGCTCTGTAGCATGTCCAGAACCCCTAAAAAACAGCATTTTTCTTATATTTTCAGGAATATGGCTTCTCTGCGGCTGGCTTTTTCTCTTGCAGGCATTTAGCGGGCATTTTTTTAGGCAGGCATGTCATTTTTTGTATTTAGTGTCTGGGGGGTCTAAAAAGTGTACCTGTCAAGTTTCAGCTCTGTAGCATGTCCAGAACCCCTAAAAAACAGCATTTTTATTATATTTTCAGGAATACGGCTTCTCTGCGGCTTGCTTTTTCTCTTGCAGGCATTTAGCGGGCATTTTTTTAGGCAGGCATGTCATTTTTTGTATTTAGTGTCTGGGGGGTCTAAAAAGTGTACCTGTCAAGTTTCAGCTCTGTAGCATGTCCAGAACCCCTAAAAAACAGCATTTTTATTATATTTTCAGTAATACGGCTTCTCTGCGGCTGGCTTTTTCTCTTGCAGGCATTTATCGGGCATTTTTTTAGGCAGGCATGTCATTTTTTGTATTTAGTGTCTGGGGGGTCTAAAAAGTGTACCTGTCAAGTTTCAGCTCTGTAGCATGTCCAGAACCCCTAAAAAACAGCATTTTTCTTATATTTTCAGTAATACGGCTTCTCTGCGGCTGGCTTTTTCTCTTGCAGGCATTTATCGGGCATTTTTTTAGGCAGGCATGTAATTTTTTGTATTTAGTGTCTGGGGGGTCTAAAAAGTGTACCTGTCAAGTTTCAGCGCTGTAGCATGTCCAGAACCCCTAAAAAACAGCATTTTTCTTATATTTTCAGGAATACGGCTTCTCTGCGGCTGGCTTTTTCTCTTGCAGGCATTTAGCGGGCATTTTTTTAGGCAGGCATGTCATTTTTTGTATTTAGTGTCTGGGGGGTCTAAAAAGTGTACCTGTCAAGTTTCAGCTCTGTAGCATGTCCAGAACCCCTAAAAAACAGCATTTTTATTATATTTTCAGTAATACGGCTTCTCTGCGGCTGGCTTTTTCTCTTGCAGGCATTTATCGGGCATTTTTTTAGGCAGGCATGTCATTTTTTGTATTTAGTGTCTGGGGGGTCTAAAAAGTGTACCTGTCAAGTTTCAGCTCTGTAGCATGTCCAGAACCCCTAAAAAACAGCATTTTTCTTATATTTTCAGTAATACGGCTTCTCTGCGGCTGGCTTTTTCTCTTGCAGGCATTTATCGGGCATTTTTTTAGGCAGGCATGTCATTTTTTGTATTTAGTGTCTGGGGGGTCTAAAAAGTGTACCTGTCAAGTTTCAGCTCTGTAGTATGTCCACAACCCAAAAAAAACAGCATTTTTCTTATGATTTTTAGTAGAAAACTAATGTAGTGTCTTTCCAGCTGTCTTTTTTTCTTTCTGGCAAGCTGAAATATGATATGCCAAGGCAAACATGCCTATCAGTTGAGCTATGACACAGACAACACTGCACACATGGGGAAATATGTAAAACAAAAAACAGGAAAAGGAAATTAGGTGACGGTCACAAAACATGATATTGTGATTGGCCAAATAAAAAGTCGCCTCGCGATGAGGTCGCGCCAAGTCGCGCTAAGTCGCGCCAAAGTCGCACTGGGAGCGACGCTACTTTAGTGGTAGCGGCAGTGTAAACCAGCACTAAAACATCCAGTGTGTGAATACGATCAGGTATGATGTTTTATCGGTCAAGTAGTGTAAGGGTTACACCCGTCGCCCGCTTCACAGTGACAGACCAAACTCTGACAGACCAAACTCCCCGTTTAACAGTCAGTCAGTCCATTTGCACAACCGCAAACTCCCAATTTGCACAAGGTTGGATACCAAGCTAGCCATGTCCCGTTCCTTGTCCTCACTGACATCATTGAAGGTCTCTTCCTCCACCCAGCCACATACAACACCAAGGGTCCCCGAAAGGTGAGAACAAGCCCCCTGGGACGCCTGCTGTGGCTGGTATTCCACCTCCTCAAAGCCACCTTCCTCCTCTGACTTCTCTTCTTCAGACTCCTCTCTCTGCGTTGCCACAGGTCCAGCAATTGACAACGACAAGGCTGCTTCTGGTGGTGATGGGGACCACAACTCTTCCTCTTCATGCTCATCTACAGCCTGATCCAGTACTCTTCACAGGGCACGCTCCAGAAAAAACGCATATGGGATGAGGTCGATGATGTTGCCTTGGGTTCGACTGACCACCAGGGTTGTCATCTCCGCAAAAGGACGCATGAGCCTACAGCCATTGTTCATGAGCATTCAGTAACGCGGCCAAAAAATACCCAGCTCCGCAGAAAGAATGAAAGAAAATGAATGTTTTTTTTTATGAAAAATTATCCTGCGGATCGCTTTTGGTCTGTACACAATGAAGCAACGACCTTATCATCTGGGGTGTGCCAACACAATCCTAGAGGTGATCGCTTCATTGTGATACGCAAGCCCCTTCACCACGACAAGGTAACGATCACGAAGGGGAATTGACACATGTATGTGCCTTTTTTTTTGTTTTTTGTTTTTTTGCAGCCACAGTGTAGCACCAGAGGCCAGAAAAATTAGGCATGTACACATGCATGAAAAAGTAGGTATTGTTGCAGCCGCTGCTGTAGCAGCGGCCTGAAAAATTGAGGTTTTAAGGCAGAAAGTGCACTAAAACATTGCGGCTTGAACCGTAGTTGGTGGCGGAGACGTCACGTAAGTCATCCGGCATGCAGAGAATGATTATATACAGCAGCGTGTGGACCATTTTTAGGCCAAGGCATCTCAGTCATCACCAGGCCTTTTTTAGTCAAATGCATCCCCCACTGTCAGTCCCTTCGGGATCCATGCCTCATTCATCTTAATAAACGTGAGGTAATCAAGACTTTTTTGACCTAGGCGACTTCTCTTCTCAGTGACAATACCTCCTGCTGCGCTGAAGGTCCTTTCTGACAGCACACTTGAAGCGGGGCAGGCCAGAAGTTCAATGGCAAATTGGGATAGCTCAGGCCACAGGTCAAGCCTGCACACCCAGTAGTCAAGGGGTTCATCGCTCCTCAGAGTGTCGATATCTGCAGTTAAGGCAAGGTAGTCTGCTACCTGTCGGTCGAGTCGTTCTCTGAGGGTGGACCCCGAAGGGCTGTGGCGATGCATAGGACTAAAAAAGCTCCGCATGTCCTCCATCAACAAGACGTCTGTAAAGCGTCCTGTCCTTGCCGGCGTGGTTGTGGTGGTAGGAGGAGGATTACTTTCACCTCTTCCCCTGTTGGATTCCCGTTGTGCTGTGACATCACCCTTATACGCTGTGTAAAGCATAGTTTTTAACTTATTTTGTAGCTGCTGCATCCTTTGCGACTGCCAGTAATTGGGTAACATATCACAGACTTTCTGCTTATACCGGGGGTCTAGTAGCGTGGCCACCCAGTACAGGTCGTTCTCCTTCAGCCTTTTTATACGAGGGTCTCTCAACAGGCATGACAGCATGAAAGACCCCATTTGCACAAGGTTGGATGCCGAGCTACTCATGTCCAATTCCTCGTCCTCACTGATGTCATTGAAGGTGTGTTCTTCCCCCCAGCCACGTACAACACCACGGGTACCAGATAGGTGACAACGAGCACCCTGGGATGCCTGCTGTGGTTGGTGTTCCTCCTCCTCAAAGCCACATTCCTCCTCTGACTCCTCTTCCTCACACTCCTCTTCCAGTGTTGCCGCAGGTCCAGCAATCGATGGTAAGGCTGTTTCTGGTGGTGGTGATGGTGACCACAACTCTTCCTCTTCCTCTTCACGCTCATCTACGGCCTGATCCAGCACTCTTCGCAGGGCACGCTCCAGGAAAAAAACATATGGGATGATGTCGCTGATGGTGCCTTCAGTGCGACTCACTAGGTTCGTCACCTCCTCAAAAGGACGCATGAGCCTACAGGCATTGCGCATGAGCGTCCAGTAGCGTGGCAAAAAAATACCCAGCTCCGCAGAGGCTGTCCTAGCACCCCGGTCATACAAATACTCGTTGACCGCTTTTTCTTGTTGGAGCAGGCGGTCGAACATTAGCAGTGTTGAATTCCAACGTGTCGGGCTGTCGCAAATCAAGCGCCTCACTGGCATGTTGTTTCGCCGCTGAATATCTGCAAAGTGCGCCATGGCCGTGTAGGAACGCCTGAAATGGCCACACACCTTCCTGGCCTGTTTGAGGACGTCCTGTAAGCCTGGGTACTTCTGCACAAAACGTTGCACAATCAGATTCAACACATGTGCCATGCACGGCACATGTGTCAACTTGCCCAAATTCAATGCCGCCAACAAATTGCTCCCGTTGTCACACACCACTTTGCCGATCTCCAGTTGGTGCGGGGTCAGCCACTGATCCACCTGTGCATTCAGGGCGGACAGTAGTGCTGGTCCGGTGTGACTCTCTGCTTTCAGGCAAGTCAACCCCAAGACAGCGTGACACTGTCGTATCCGGCATGTGGAATAGCCCCTGGGGAGCTGGGGGGGTGCAGTTGGTGTGGAGCAAGACGCAACAGCAGAAGAGGACTCAGCCGAGGAGGTTAGCAAAGAGGATGGAGTAGGAGGAGTAGAGGAGGTGGCAGCAGGCCTGCCTGCAAGTCGTGGCGGTGTCACCAACTCCTCTGCAGCAGAGCCACGCATTCCATGCTTGGCAGCCGCCAGCAGGTTTACCCAATGCGCAGTGTACGTTATATACCTGCCCTGACCGTGCTTTGCAGACCAGCTATCAGTGGTCAGATGGACCCTTGCCCCAACACTGTGTGCCAGACGTGACATGATTTCCTTTTCCACAATAAAGTACAGGTTGGGGATTGCCTTTTGTGAAAAATAATTTCGGCCGGGTACCTTCCACTGCGGTGTCCCAATAGCGACAAATTTTTTGAAGGCCTCAGACTCCACCAGCTTGTATGGTAAAAGCTGGCGGGCTAAGAGTTCCGACAAGCCAGCTGTCAGACGCCGGGCAAGGGGGTGACTCTGCGAGATTGGCTTTTTATGCTCAAACATTTCCTTCACAGACACCTGACTGTGGGCAGGTGACGAGCAGGAACTGCTGAAGGTGAGAGGCGGAGGGGCGGGTTGTTGATAGGGGGCATGGAGGACAGCAGTGGTTGACGTGGCTGAAGATGCTGGACCAGGAGGAGGATGGTGGCTTTCAGTTTGTGTGCTGCTTTTACTCATGTGTTGATCCCATAGGCGTTTGTGATGTGAGATCATGTGCCTTTGCAAAGCAGTTGTACCTAGGTGGGTGTTGGACTTCCCACGACTCAGTTTCTTTTGGCACAGGTTACAAATGGCATCGCTGATATCAGAGGCAGACACACCAAAAAAATGCCACACTGCTGAGCTTTGCAAGGACTGCATTCTGGTGGTGGCAACAGCTTGCGTTGATTGGCGTGCTGTCTGGCTGACCCCGGGTGCCGAATCTACATGCTGTCTGACTGCGCCACTAGCTCCTTGCGATGACCTCCTCCCCCTGCTTCCAACTCGTCTCCTCCTCCTCTCTGTCTCCCCATCTGAACTTTCCCCCTCTTCTTCTGCTCTTCGAGCAGGCACCCAGGTGACATCCACAGACACATCGTCATCATCAGCCGCTTCACTTGACAACTCAGCAAAGGCAGCAGCAGCAGGTACAACATCATCATCATCACAATGTACGTCCATGTGTATAATGCTGCCTGACTGAGACATATCCCCGTTATCTACATCCTCTGGCACTAATAGTTGCGCATCACTTATTTCTTCCAACTGATGTGAAAATAACTCCTCTGACGGATCAAGTGAAGCGGCTGTGGTGCTAGTGTTGGTGGTGGTGCCGGCGGGCTGGCGAGTGGTAAATTGAGAGGTGCCCGAAGCTGAGCTGGAGGAGGATGGTGCATTAAGGTTCCGAGCGGAAGCTGTAGACGATTGGGTGTCCTGTGTAAGCCAGTCAACTATGGCCTCAGAATTTTTTGAGTTCAGGGGCTGTGGTGGCCTCTGAACACTGGGCATTATTCTAGGGCCTAAGGAAATCACAGCACCACGACCACGACGGCCCTTGCGGGGTGGCCTGCCTCTGCCTGTCATTTTCTTTTTTAATGTGTTGTGTACTATGAGTGCAAGGTGCTGTGCCACCCTATAGGAGTGTTGGGCAGTGGGTACAGTACACTCTGTGGACCTGACAGTCACTGGCACTCAGGCAACTGCAATTAAAAAATATATATATTTTTTTTACTTGGCAAGCTGCTGTGCCACCTTATATATCAGTGGTGGGTGGGCAGTGGCACAGTACACTCTCTGTGGACCTGACAGCAGTCACTGGCACCCAGGCAACTGCAATTTTAAAAAATATATATTTTATTTTACTTTGCAAGCTGCTGTGCCACCTTATATATCAGTGGTGGGTGGGCAGTGGCACAGTACACTCTCTGTGGACCTGACAGCAGTCACTGGCACCCAGGCAACTGCAATTAAAAAATATATATATTTTTTTTTACTTTGCAAGCTGCTGTGCCACCTTATATATCAGTGGTGGGTGGGCACACAGTGGCACTGCAGTGGGCACAGTACACTCTGTGGACCTGACAGTAACTGGCAGCCCAGGCAACTGCAATAATAAAAAATATTTTTTTTTTTTAAATTTGCAACAAGATGCTGTGCCACCGTATATATATCAGTGGTGGGCAGTGCACTGCAGTGGGTACAGTGCACTCTGTGGACCTGACACAGCACTCACTGCAATTATGTCAGAGGAAAAAAAAAAATATTTTTTAAAATGCCAGGTACTGTGCCTGTGCCACCCGAAATGAGTGTGGTGTGCACACAGTACAGTCTGTGGTAGGTCTGTGGCCTCTCACACACAGCGGGCAGGCAACTGCAGTGTACAATAGATATATATATATATATATATATATAAAGAAAAAACTCTATTACCTTACCAGCCCTTAAAAGGGCTTTTGGGGACACTATATATATATATATATATATATATATATATATATATATGTATATATATAAATAAAAAAAATCCTCAATTACCAGCCCTTAAAAGGGCTTTTGGGGACACTAGATATATATATATATATATATATATATATATATATATATATATATATATATATATATATATATATATATATATATATATATATAAGAAGAAACAACTCAATTACCAGCCCTTAAAAGGGCTTTTGGGGACGCTAGGTATATATATATAAAAAAAAAAAAAAACACAAATACCAGCCCTTAGAAGGGCTTTTTGGGGTGCTGATATTACAGCAGTAGTGGACCAAGAACACTGCAAGACCAGGAACACTGACTAACTGTCCCTAGCTTAACAGCAGCAGCAGCAGCAGCAGCTCTCTCCCTATTCTCACTACACACACTGCTTCAGAATGATCTAAGATGGATGCTGCCCTTGCTTATTTATAGGAGGTGGGAGGGTGTGGGAGGGAGGTACGCTGATTGGCTGGAAATGTGTCTGCTGACTGTAAAGTTCAGGGTCAAAGTTTGCCTCAATGATGTCTTATGGGGGGCGGACCGAACATCGCATATGTTCGCCGGCAGCGGCGAACGCGAACATGCTAAGTTCGCCGGCGAACAGTTCTATACATCTCTAGTGATTGGTCACCTTGATTACATGGTACAGACACCATGTACTGTATCATATGATTCACTGTGGCCAATCACAGCTTATCACAACAATACACACTGAATCAGTTTCATTCAGTAAAAGTGGCTGCTTATACCAGTGAAATCCACAGTTGTAAGCAATCATAATCTGTAAAAACAAATCCTGATCACTTCCCCAGAGTAGTACAGTGTTACCATGGAAACACTGTATTGCTTTGGTCACAGAGTGTTAAAAAAAAATGTAAAAAAATAAAAAAAAATAATAAAAAGAACAATTTCTTTTTTTTATTAGCATACTGTCACCAGTCAGTGTCCCTGATCAGTCAATTGATGGTGCTGTACTGCGCTGTTCACAGTATGTAAAAAAATAAAAAAAAAATAATTGTAAAAAAAATATTTTTTTTATTTATCCTTTACAAAACAATTGTGACAAAAAAAACTACAACTTCAGAAAACTCTCTATGCCTCCTATGGCACTTTTCCACTGCAAGTACCGGCTCGGCTCCACTCGGCGCTGCTCGGCCCGGTTTGCTTTTCCACTGCGGGGTACGAGTCGGCACCTTTCAGCACTGTATAGGCTCTACTCGGCTCAGTTTGCTTTTCCACTGTTGTAGTACTTATTAGTAAGTGGGTGGGATTATAACGATTCTCTGTCCAATCAGGGGCTAGTAGTGACAAACAATCAATGCTGCATGCAAAGGATTGTGGGAAATGGTATCGGTACGGCCCGCTTGGAACCCCAACCGAGGTGGTACTGTTTAAGTGAGCCGTACCGACGCCGTACCATGTAGTGGAAAAGTGTCGCTGTACCAAACCGCACCGAACCGTTCTAACCCGTACCATGCGGTACCATGCAGTGGAAAAGCGCCATTACTTAGAGCCCTGGTCTGTCTACATTCTAAAAAGGGGTTATTTGGGGGTATTTGTACGGTCCTGGTGTTTTCGGGTCTCAAGAAATGAGATTGACCGTTAGAATTGATCGATTGTCAGATATACTGTATATCCCATAGTTCCTATACAGACGAAATACTATACACTGATTTGGGGTATTTTCACCAAACAAATGGAGCAGCATACCTACATTTATGAAGAAAGATTATTTATTTGCAAAATTATTGGTCTTTTTTTTGTTCATTTAGTAAAAAATGCTTTTTTACAAAACATTTGGGGGGACTTAATTTAAAGCTCTTGTTCTGCTTGTTTGCAATACATCCGTTGTCTGTACATTAGGGTTTTATTTGGGGGGGGGGGGGTGTAGGGAATAATCGGATGAGGTGTCAGCCATCGGCGCCCCATTGGGGAGATTTCTCTTCTGAGGGATTGGCTGGTTTCCCCTCTCCTCTTCTGGTAACAGGAACAGAGAGAATTTCCCTGAGGGACAATCAATGGGGATCCCAAACCTTCACCCCCCAGGACAGACAATTGGGGTTCTAATCCTTCCCCCAGGGACAATCAATGGGGGTCCTAATCCTTCCCCCAGGGACAGACAATGTGGGTCCTAATCCTTCCCCCAGGGACAGACAATAGGGGTCCTAATCCTTCCCCCAGGGACAGACAATAGGGGTCCTAATCCTTCCCCCAGGGACAATCAATGGGGGTCCTATTCCTTCCCCCAGGGACAGACAATGGGGGTCCTAATCCTTCCCCCCAGGGACAGACAATGGGGGTCCTAATCCTTCCCCCAGGGACAGAAAATAGGGGTCCTAATCCTTCCCCCAGGGACAGACAATGGGGGTCTTAATCCTTCCACCAGGGACAATCAATGGGGGTCCTAATCCTTCCCCCAGGGACAGATAATGGAGGTCCTAATCCTTCCCCCAGGGACAATCAATGGGGGTACCAATCCTTCCCCCAGGGACAGACAATGGGGGTCCTAATCCTTCCCCCCAGGGACAGACAATGGGGGTCCTAATCCTTCCCCTAGGGACAGACAATAAGGATCCTAATCCTTCCCCCAGGGACAGACAATGGGGGTCCTAACTCTTCCCCCGGGGACAATCAATGGAGGTCCTAATCCTTCCCCCAGGGACAGAAAATAGGGGTCCTAATCCTTCCCCCAGGGACAGACAATGGGGGTCCTAATCCTTCCACCAGGGACAATCAATGGGGGTCCTAATCCTTCCCCCAGGGACAGATAATGGAGGTCCTAATCCTTTCCCCAGAAACAATCAATGGGGGTACCAATCCTTCCCCCAGGGACAGACAATGGGGGTCCTAATCCTTCCCCCCAGGGACAGACAATGGGGGTCCTAATCCTTCCCCTAGGGACAGACAATAGGGATCCTAATCCTTCCCCCAGGGACAGACAATGGGGGTCCTAATTCTTCCCCCGGGAACAATCAATGGAGGTCCTAATTCTTCCCCCAGAGACAGACATTGGGGGTCTTAATCCTTCCCCCTGGGACAGGCAATGGGGGATCCTAATCCTTCCCCCAGGGACAGACAATGGGGGTCTTAATCCTTCCCCCTGGGACAGGCAATGGGGGTCTTAATCCTTCCTCCTGGGACAGGCAATGGGGGTCCTAATCCTTCCCCCCAGGGACAGACAATAGGGGTCCTAATCCTTCCCCCAGGGACAATCAATGGAGGTCCTAATTCTTCCCCCAGGGACAGACAATGGGGGTCTTAATCCTTCCCCCGGGGACAGGCAATGGGGGTCCTAATCCTTCCCCCAGGGACAGACAATAGGGGTCTTAATCCTTCCCCCTGGGACAGGCAATGGGGGTCTTAATCCTTCCTCCTGGGACAGGCATCGGGGGTCCTAATCCTTCCCCCCAGGGACAGACAATAGGGGCCCTAATCCTTCCCGCTGGGACAGACAATGGGGGTCCTAATCTTTCCCCCTGGGACAGACAATGGGTGTCCTAATCCTTCCCCCAGGGACAGATAATGGGGGTCCTAATCCTTTCCCCTGGGACAGTCAATGGGGGTCGGTTCTAATCCTTCCCCCAGGGACAGACAATAGGGGTCTTTATCCTTCCCCCTGAGACAGACAATAGAGGTCCTAATCCTTCCCCCTGGGACAGACAATGGGGGTCCTAATCCATCCCCCAGGGACAGACAATTGGGGTCATAATCCTTCCACCAGGGACAGACAATGGGGGTTCTAATTTTTCCCCCTGGGACAGACAATGGGGGTCCTATTCCTTCCCTGGGACAGACAATGGGGGTCCTAATCCTTCCCCCAGGGACAGACAATGGGGGCCCAAATCCTTCCCCCTGGGACAGACAATGGGGGTCCTAATCCTTCCCCCAGGGACAGACAATGGAGGCCCCAATCCTTCCCCCTGAGACAGACAATGGGGGTCCTAATCCTTCCCCCCAGGGACAGACAATGGGGGTCCTATTCCTTCCCTGTGACAGCCAATGGGGGTCCTAATCCTTTCCCCAGGGACAGACAATGGGGGTCCTAATCCTTCCCCCTGGGACAGACAATGGGGGTCCTATTCCTTCCCTGGGACAGACAATGGGGGTCCTAATCCTTCCCCCAGGGACAGACAATGGGGGTCCAAATCCTTCCCCCTGGGACAGACAATGGGGGTCCTAATCCTTCCCCCAGGGACAGACAATGGAGGCCCCAATCCTTCCCCCTGAGACAGACAATGGGGGTCCTAATCCTTCCCCCCAGGGACAGACAATGGGGGTCCTATTCCTTCCCTGTGACAGCCAATGGGGGTCCTAATCCTTTCCCCAGGGACAGACAATGGGGGTCCTAATCCTTCCCCCCAGGGACAGACAATGGGGGTCCTAATCCTTCCCCCTGGGACAGATGATGGGGGTCCTTATCCTTCCCCCAGGGACAGATGATGGGGTACTGGCTGGGACCTCTCATACATAGTGTGATGAAGGCCTATTTGCTGGGACATACGCCACGGGCTACTGGAGGTGTGTGAAGGCCAGACTCCTGCTCGCGGACAATGGTCCCTGGCTTGTAGGGGAGTACACCTCTGTGTGGGGGTATATGCTGGAGGACCATGGGAGTAGTGTTGCTTTGGACTCAAATCCATGTCACCCCAAGATACAGACTCTGAGACTGGGATCAATGTTACAGGCCTAAAGCTGCCTGTTACAGCAGAGGACTTCTCCACACAATGAGAGACTAAAGAGATGCTAATGACGTCAAACTCAGCTATTGTCTACTGTGGGGATGTGTATTGACATTTATAAGAAGGTATTTTGAAAACGGAGAAGGGCAGTCTGCAAGCCTACGTCTTCTGCTTTCATCTATTTAGAGGTGGTTGTATATTCACACTTCTAGGAATGTGTATTCGGCTATGTTTTGGGCTTGTTGTTTGTTGAATTAATTATGATAATGTTGCAGTCTCATTCACCTATTGTCTCTTTCCAGATGGGCAAGGTATGTTAACTATGTTCTGTATGCAATCACATTTGCATATGATAATGAAATCAAACTCATGAGACTGTATATATTGGAAGTGAGTTGTTGAATAAAGTGTCTTTTGTTTTACCCTTCATCAAGCTTAGGCTGATGTTTGGGGGGAATTGAGGGGCCAGGTCACTGCATCACTAGACCTAAGACAGAAATACTTGGTCCAAGTATTGGGGATCTGTTACACAGGTGGCAAGCGTGGGATTCTTCTCTGAATAGATCCCAAACCAGAAATGCAGTGAGGAACCCAGCAGCATCTCGGTCTAAGGAGGAACTCAGGAGTTTGAGCGAGCTAGCCCCCGGGCAGTGTCCCCATATATGAGGTGGAGTTCCAGCAGAGACTACAAGACTTACTGGCAAAGGAACAGGGCCATATGTCAGCCAAGGACAAGGGGAACTGGAGAAAATATGTAATGCAAGAACTCTGGCAGGAGTCCATGGAGGTAGCACAGCTTCGGCGGAAAGAGAAGCTTCCAAGTACATCGCAACGCTGGCAGGAACAGGTGAGCCAACGGATGTTTATACTAGGAAAACAACCCTTGACGCAGTGGAAAAGGAACCTTGAGTGCCTGGTCCAGAGAGAAATTATGCTGGAAGACTCGTACCGGACACTATGGTGGTACGCAGTCCAACAAGACCCTTGGTTGTCAGAAGGCATTTAACCAGAGGGGGGGCTATGATGGCCCAGGCCTGTTGTGGAGGAGGATGATGATTTTGGCAGTCCTGCGATGTCGCGGTTCTGGGCTATTTATTATTACCAGAGAAGGATGCTATCAGTCCAGTTGTTGTTGGAGCTGAGACTAGACCTCATCTACCTGGTTATCATCGAGTGGGGGTTGGAACAGGACTACCAACACCTCCTAGACTTGGTCCAGCAGCAGCCAACAGCACTGGGGGTGGAGATGGTCGTGCCCACTACCCAGGACCAGCCAGCATTAGCGGGAGAGGTGATTGTAGGTCCCTCGTCCCACCAGCAGCCAACAACACTGGGGGTGGAGATGGTCGTGCCCACTACCCAGAACCAGCCAGCATTAGCGAGAGAGGCAATTGTAGGTCCCTCATCCCACCAGCAGAGAACAGCACTGGGGGTGGAGATGGTCGTGCCCACTACCCAGGACCAGCCAGCGGTACCGGGAGAGGCGACTGTAGGTCCCTCATCCCAGCAGCAGCCAACAGCACTGGGGGTGGAGATGGTCATGCCCACTACCCAGGACCAGCCAGCATTAGCGGGAGAGGCGATTGTAGGTCCCTCGTCCCAGCAGCAGCCAACAGCACTGGGGGTGGAGAGGGTCGTGCCCACTACCCAGGACCAGCCAGCATTAGCAGGAGAGGCGATTGTAGGTCCCTCGTCCCAGCAGCAGCCAACAGCATTGGGGGTGGAGATGGTCGTGCCCACTACCCAGGACCAGCCAGCATTAGCAGGAGAGGCGATTGTAGGTCCCTTGCCCCAGCAGCTGAGTGCCTACCCAGCGGAAGAGCTGGCAACCGGGCGGAACCCCACTGGTATCTGCCCACCAGTCCATGCAGCTTTTGGCATGGAAGGGTTGGATGGGGCTGTGGCCTCCACCCCTGGATTACAGAGATGCTGGGCAATCAGTCCAGATCCCCAACCTCCTAGTATGGGGGCCCAGGCCACCCTGATTTTGACCCTCCAGCAACAATGGAATGTCTCTGGAGTGGATTATAGCTGGTGCCCTGCCCAGGAAGACCCCGGATATTTTAATTGGGACGTAGGGCAGGAGGCCCTCTGGAGCATGGCAAAGTCTGGCAAAAGACACCAGACTAACACAGACCCAAACCATTTGGAGGTCTGGTTAGTCTCCCAGGAGGAGGGAGATATGCGACGAACGCTTATTTGCTGGGACGTTCACCATGGGCTACTGGAAGTGTGTGGAGGCCAGACTCCTGCCCACGGACTATGGGCCCTGGCTTGTAGGGGAGTGCACCTCTGTGTGGGGGTATATGCTGGAGGACCATGGGAGTGGTGTTGCTTTGGACTTGGGTCCATGTCACCCCAAGATACAGACTCTGAGACTGGGATCAATGTTACAGGCCTAAAGCTGCCTGTTACAGCAGAGGACTTCTCCACACAATGAGAGACTAAAGAGATGCTAATGACGTCAAATTCAGCTATTGTCTACTGTGGGGATGTGTATTGACATTTATAGTAAGGTATTTTGAAAATGGAGACGGGCAGTCTACAAGCCTACGTCTTCTGCTTTCATCTGTTTAGAGGTGGTTGTATATTCACACTTCTAGGAATACGTATTCGGCTATGTTTTGGGCTTGTTGTTTGTTGAATTAATTATGATAATGTTGCAGTCTCATTCACCTATTGTCTCTTTCCAGATGGGCAAGGTATGTTAACTATGTTCTGTACGCAATTACATTTGCATATGATAATGAAATCAAACTCATGAGACTGTATATATTGGAAGTGAGTTGGTGAATAAAGTGTCTTTTGTTTTACCCTTCATCGAGCTTAGGCTGATGTTTGGGGGGGAATTGAGGGGCCAGGTCACTGCATCACGTGAGATTCTGGAGACCTGTAGCAGCTGAACAGTTTACTCCCCTCTGTGGAAGATTCTCAGAAATATAGTAAACCTCAATGAGTGTAGGAGGAATCAGAGCCTGCTTATAGAATAAACCTCCATGATTGCAGGAGGAATCAGAGCCTGCCTATGGAATAAACCTCAATGAGTGCAGGAGGAATCAGAGCCTGCTTATAGAATAAACCTCCATGAGTGCAGGAGGAATCAGAGCCTGCTTATAGAATAAACCTCCATGAGTGCAGGAGGAATCAGAGCCTGTTTATGGAATAAACCTCAATAAGTGCAGGAGGAATAAGAGCCTGCCTATGGAACAAACCTCAATGAGTGTAGGAGGAATAAGAGCCTGCTTATGGAATAAACCTCAATGAGTGTAGGAGGAATCAGAGCCTGCCTATGGAATAAACCTCAATGAGTGTAGGAGGATTTAGAGCCTGCTTATGGAATAAACCTCAATGAGTGTAGGAGGAATCAGAGCCTGCCTATAGAATAAACCTTAATGAGTGTAGTAGGAATCAGAGCCTGCCTATGGAATAAACCTCAATGAGTGTGGGAGGAATCAAAGTCTGCTTATGGAATAAACCTCAATGAGTGCAGGAGGAATCAAAGCCTGCCTATGGAATAAACCTCAATGAGTGTAGGAGGAATCAAAACCTGCTTTTAAATAAACCTCAATGAGTGTATGAGGGTCAGTGTCTGCCTATGGAATAAACCTCAATGAGTGTAGAAGGAATCAGAGCCTGCCTATGGAATAAACCTCAATGACTGTAGGAGGGTCAGAGCCTGCCTATGGAATAAACCTCAATGAGTGTAGGACGAATCAGAGCCTGCTTATGGAATAAACCTCAATGAGTGTAGGAGAAATCAGAGCCTGCCTATGCAATGCGTTACTGACATCAAGCTGATGCTTTTCACATGTATCTAAAAATAAAAGATACATTAAAGAAGAACTCCAGATATGGATATTTTTCATTACATAGGTCCACACTCAGCATAGGCACCATTCATTGAGAAAATGCAAAATATGATGCTGGTGTATTAGTGCTGTAATACCAGTGTAGTAGTGGTGTGGTATTGGTGAAGTATCCGCATGGTAGTTGTGTAGTAGAGGTGTGGTACTGGTGAAGTAGCCGCATGGTAGATGTGTAGTAGTGGTGTGGTACTGGTGAAGTAGCCACATGGTAGTTGTGTAGTAGTGGTATGGTACTGGTGAAGTAGCCGCATGGTAGATGTGTAGTAGTGGTGTGGTACTGGTGAAGTAGCCGCATGGTAGTTGTGTAGTAGTGGTGTGGTACTGGTGAAGTATCGGCATGGTAGTTGTGTAGTAGTGGTGTGGTACTGGTGAAGTATCCGCATGGTAGTTGTGTAGTAGTGGTGTGGTACTGGTGAAGTATCCGCATGGTAGTTGTGTAGTAGTGGTGTGGTACTTTTGAAGTAGCCGCATGGTAGTTGTGTATTAGTGGTGTGGTACTGGTGAAGTATCCGCATGGTAGTTGTGTAGTAGAGGTGTGGTACTGGTGAAGTAGCTGTATGGTAGTTGTGTATTAGTGGAGTGGTACTGGTGAAGTATCCGCATGGTAGTTGTGTAGTAGTGGTGTGGTACTTTTGAAGTATCGGCATGGTAGTTGTGTAGTAGTGGTGTGGTACTGGTGAAGTAGCTGCATGGTAGTTGTGTAGTAGTGGTGTGGTACTGGTGAAGTAGCCGCATGGTAGATGTGTAGTAGTGGTGTGGTACTGGTGAAGTATCCGCATGGTAGTTGTGTAGTAGTGGTGTGGTACTTTTGAAGTATTGGCATGGTAGTTGTGTATTAGTGGTGTGGTACTGGTGAAGTATCCGCATGGTAGTTGTGTAGTAGAGGTGTGGTACTGGTGAAGTAGCTGTATGGTAGTTGTGTATTAGTGGAGTGGTACTGGTGAAGTATCCGCATGGTAGTTGTGTAGTAGTGGTGTGGTACTTTTGAAGTATCGGCATGGTAGTTGTGTAGTAGTGGTGTGGTACTGGTGAAGTAGCTGCATGGTAGTTGTGTAGTAGAGGTGTGGTACTGGTGAAGTATCCGCATGGTAGTTGTGTAGTAGAGGTGTGGTACTGGTGAAGTATCCGCATGGTAGTTGTGTAGTAGTGGTGTGGTACTGGTGAAGTAGCTGCATGGTAGTTGTTTAGTAGAGGTGTGGTACTGGTGAAGTAGCTGCATGGTAGTTGTGTAGTAGTGGTGTGGTACTGGTGAAGTATCCGCATGGTAGTTGTGTAGTAGTGGTGTGGTACTGGTGAAGTATCCGCATGGTAGTTGTGTAGTAGTGGTGTGGTACTGGTGAAGTATCCGCATGGTAGTTGTGTAGTAGAGGTGTGGTACTGGTGAAGTATCCGCATGGTAGTTGTGTAGTAGTGGTGTGGTACTGGTGAAGTAGCTGTATGGTAGTTGTGTAGTAGTGGTGTGGTACTGGTGAAGTAGCTGCATGGTAGTTGTGTAGTAGAAGTGTGGTACTGGTGAAGTATCCGCATGGTAGTTGTGTAGTAGAGGTGTGGTACTGGTGAAGTATCCGCATGGTAGTTGTGTAGTAGAGGTGTGGTACTGGTGAAGTAGCTGTATGGTAGTTGTGTAGTAGAGGTGTGGTACTGGTGAAGTAGCTGCATGGTAGTTGTGTAGTAGTGGTGTGGTACTGGTGAAGTAGCCGCATGGTAGTTGTGTAGTAGTGGTGTGGTACTGGTGAAGTATCCGCATGGTAGTTGTGTAGTAGTGGTGTGGTACTGGTGAAGTAGCTGCATGGTAGTTGTGTAGTAGTGGTGTGGTACTGGTGAAGTAGCCGCATGGTAGTTGTGTAGTAGTGGTGTGGTACTGGTGAAGTATCCGCATGGTAGTTGTGTAGTAGAGGTGTGGTACTGGTGAAGTATCCGCATGGTAGTTGTGTAGTAGAGGTGTGGTACTGGTGAAGTATCCGCATGGTAGTTGTGTAGTAGAGGTGTGGTACTGGTGAAGTATCCGCATGGTAGTTGTGTAGTAGAGGTGTGGTACTGGTGAAGTAGCTGTATGGTAGTTGTGTAGTAGAGGTGTGGTACTGGTGAAGTAGCTGCATGGTAGTTGTGTAGTAGTGGTGTGGTACTGGTGAAGTATCCGCATGGTAGTTGTGTAGTAGAGGTGTGGTACTGGTGAAGTAGCTGCATGGTAGTTGTGTAGTAGTGGTGTGGTACTGGTGAAGTAGCTGTATGGTAGTTATGTAGTAAAGGTGTGGTACTGGTGAAGTAGCCGCATGGTAGTTGTGTAGTAGAGGTGTGGTACTGGGGAAGTAGCTGCATGGTAGTTGTGTAGTAGTGGTGTGGTACTGGTGAAGTAGCCGCATGGTAGTTGTGTAGTAGTGGTGTGGTACTGGTGAAGTAGCCGCATGGTAGTTGTGTAGTAGTGGTGTGGTACTGGTGAAGTAGCTGCATGGTAGTTGTGTAGTAGTGGTGTGGTACTGGTGAAGTAGCTGCATGGTAGTTGTGTAGTAGTGGTGTGGTACTGGTGAAGTATCCGCATGGTAGTTGTGTAGTAGTGGTGTGGTACTGGTGAAGTAGCTGCATGGTAGTTGTGTAGTAGAGGTGTGGTACTGGTGAAGTATCCGCATGGTAGTTGTGTAGTAGTGGTGTGGTACTGGTGAAGTATCCGCATGGTAGTTGTGTAGTAGTGGTGTGGTACTGGTGAAGTATCCGCATGGTAGTTGTGTAGTAGTGGTGTGGTACTTTTGAAGTAGCCGCATGGTAGTTGTGTATTAGTGGTGTGGTACTGGTGAAGTATCCGCATGGTAGTTGTGTAGTAGAGGTGTGGTACTGGTGAAGTAGCTGTATGGTAGTTGTGTAGTAGTGGTGTGGTACTTTTGAAGTATCGGCATGGTAGTTGTGTATTAGTGGAGTGGTACTGGTGAAGTATCCGCATGGTAGTTGTGTAGTAGTGGTGTGGTACTTTTGAAGTATCGGCATGGTAGTTGTGTAGTAGTGGTGTGGTACTGGTGAAGTAGCTGCATGGTAGTTGTGTAGTAGTGGTGTGGTACTGGTGAAGTAGCCGCATGGTAGATGTGTAGTAGTGGTGTGGTACTGGTGAAGTAGCCGCATGGTAGTTGTGTAGTAGTGGTGTGGTACTGGTGAAGTAGCTGTATGGTAGTTGTGTAGTAGTGGTGTGGTACTTTTGAAGTATTGGCATGGTAGTTGTGTATTAGTGGTGTGGTACTGGTGAAGTATCCGCATGGTAGTTGTGTAGTAGAGGTGTGGTACTGGTGAAGTAGCTGTATGGTAGTTGTGTATTAGTGGAGTGGTACTGGTGAAGTATCCGCATGGTAGTTGTGTAGTAGTGGTGTGGTACTTTTGAAGTATCGGCATGGTAGTTGTGTAGTAGTGGTGTGGTACTGGTGAAGTAGCTGCATGGTAGTTGTGTAGTAGAGGTGTGGTACTGGTGAAGTATCCGCATGGTAGTTGTGTAGTAGAGGTGTGGTACTGGTGAAGTATCCGCATGGTAGTTGTGTAGTAGAAGTGTGGTACTGGTGAAGTAGCTGTATGGTAGTTGTGTAGTAGTGGTGTGGTACTGGTGAAGTAGCTGCATGGTAGTTGTTTAGTAGAGGTGTGGTACTGGTGAAGTAGCTGCATGGTAGTTGTGTAGTAGTGGTGTGGTACTGGTGAAGTATCCGCATGGTAGTTGTGTAGTAGTGGTGTGGTACTGGTGAAGTATCCGCATGGTAGTTGTGTAGTAGTGGTGTGGTACTGGTGAAGTATCCGCATGGTAGTTGTGTAGTAGAGGTGTGGTACTGGTGAAGTATCCGCATGGTAGTTGTGTAGTAGTGGTGTGGTACTGGTGAAGTAGCTGTATGGTAGTTGTGTAGTAGTGGTGTGGTACTGGTGAAGTAGCTGCATGGTAGTTGTGTAGTAGAAGTGTGGTACTGGTGAAGTATCCGCATGGTAGTTGTGTAGTAGAGGTGTGGTACTGGTGAAGTATCCGCATGGTAGTTGTGTAGTAGAGGTGTGGTACTGGTGAAGTAGCTGTATGGTAGTTGTGTAGTAGAGGTGTGGTACTGGTGAAGTAGCTGCATGGTAGTTGTGTAGTAGTGGTGTGGTACTGGTGAAGTAGCCGCATGGTAGTTGTGTAGTAGTGGTGTGGTACTGGTGAAGTATCCGCATGGTAGTTGTGTAGTAGTGGTGTGGTACTGGTGAAGTAGCTGCATGGTAGTTGTGTAGTAGTGGTGTGGTACTGGTGAAGTAGCCGCATGGTAGTTGTGTAGTAGTGGTGTGGTACTGGTGAAGTATCCGCATGGTAGTTGTGTAGTAGAGGTGTGGTACTGGTGAAGTATCCGCATGGTAGTTGTGTAGTAGAGGTGTGGTACTGGTGAAGTATCCGCATGGTAGTTGTGTAGTAGAGGTGTGGTACTGGTGAAGTATCCGCATGGTAGTTGTGTAGTAGAGGTGTGGTACTGGTGAAGTAGCTGTATGGTAGTTGTGTAGTAGAGGTGTGGTACTGGTGAAGTATCCGCATGGTAGTTGTGTAGTAGAGGTGTGGTACTGGTGAAGTAGCTGCATGGTAGTTGTGTAGTAGTGGTGTGGTACTGGTGAAGTAGCTGTATGGTAGTTATGTAGTAGAGGTGTGGTACTGGTGAAGTAGCCGCATGGTAGTTGTGTAGTAGAGGTGTGGTACTGGGGAAGTAGCTGCATGGTAGTTGTGTAGTAGTGGTGTGGTACTGGTGAAGTAGCCGCATGGTAGTTGTGTAGTAGTGGTGTGGTACTGGTGAAGTAGCCGCATGGTAGTTGTGTAGTAGTGGTGTGGTACTGGTGAAGTAGCTGCATGGTAGTTGTGTAGTAGTGGTGTGGTACTGGTGAAGTAGCTGCATGGTAGTTGTGTAGTAGTGGTGTGGTACTGGTGAAGTATCCGCATGGTAGTTGTGTAGTAGTGGTGTGGTACTGGTGAAGTAGCTGCATGGTAGTTGTGTAGTAGAGGTGTGGTACTGGTGAAGTATCCGCATGGTAGTTGTGTAGTAGTGGTGTGGTACTGGTGAAGTATCCGCATGGTAGTTGTGTAGTAGTGGTGTGGTACTGGTGAAGTAGCTGTATGGTAGTTGTGTAGTAGTGGTGTGGTACTGGTGAAGTAGCTGTATGGTAGTTGTGTAGTAGTGGTGTGGTACTGGTGAAGTATCCGCATGGTAGTTGTGTAGTAGTGGTGTGGTACTGGTGAAGTATCCGCATGGTAGTTGTGTAGTAGTGGTGTGGTACTGGTGAAGTATCCGCATGGTAGTTGTGTAGTAGTGGTGTGGTACTGGTGAAGTAGCTGCATGGTAGTTGTGTAGTAGTGGTGTGGTACTGGTGAAGTATCCGCATGGTAGTTGTGTAGTAGTGGTGTGGTACTGGTGAAGTAGCTGTATGGTAGTTGTGTAGTAGTGGTGTGGTACTGGTGAAGTATCCGCATGGTAGTTGTGTAGTAGTGGTGTGGTACTGGTGAAGTAGCTGCATGGTAGTTGTGTAGTAGTGGTGTGGTACTGGTGAAGTAGCTGTAAGGTAGTTGTGTAGTAGTGGTGTGGTACTGGTGAAGTATCGGCATGGTAGTTGTGTAGTAGTGGTGTGGTACTGGTGAAGTATCCGCATGGTAGTTGTGTAGTAGTGGTGTGGTACTGGTGAAGTAGCTGCATGGTAGTTGTGTAGTAGAGGTGTGGTATTGGTGAAGTAGCTGTATGGTAGTTGTGTAGTAGTGGTGTGGTATTGGTGAAGTAGCTGCATGGTAGTTGTGTAGTAGAGGTGTGGTACTGGTGAAGTAGCTGTATGGTAGTTGTGTAGTAGTGGTGTGGTACTGGTGAAGTAGCTGCATGGTAGTTGTGTAGTAGTGGTGTGGTACTGGTGAAGTAGCTGTAAGGTAGTTGTGTAGTAGTGGTGTGGTACTGGTGAAGTATCCACATGGTAGTTGTGTAGTAGAGGTGTGGTACTGGTGAAGTATCCGCATGGTAGTTGTGTAGTAGTGGTGTGGCACTGGTGAAGTAGCTGTATGGTAGTTGTGTAGTAGAGGTGTGGTACTGGTGAAGTAGCTGTATGGTAGTTGTGTAGTAGAGGTGTGGTACTGGTGAAGTATCCGCATGGTAGTTGTGTAGTAGTGGTGTGGCACTGGTGAAGTAGCTGTATGGTAGTTGTGTAGTAGTGGTGTGGTACTGGTGAAGTATCCGCATGGTAGTTGTGTAGTAGTGGTGTGGTACTGGTGAAGTATCCGCATGGTAGTTGTGTAGTAGAAGTGTGGTACTGGTGAAGTAGCTGTATGGTAGTTGTGTAGTAGTGGTGTGGTACTGGTGAAGTATCCGCATGGTAGTTGTGTAGTAGAGGTGTGGTACTGGTGAAGTAGCTGTATGGTAGTTGTGTAGTAGTGGTGTGGCACTGGTGAAGTAGCTGTATGGTAGTTGTGTAGTAGTGGTGTGGTACTGGTGAAGTAGCTGTATGGTAGTTGTGTAGTAGTGGTGTGGTACTGGTGAAGTAGCTGTATGGTAGTTGTGTAGTAGTGGTGTGGCACTGGTGAAGTAGCTGTATGGTAGTTGTGTAGTAGTGGTGTGGTACTGGTGAAGTAGCTGTATGGTAGTTGTGTAGTAGTGGTGTGGTACTGGTGAAGTAGCTGTATGGTAGTTGTGTAGTAGAGGTGTGGTACTGGTGAAGTATCCGCATGGTAGTTGTGTAGTAGTGGTGTGGCACTGGTGAAGTAGCTGTATGGTAGTTGTGTAGTAGTGGTGTGGTACTGGTGAAGTAGCTGTATGGTAGTTGTGTAGTAGAGGTGTGGTACTGGTGAAGTAGCTGTATGGTAGTTGTGTAGTAGAGGTGTGGTACTGGTGAAGTATCCGCATGGTAGTTGTGTAGTAGTGGTGTGGCACTGGTGAAGTAGCTGTATGGTAGTTGTGTAGTAGAGGTGTGGTACTGGTGAAGTAGCTGCATGGTAGTTGTGTAGTAGAGGTGTGGTACTGGTGAAGTAGCTGTATGGTAGTTGTGTAGTAGAGGTGTGGTACTGGTGAAGTAGCTGCATGGTAGTTGTGTAGTAGAGGTGTGGTACTGGTGAAGTATCCGCATGGTAGTTGTGTAGTAGAGGTGTGGTACTGGTGAAGTAGCTGCATGGTAGTTGTGTAGTAGTGGTGTGGTACTGGTGAAGTATCCGCATGGTAGTTGTGTAGTAGAGGTGTGGTATTGGTGAAGTAGCTGTATGGTAGTTGTGTAGTAGTGGTGTGGTACTGGTGAAGTAGCTGTATGGTAGTTGTGTAGTAGAGGTGTGGTACTGGTGAAGTATCCGCATGGTAGTTGTGTAGTAGTGGTGTGGCACTGGTGAAGTAGCTGTATGGTAGTTGTGTAGTAGTGGTGTGGTACTGGTGAAGTAGCTGTATGGTAGTTGTGTAGTAGTGGTGTGGTACTGGTGAAGTAGCTGTATGGTAGTTGTGTAGTAGTGGTGTGGTACTGGTGAAGTAGCTGTATGGTAGTTGTGTAGTAGTGGTGTGGTACTGGTGAAGTAGCTGTATGGTAGTTGTGTAGTAGTGGTGTGGTACTGGTGAAGTAGCTGTATGGTAGTTGTGTAGTAGTGGTGTGGCACTGGTGAAGTAGCTGTATGGTAGTTGTGTAGTAGTGGTGTGGTACTGGTGAAGTAGCTGTATGGTAGTTGTGTAGTAGAGGTGTGGTACTGGTGAAGTAGCTGTATGGTAGTTGTGTAGTAGAGGTGTGGTACTGGTGAAGTAGCTGTATGGTAGTTGTGTAGTAGTGGTGTGGTACTGGTGAAGTAGCTGTATGGTAGTTGTGTAGTAGTGGTGTGGTATTGGTGAAGTAGCTGTATGGTAGTTGTGTAGTAGAGGTGTGGTACTGGTGAAGTAGCTGTATGGTAGTTGTGTAGTAGTGGTGTGGTACTGGTGAAGTAGCTGTATGGTAGTTGTGTAGTAGTGGTGTGGTACTGGTGAAGTAGCTGTATGGTAGTTGTGTAGTAGTGGTGTGGCACTGGTGAAGTAGCTGTATGGTAGTTGTGTAGTAGTGGTGTGGTACTGGTGAAGTAGCTGTATGGTAGTTGTGTAGTAGTGGTGTGGTACTGGTGAAGTAGCTGTATGGTAGTTGTGTAGTAGTGGTGTGGTACTGGTGAAGTAGCTGTATGGTAGTTGTGTAGTAGTGGTGTGGCACTGGTGAAGTAGCTGTATGGTAGTTGTGTAGTAGTGGTGTGGTACTGGTGAAGTAGCTGTATGGTAGTTGTGTAGTAGTGGTGTGGTACTGGTGAAGTAGCTGTATGGTAGTTGTGTAGTAGTGGTGTGGTACTGGTGAAGTAGCTGTATGGTAGTTGTGTAGTAGAGGTGTATTAGTGGTGTCTACTAAGGGGATTTCCACCTTCTGGAGGGATCCCACAGGTACTGTATATACTGTAACATTTCGGGGTGAGTCAGCTCAAGTGGTGCATGCGATTTGAAGAAGTAGCGCCAGTCCAGAGTGCATTTTTAAGGGCATGGCAGCCCGCTTTTATTTAACCACTTGCCTTCTGTGCACTTAAACACCCTTCCCATCCAGGCCAATTTTCAGCTTTCAGTGCTGTCACACTTTGACTGACAATTGCGCGGTCATGCTACACTGTACCCATATGAAATTTTTATCATTTTTTCTCACACAAATAGAGATTTCTTTTGGTGGTATTTAATCATCTCTGGGTTTTTTATTTTTTACAAAAAAAAAGAATAAAGACAGAAAATTTTGAAAAAAAAAAAAGTTTTTCTTATTTTCTGCGAGTAAATTTTGAAAATAAATTTTTCTCCTTCACTGATGGGCACTGATAGGCTGCACTGATGGGGACTGATGAGGTGGCACTTATGGGCACTGATGAGGTGGCAGTTATGGGCACTGATGAGGAGGTACTAATATACCGCACTGATGAGCACTGATAGGCGGCATTGATAGGCGGCACTGATAGGCGGCACTGATAGGTGGCACTGATGAGCACTGATAGGCGGCACTGAGAGGTGGCACTGCTGGGCACTGAGAGGCGGCACTGACGGGCGGCACTGATGGGCACTGATAGGCGGCACTGATGGGCACTGGCGGATGGCACTGATGGACACTGACGGGTGGCACTGATAAGCACTGATGGGCGGCACTGATGAGCACTGATGGGGAGCACCATCAGTGCCCACACTCAGTGCCCATAGTGCTGCCAGTCAGTGCTCATCAGTGCCTAGATGAGCAGGCACTGATGGGCACTGACTGGCAGCACTATGGGCACTGATTGTGGGCATTGATGGGGGGCACTGATGGCGGGCACTGTGGGCACTGATGGGGGGGCAATTTGTGTATTTTTTTTACCTTTAGTAATCAGGGCACTGGTGATCATTGCTGTGTGTCCCCGGCGGCTGTCGGCTCCCCCTCCTTCCTCACACTGCAGGCTCTGTGTGAGGAAGGAGCGCCGGCAATGAGAGATGATCTCATATGTTTACATATGAGATCATCTCTCATTGAACGGCTTGATCACGTGGTGAATGGCCGCTGTGATTGGCCATTCACCACGATCTGTGATCGGCTGTGTCCAAGGGACACGGCTGACACAGATTTTCCCCGCAGCGCGCTCGCGGGAGCGCGCGGGGGGCGTGTCACTGGGAGGCCGTTTAAAAACGGCCTTCCGAAAATTCAAGTCCGCGCTGCAGCCGTATATAGGCTGTAGCGCGGATGGCAGGTAGTTAAAGGCATAAAGAAAGTTCACAAAACAGCAATTTTCCCTTGCAGGGGTTCCACCATTACTGTATATGGCTAGTTCAGCCTCCTGGCTTACTCACATGCCACATGGCTGCTTCAGGCCTCACGCCTAGGCCTTAGGTCTGATCCTCAGACCAACACAATTATCCTTTGTCAAGCTCCCTTGTAGCTTCCTTGGGATCAGCTTCACACTGCGCTGTTGCCGAATACATCTGCCTCCTGCAGACCTGTAAGCTCTGACTGCCAATTTTGGCCTCTCTCTCAGGGATGGTGGGATCCCTCCTGACTCCCATACACAGACCCCATGTCTGTCGGTTGGAGTCATCCTGACTCCCATACACAGACCTCGTGTCTGTCGGTTGGAGTCCTCCTGACTCCCATACACAGACCTCGTGTCTGTCGGTTGGAGTCATCCTGACTCCCATACACAGACCCCATGTCTGTCGGTTGGAGTCCTCCTGACTCCCATACACAGACCCCATGTCTGTCGGTTGGAGTCCTCCTGACTCCCATACACAGACCCCATGTCTGTCGGTTGGAGTCATCCTGACTCCCATACACAGACCCCATGTCTGTCGGTTGGAGTCATCCTGACTCCCATACACAGACCTCGTGTCTGTCGGTTGGAGTCCTCCTGACTCCCATACACAGACCTCGTGTCTGTCGGTTGGAGTCATCCTGACTCCCATACACAGACCCCATGTCTGTCGGTTGGAGTCCTCCTGACTCCCATACACAGACCCCATGTCTGTCGGTTGGAGTCCTCCTGACTCCCATACACAGACCCCATGTCTGTCGGTTGGAGTCATCCTGACTCCCATACACAGACCCCATGTCTGTCGGTTGGAGTCATCCTGACTCCCATACACAGACCCCATGTCTGTCGGTTGGAGTCATCCTGACTCCCATACACAGACCCCATGTCTGTCGGTTGGAGTCATCCTGACTCCCATACACAGACCCCATGTCTGTCGGTTGGAGTCCTCCTGACTCCCATACACAGACCCCATGTCTGTCAGTTGGAGTCATCCTGACTCCCATACACAGACCCCATGTCTGTCGGTTGGAGTCATCCTGACTCCCATACACAGACCTTGTGTCTGTCGGTTGGAGTCATCCTGACTCCCATACACAGACCCCATGTCTGTCGGTTGGAGTCATCCTGACTCCCATACACAGACCCCATGTCTGTCGGTTGGAGTTCTCCTGACTCCCATACACAGACCCCATGTCTGTCGGTTGGAGTCATCCTGACTCCCATACACAGACCCCATGTCTGTCGGTTGGAGTCCTCCTGACTCCCATACACAGACCTCGTGTCTGTCGGTTGGAGTCATCCTGACTCCCATACACAGACCTCGTGTCTGTCGGTTGGAGTCCTCCTGACTCCCATACACAGACCTCGTGTCTGTCGGTTGGAGTCATCCTGACTCCCATACACAGACCTCGTGTCTGTCGGTTGGAGTCCTCCTGACTCCCATACACAGACCTCGTGTCTGTCGGTTGGAGTCATCCTGACTCCCATACACAGACCTCGTGTCTGTCGGTTGGAGTCATCCTGACTCCCATACACAGACCTCGTGTCTGTCGGTTGGAGTCATCCTGACTCCCATACACAGACCCCATGTCTGTCAGTTGGAGTCCTCCTGACTCCCATACACAGACCCCATGTCTGTCGGTTGGAGTCCTCCTGACTCCCATACACAGACCTCGTGTCTGTCGGTTGGAGTCATCCTGACTCCCATACACAGACCCCATGTCTGTTGGTTGGAGTCATCCTGACTCCCATACACAGACCCCATGTCTGTCGGTTGGAGTCATCCTGACTCCCATACACAGACCCCATGTCTGTCGGTTGGAGTCCTCCTGACTCCCATACACAGACCCCATGTCTGTCGGTTGGAGTCCTCCTGACTCCCATACACAGACCCCATGTCTGTCGGTTGGAGTCCTCCTGACTCCCATACACAGACCCCATGTCTGTCGGTTGGAGTCCTCCTGACTCCCATACACAGACCCCATGTCTGTCGGTTGGAGTCATCCTGACTCCCATACACAGACCCCATGTCTGTCGGTTGGAGTCATCCTGACTCCCATACACAGACCCCATGTCTGTCGGTTGGAGTCCTCCTGACTCCCATACACAGACCCCATGTCTGTCAGTTGGAGTCATCCTGACTCCCATACACAGACCCCATGTCTGTCGGTTGGAGTCATCCTGACTCCCATACACAGACCTTGTGTCTGTCGGTTGGAGTCATCCTGACTCCCATACACAGACCCCATGTCTGTCGGTTGGAGTCCTCCTGACTCCCATACACAGACCCCATGTCTGTCGGTTGGAGTCATCCTGACTCCCATACACAGACCTTGTGTCTGTCGGTTGGAGTCATCCTGACTCCCATACACAGACCCCATGTCTGTCGGTTGGAGTCATCCTGACTCCCATACACAGACCCCATGTCTGTCGGTTGGAGTCATCCTGACTCCCATACACAGACCCCATATCTGTCGGTTGGAGTCCTCCTGACTCCCATACACAGACCTCGTGTCTGTCGGTTGGAGTCATCCTGACTCCCATACACAGACCCCATGTCTGTCGGTTGGAGTCATCCTGACTCCCATACACAGACCCCATGTCTGTCGGTTGGAGTCCTCCTGACTCCCATACACAGACCTCGTGTCTGTCGGTTGGAGTCATCCTGACTCCCATACACAGACCTCGTGTCTGTCGGTTGGAGTCCTCCTGACTCCCATACACAGACCCCATGTCTGTCGGTTGGAGTCATCCTGACTCCCATACACAGACCTCGTGTCTGTCGGTTGGAGTCCTCCTGACTCCCATACACAGACCTCGTGTCTGTCGGTTGGAGTCATCCTGACTCCCATACACAGACCTCGTGTCTGTCGGTTGGAGTCATCCTGACTCCCATACACAGACCCCATGTCTGTCGGTTGGAGTCCTCCTGACTCCCATACACAGACCCCATGTCTGTCGGTTGGAGTCCTCCTGACTCCCATACACAGACCCCATGTCTGTCGGTTGGAGTCATCCTGACTCCCATACACAGACCCCATGTCTGTCGGTTGGAGTCATCCTGACTCCCATACACAGACCCCATGTCTGTCGGTTGGAGTCCTCCTGACTCCCATACACAGACCCCATGTCTGTCGGTTGGAGTCCTCCTGACTCCCATACACAGACCCCATGTCTGTCGGTTGGAGTCATCCTGACTCCCATACACAGACCCCATGTCTGTCGGTTGGAGTCATCCTGACTCCCATACACAGACCCCATGTCTGTCGGTTGGAGTCATCCTGACTCCCATACACAGACCCCATGTCTGTCGGTTGGAGTCATCCTGACTCCCATACACAGACCCCATGTCTGTCGGTTGGAGTCCTCCTGACTCCCATACACAGACCCCATGTCTGTCAGTTGGAGTCATCCTGACTCCCATACACAGACCCCATGTCTGTCGGTTGGAGTCATCCTGACTCCCATACACAGACCTTGTGTCTGTCGGTTGGAGTCATCCTGACTCCCATACACAGACCCCATGTCTGTCGGTTGGAGTCATCCTGACTCCCATACACAGACCCCATGTCTGTCGGTTGGAGTTCTCCTGACTCCCATACACAGACCCCATGTCTGTCGGTTGGAGTCATCCTGACTCCCATACACAGACCCCATGTCTGTCGGTTGGAGTCCTCCTGACTCCCATACACAGACCTCGTGTCTGTCGGTTGGAGTCATCCTGACTCCCATACACAGACCTCGTGTCTGTCGGTTGGAGTCCTCCTGACTCCCATACACAGACCTCGTGTCTGTCGGTTGGAGTCATCCTGACTCCCATACACAGACCTCGTGTCTGTCGGTTGGAGTCCTCCTGACTCCCATACACAGACCTCGTGTCTGTCGGTTGGAGTCATCCTGACTCCCATACACAGACCTCGTGTCTGTCGGTTGGAGTCATCCTGACTCCCATACACAGACCCCATGTCTGTCGGTTGGAGTCCTCCTGACTCCCATACACAGACCCCATGTCTGTCGGTTGGAGTCCTCCTGACTCCCATACACAGACCTCGTGTCTGTCGGTTGGAGTCATCCTGACTCCCATACACAGACCCCATGTCTGTTGGTTGGAGTCATCCTGACTCCCATACACAGACCCCATGTCTGTCGGTTGGAGTCATCCTGACTCCCATACACAGACCCCATGTCTGTCGGTTGGAGTCCTCCTGACTCCCATACACAGACCCCATGTCTGTCGGTTGGAGTCCTCCTGACTCCCATACACAGACCCCATGTCTGTCGGTTGGAGTCCTCCTGACTCCCATACACAGACCCCATGTCTGTCGGTTGGAGTCATCCTGACTCCCATACACAGACCCCATGTCTGTCGGTTGGAGTCATCCTGACTCCCATACACAGACCCCATGTCTGTCGGTTGGAGTCCTCCTGACTCCCATACACAGACCTCGTGTCTGTCGGTTGGAGTCATCCTGACTCCCATACACAGACCTCGTGTCTGTCGGTTGGAGTCCTCCTGACTCCCATACACAGACCTCGTGTCTGTCGGTTGGAGTCATCCTGACTCCCATACACAGACCTCGTGTCTGTCGGTTGGAGTCCTCCTGACTCCCATACACAGACCTCGTGTCTGTCGGTTGGAGTCATCCTGACTCCCATACACAGACCTCGTGTCTGTCGGTTGGAGTCATCCTGACTCCCATACACAGACCTCGTGTCTGTCGGTTGGAGTCATCCTGACTCCCATACACAGACCCCATGTCTGTCAGTTGGAGTCCTCCTGACTCCCATACACAGACCCCATGTCTGTCGGTTGGAGTCCTCCTGACTCCCATACACAGACCTCGTGTCTGTCGGTTGGAGTCATCCTGACTCCCATACACAGACCCCATGTCTGTTGGTTGGAGTCATCCTGACTCCCATACACAGACCCCATGTCTGTCGGTTGGAGTCATCCTGACTCCCATACACAGACCCCATGTCTGTCGGTTGGAGTCCTCCTGACTCCCATACACAGACCCCATGTCTGTCGGTTGGAGTCCTCCTGACTCCCATACACAGACCCCATGTCTGTCGGTTGGAGTCCTCCTGACTCCCATACACAGACCCCATGTCTGTCGGTTGGAGTCATCCTGACTCCCATACACAGACCCCATGTCTGTCGGTTGGAGTCATCCTGACTCCCATACACAGACCCCATGTCTGTCGGTTGGAGTCCTCCTGACTCCCATACACAGACCCCATGTCTGTCAGTTGGAGTCATCCTGACTCCCATACACAGACCCCATGTCTGTCGGTTGGAGTCATCCTGACTCCCATACACAGACCTTGTGTCTGTCGGTTGGAGTCATCCTGACTCCCATACACAGACCCCATGTCTGTCGGTTGGAGTCCTCCTGACTCCCATACACAGACCCCATGTCTGTCGGTTGGAGTCATCCTGACTCCCATACACAGACCTTGTGTCTGTCGGTTGGAGTCATCCTGACTCCCATACACAGACCCCATGTCTGTCGGTTGGAGTCATCCTGACTCCCATACACAGACCCCATGTCTGTCGGTTGGAGTCATCCTGACTCCCATACACAGACCCCATATCTGTCGGTTGGAGTCCTCCTGACTCCCATACACAGACCTCGTGTCTGTCGGTTGGAGTCATCCTGACTCCCATACACAGACCCCATGTCTGTCGGTTGGAGTCATCCTGACTCCCATACACAGACCCCATGTCTGTCGGTTGGAGTCCTCCTGACTCCCATACACAGACCTCGTGTCTGTCGGTTGGAGTCATCCTGACTCCCATACACAGACCTCGTGTCTGTCGGTTGGAGTCCTCCTGACTCCCATACACAGACCCCATGTCTGTCGGTTGGAGTCATCCTGACTCCCATACACAGACCTCGTGTCTGTCGGTTGGAGTCCTCCTGACTCCCATACACAGACCTCGTGTCTGTCGGTTGGAGTCATCCTGACTCCCATACACAGACCTCGTGTCTGTCGGTTGGAGTCATCCTGACTCCCATACACAGACCCCATGTCTGTCGGTTGGAGTCCTCCTGACTCCCATACACAGACCCCATGTCTGTCGGTTGGAGTCCTCCTGACTCCCATACACAGACCCCATGTCTGTCGGTTGGAGTCATCCTGACTCCCATACACAGACCCCATGTCTGTCGGTTGGAGTCATCCTGACTCCCATACACAGACCCCATGTCTGTCGGTTGGAGTCCTCCTGACTCCCATACACAGACCCCATGTCTGTCGGTTGGAGTCCTCCTGACTCCCATACACAGACCCCATGTCTGTCGGTTGGAGTCATCCTGACTCCCATACACAGACCCCATGTCTGTCGGTTGGAGTCATCCTGACTCCCATACACAGACCCCATGTCTGTCGGTTGGAGTCATCCTGACTCCCATACACAGACCCCATGTCTGTCGGTTGGAGTCATCCTGACTCCCATACACAGACCCCATGTCTGTCGGTTGGAGTCCTCCTGACTCCCATACACAGACCCCATGTCTGTCAGTTGGAGTCATCCTGACTCCCATACACAGACCCCATGTCTGTCGGTTGGAGTCATCCTGACTCCCATACACAGACCTTGTGTCTGTCGGTTGGAGTCATCCTGACTCCCATACACAGACCCCATGTCTGTCGGTTGGAGTCATCCTGACTCCCATACACAGACCCCATGTCTGTCGGTTGGAGTTCTCCTGACTCCCATACACAGACCCCATGTCTGTCGGTTGGAGTCATCCTGACTCCCATACACAGACCCCATGTCTGTCGGTTGGAGTCCTCCTGACTCCCATACACAGACCTCGTGTCTGTCGGTTGGAGTCATCCTGACTCCCATACACAGACCTCGTGTCTGTCGGTTGGAGTCCTCCTGACTCCCATACACAGACCTCGTGTCTGTCGGTTGGAGTCATCCTGACTCCCATACACAGACCTCGTGTCTGTCGGTTGGAGTCCTCCTGACTCCCATACACAGACCTCGTGTCTGTCGGTTGGAGTCATCCTGACTCCCATACACAGACCTCGTGTCTGTCGGTTGGAGTCATCCTGACTCCCATACACAGACCCCATGTCTGTCGGTTGGAGTCCTCCTGACTCCCATACACAGACCCCATGTCTGTCGGTTGGAGTCCTCCTGACTCCCATACACAGACCTCGTGTCTGTCGGTTGGAGTCATCCTGACTCCCATACACAGACCCCATGTCTGTTGGTTGGAGTCATCCTGACTCCCATACACAGACCCCATGTCTGTCGGTTGGAGTCATCCTGACTCCCATACACAGACCCCATGTCTGTCGGTTGGAGTCCTCCTGACTCCCATACACAGACCCCATGTCTGTCGGTTGGAGTCCTCCTGACTCCCATACACAGACCCCATGTCTGTCGGTTGGAGTCCTCCTGACTCCCATACACAGACCCCATGTCTGTCGGTTGGAGTCATCCTGACTCCCATACACAGACCCCATGTCTGTCGGTTGGAGTCATCCTGACTCCCATACACAGACCCCATGTCTGTCGGTTGGAGTCCTCCTGACTCCCATACACAGACCCCATGTCTGTCAGTTGGAGTCATCCTGACTCCCATACACAGACCCCATGTCTGTCGGTTGGAGTCATCCTGACTCCCATACACAGACCTTGTGTCTGTCGGTTGGAGTCATCCTGACTCCCATACACAGACCCCATGTCTGTCGGTTGGAGTCCTCCTGACTCCCATACACAGACCCCATGTCTGTCGGTTGGAGTCATCCTGACTCCCATACACAGACCTTGTGTCTGTCGGTTGGAGTCATCCTGACTCCCATACACAGACCCCATGTCTGTCGGTTGGAGTCATCCTGGCTCCCATACACAGACCCCATGTCTGTCGGTTGGAGTCATCCTGACTCCCATACACAGACCCCATATCTGTCGGTTGGAGTCCTCCTGACTCCCATACACAGACCTCGTGTCTGTCGGTTGGAGTCATCCTGACTCCCATACACAGACCCCATGTCTGTCGGTTGGAGTCATCCTGACTCCCATACACAGACCCCATGTCTGTCGGTTGGAGTCCTCCTGACTCCCATACACAGACCTCGTGTCTGTCGGTTGGAGTCATCCTGACTCCCATACACAGACCTCGTGTCTGTCGGTTGGAGTCCTCCTGACTCCCATACACAGACCCCATGTCTGTCGGTTGGAGTCATCCTGACTCCCATACACAGACCCCATGTCTGTCGGTTGGAGTCCTCCTGACTCCCATACACAGACCCCATGTCTGTCGGTTGGAGTCCTCCTGACTCCCATACACAGACCTCGTGTCTGTCGGTTGGAGTCCTCCTGACTCCCATACACAGACCTCGTGTCTGTCGGTTGGAGTCATCCTGACTCCCATACACAGACCCCATGTCTGTCGGTTGGAGTCCTCCTGACTCCCATACACAGACCTCGTGTCTGTCGGTTGGAGTCCTCCTGACTCCCATACACAGACCCCATGTCTGTCGGTTGGAGTCCTCCTGACTCCCATACACAGACCTCGTGTCTGTCGGTTGGAGTCATCCTGACTCCCATACACAGACCCCATGTCTGTCGGTTGGAGTCATCCTGACTCCCATACACAGACCCCATGTCTGTCGGTTGGAGTCATCCTGACTCCCATACACAGACCCCATGTCTGTCGGTTGGAGTCCTCCTGACTCCCATACACAGACCTCGTGTCTGTCGGTTGGAGTCATCCTGACTCCCATACACAGACCTCGTGTCTGTCGGTTGGAGTCATCCTGACTCCCATACACAGACCCCATGTCTGTCGGTTGGAGTCATCCTGACTCCCATACACAGACCCCATGTCTGTCGGTTGGAGTCATCCTGACTCCCATACACAGACCCCATGTCTGTCGGTTGGAGTCATCCTGACTCCCATACACAGACCCCATGTCTGTCGGTTGGAGTCCTCCTGACTCCCATACACAGACCCCATGTCTGTCAGTTGGAGTCATCCTGACTCCCATACACAGACCCCATGTCTGTCGGTTGGAGTCATCCTGACTCCCATACACAGACCTTGTGTCTGTCGGTTGGAGTCATCCTGACTCCCATACACAGACCCCATGTCTGTCGGTTGGAGTCATCCTGACTCCCATACACAGACCCCATGTCTGTCGGTTGGAGTTCTCCTGACTCCCATACACAGACCCCATGTCTGTCGGTTGGAGTCATCCTGACTCCCATACACAGACCCCATGTCTGTCGGTTGGAGTCCTCCTGACTCCCATACACAGACCTCGTGTCTGTCGGTTGGAGTCATCCTGACTCCCATACACAGACCTCGTGTCTGTCGGTTGGAGTCCTCCTGACTCCCATACACAGACCTCGTGTCTGTCGGTTGGAGTCATCCTGACTCCCATACACAGACCTCGTGTCTGTCGGTTGGAGTCCTCCTGACTCCCATACACAGACCTCGTGTCTGTCGGTTGGAGTCATCCTGACTCCCATACACAGACCTCGTGTCTGTCGGTTGGAGTCATCCTGACTCCCATACACAGACCCCATGTCTGTCAGTTGGAGTCCTCCTGACTCCCATACACAGACCCCATGTCTGTCGGTTGGAGTCCTCCTGACTCCCATACACAGACCTCGTGTCTGTCGGTTGGAGTCATCCTGACTCCCATACACAGACCCCATGTCTGTTGGTTGGAGTCATCCTGACTCCCATACACAGACCCCATGTCTGTCGGTTGGAGTCATCCTGACTCCCATACACAGACCCCATGTCTGTCGGTTGGAGTCCTCCTGACTCCCATACACAGACCCCATGTCTGTCGGTTGGAGTCCTCCTGACTCCCATACACAGACCCCATGTCTGTCGGTTGGAGTCCTCCTGACTCCCATACACAGACCCCATGTCTGTCGGTTGGAGTCATCCTGACTCCCATACACAGACCCCATGTCTGTCGGTTGGAGTCATCCTGACTCCCATACACAGACCCCATGTCTGTCGGTTGGAGTCCTCCTGACTCCCATACACAGACCCCATGTCTGTCAGTTGGAGTCATCCTGACTCCCATACACAGACCCCATGTCTGTCGGTTGGAGTCATCCTGACTCCCATACACAGACCTTGTGTCTGTCGGTTGGAGTCATCCTGACTCCCATACACAGACCCCATGTCTGTCGGTTGGAGTCCTCCTGACTCCCATACACAGACCCCATGTCTGTCGGTTGGAGTCATCCTGACTCCCATACACAGACCTTGTGTCTGTCGGTTGGAGTCATCCTGACTCCCATACACAGACCCCATGTCTGTCGGTTGGAGTCATCCTGACTCCCATACACAGACCCCATGTCTGTCGGTTGGAGTCATCCTGACTCCCATACACAGACCCCATATCTGTCGGTTGGAGTCCTCCTGACTCCCATACACAGACCTCGTGTCTGTCGGTTGGAGTCATCCTGACTCCCATACACAGACCCCATGTCTGTCGGTTGGAGTCATCCTGACTCCCATACACAGACCCCATGTCTGTCGGTTGGAGTCCTCCTGACTCCCATACACAGACCTCGTGTCTGTCGGTTGGAGTCATCCTGACTCCCATACACAGACCTCGTGTCTGTCGGTTGGAGTCCTCCTGACTCCCATACACAGACCCCATGTCTGTCGGTTGGAGTCATCCTGACTCCCATACACAGACCCCATGTCTGTCGGTTGGAGTCCTCCTGACTCCCATACACAGACCCCATGTCTGTCGGTTGGAGTCCTCCTGACTCCCATACACAGACCTCGTGTCTGTCGGTTGGAGTCCTCCTGACTCCCATACACAGACCTCGTGTCTGTCGGTTGGAGTCATCCTGACTCCCATACACAGACCCCATGTCTGTCGGTTGGAGTCCTCCTGACTCCCATACACAGACCTCGTGTCTGTCGGTTGGAGTCCTCCTGACTCCCATACACAGACCCCATGTCTGTCGGTTGGAGTCCTCCTGACTCCCATACACAGACCTCGTGTCTGTCGGTTGGAGTCATCCTGACTCCCATACACAGACCCCATGTCTGTCGGTTGGAGTCATCCTGACTCCCATACACAGACCCCATGTCTGTCGGTTGGAGTCATCCTGACTCCCATACACAGACCCCATGTCTGTCGGTTGGAGTCCTCCTGACTCCCATACACAGACCTCGTGTCTGTCGGTTGGAGTCATCCTGACTCCCATACACAGACCTCGTGTCTGTCGGTTGGAGTCATCCTGACTCCCATACACAGACCCCATGTCTGTCGGTTGGAGTCCTCCTGACTCCTCAGGTGCAGCTGTCTCCAACTGGGAACTCGGAGTGCTAACCCTGGGAATAATATGAACCCAGCCCACAGGTGTGCAATCAGCAGGCCTGTCTTAATCAAAACCAGGCATATATTGCTACCACACACAGTGACCCGGGGTCGCCTCTCTACAATACATAGTTGGTTCATGCTGGAACAATGTCACTATGTAACAGAGTTGTATAAAGTACTCGAAACACATACTTGAGTAGAAGTGGAAGTGCTCGATCAAAAAGTGACTTGAGTAGAAGTAGTAAAGTATTCAAAATTTTTTGTACTTGAGTATGGCAAGTAGTTTTTTTTAAATGTTGCTACTTAAGTACTGAAAGTAAAAGTACAAGTACTGTGTTATGTAGTTATTAAAGAAAGAAGTCAAAAGTTTGAACATCATATTGTTTTTTATTATTTATACATACAGTAGCTTTTATTTTCCTATGCGCTGATAATACACAATGTTTTGAGCTTCATGAAACCTCCATCTACTGTTCTGGCAGTGGTAATTTTTATAATTGTAACGAGTAACTATGCAGCACAAAAAAAAATATCGGAGTAGAAGTATTGAAATCATTGAAAAAATGTAGTGAAGTAAAAGTGGAAGTAGGAGAAAAAAAATTCTACTCTAGGAAAGTACAGATACCGCCTTTCCGTACTTAGTACAGTAGGGAAGTAGTTCTACTTAGTTACTATACATCTCTGCTATGTAAAGATATCTATACCCAGAACTATTTATTGATAGTCTTGAGAAAAGCTAAACTAAAATTTCTGGCTGTGTATACTGTACACATTTCCTAGACAATAGAGAAGTTCCTCTTTAAACAGACTCTATCATGAGAGTAGGGCCGCCATTGTCTGGTGTCAGACACAAAACATGGATGCTAAAAATGAGTGTCAGGATTTCTAATACTAGTTTTGATTCAGGGTCTCAGGAAGCATTTTTGATGGTGAATTCGGAACATGATATCAGTCAGGGACCTGGTAGTCTTGGTGGTCATGGTGGTCTTAGTGGTCCTGGTGGTCTTAGTGGTCCTGGTGGTTTTAGTGGTCCTGGTGGTCTTAGTGGTCCTGGTGGTCATGCTGGTTCTGATGGTAATGTTGGTTCTGGTGGTCATGGTGGTAATGCTGATCCTTTTGGTCATTGTGTTCTTGGTGGTCCTGCTGGTCATGGTGATTATGGTGGTCCTGGTGGTCTTGTTCCCTTCACAGATCCGAATTAATAAAAAAGAATGTGTGACGTGTGAAAGGTCAAGCTTGCGGTGTGGGAACCAATAAAAGAGACTGAGAGACTTGGGCTTATCTTGCGCCAAGTTCCCCTTTGACAAGATTTGCCCCCAAAACACAATTTCATGGTGACCAGGACATAGAGCAGAGCTGAGCACAGCTGTGAGTGGAGCCTGGTGTGAAATGCCATATGACTACCATCCTCATCCAGTCAGCAAGCCCATCAGGAGGGAAAGGAGGAAGGCACAGCTTTTCCTGCAGCCAACAACAGCTTCATTCCATTATTTGCCCTTCTTCACTGACCCATGTGACCTCATTCCATCATCTGCCCTTCTTCACTGACCCATGTGACCTCATTCCATCATCTGCCCTTCTTCACTGACCCATGTGACCTCATTCCATCATCTGCCCTTCTTCACTGACTCATGTGACCTCATTCCATCATCTGCCCTTCTTCACTGACCCATGTGACCTCATTCCATCATCTGCCCCTCTTCACTGACTCATGTGACCTCATTCCATCATCTGCCCTTCTTCACTGACCCATGTGACCTCATTCCATCATCTGCCCTTCTTCACTGACTCATGTGACCTCATTCCATCATCTGCCCTTCTTCACTGACCCATGTGACCTCATTCCATCATCTGCCCTTCTTCACTGACTCATGTGACCTCATTCCATCATCTGCCCTTCTTCACTGACCCATGTGACCTCATTCCATCATCTGCCCTTCTTCACTGACTCGTGTGACCTCATTCCATCATCTGCCCTTCTTCACTGACCCATGTGACCTCATTCCATCATGTGCCCTTCTTCACTGACTCGTGTGACCTCATTCCATCATCTGCCCTTCTTCACTGACCCATGTGACCTCATTCCATCATCTACCCTTCTTCACTGACCCATGTGACCTCATTCCATCATCTGTCCTTCTTCACTGACTCATGTGACCTCATTCTATCATCTGCCCTTCTTCACTGACTTATGTGACCTCATTCCTTCATCTGCCCTTCTTCACTGACCCATGTGACCTCATTCTATCATCTGCCCTTCTTCACTGACTCATATGACCTCATTCCATCATCTGCCCTTCTTCACTGACCCATGTGACCTCATTCTATCATCTGCCCTTCTTCACTGACTCATATGACCTCATTCCATCATCTGCCCTTCTTCACTGACCCATGTGACCTCATTCCATCATCTGCCCTTCTTCACTGACCCGTGTGACCTCATTCCATCATCTGCCCTTCTTCACTGACTCATGTGACCTCATTCCATCATCTGCCCTTCTTCACTGACTCATATGACCTCATTCCATCATCTGCCCTTCTTCACTGACTCATGTGACCTACTTCCATCATCTGCCCTTCTTCACTGACTCATGTGACCTCATTCCATCATCTGCCCTTCTTCACTGACACATGTGACCTCATTCCATCATCTGCCCTTCTTCACTGACTTATGTGACCTCATTCCATCATCTGCCCTTCTTTACTGACTCATGTGACCTCATTCCATCATCTGCCCTTCTTCACTGACTCATGTGACCTCATTCCATCATCTGCCCTTCGTCACTGACCCATGTGACCTCATTCCATCATCTGCCCTTCTTCACTGACTCATGTGACCTCATTCCATCATCTGCCCTTCTTCACTGACTCATGTGACCTCATTCCATCATCTGCCCTTCTTCACTGACCCATGTGACCTCATTCCATCATCTGCCCTTCTTTACTGACTCATGTGACCTCATTCCATCATCTGCCCTTCTTCACTGACTCATGTGACCTCATTCCTTCATCTGCCCTTCTTTACTGACTCATGTGACCTCATTCCATCATCTGCCCTTCTTTACTGACTCATGTGACCTCATTCCATCATCTGCCCTTCTTCACTGACTCATGTGACCTCATTCCATCATCTGCCCTTCTTCACTGACTCATGTGACCTCATTCCATCATCTGCCCTTCTTCACTGACTAATGTGACCTCATTCCATCATCTGCCCTTCTTTACTGACTCATGTGACCTCATTCCATCATCTGCCCTTCGTCACTGACCCATGTGACCTCATTCCATCATCTGCCCTTCTTCACTGACTTATGTGACCTCATTCCATCATCTGCCCTTCTTTACTGACTCATGTGACCTCATTCCATCATCTGCCCTTCTTCACTGACTCATGTGACCTCATTCCATCATCTGCCCTTCTTCACTGACCCATGTGACCTCATTCCATCATCTGCCCTTCTTCACTGACCCATGTGACCTCATTCCATCATCTGCCCTTCTTCACTGACTCATGTGACCTCATTCTATCATCTGCCCTTCTTCACTGACTCATATGACCTCATTCCATCATCTGCCCTTCTTCACTGACCCATGTGACCTCATTCTATCATCTGCCCTTCTTCACTGACTCATATGACCTCATTCCATCATCTGCCCTTCTTCACTGACCCATGTGACCTCATTCCATCATCTGCCCTTCTTCACTGACCCATGTGACCTCATTCCATCATCTGCCCTTCTTCACTGACTCATATGACCTCATTCCATCATCTGCCCTTCTTCACTGACCCATGTGACCTCATTCCATCATCTGCCCTTCTTCACTGACCCATGTGACCTCATTCCATCATCTGCCCTTCTTCACTGACTCATGTGACCTCATTCCATCATCTGCCCTTCTTCACTGACTCATATGACCTCATTCCTTCATCTGCCCTTCTTCACTGACCCATGTGACCTCATTCCATCATCTGCCCTTCTTCACTGACTCATGTGACCTCATTCCATCATCTGCCCTTCTTCACTGACACATGTGACCTCATTCCATCATCTGCCCTTCTTCACTGACTCATGTGACCTCATTCCATCATCTGTCCTTCTTCACTGACTCATGTGACCTCATTCCATCATCTGCCCTTCGTCACTGACCCATGTGACCTCATTCCATCATCTGCCCTTCTTCACTGACTCATGTGACCTCATTCCATCATCTGACCTTCTTCACTGACTCATGTGAGCTCATTCCTTCATCTGCCCTTCTTCACTGACTTATGTGACCTCATTCCATCATCTGCCCTTCTTCACTGACCCATGTGACCTCATTCCATCATCTGCCCTTCTTCACTGACCCGTGTGACCTCATTCCATCATCTGCCCTTCTTCACTGACTCATGTGACCTCATTCCATCATCTGCCCTTCTTCACTGACTCATATGACCTCATTCCATCATCTGCCCTTCTTCACTGACTCATGTGACCTACTTCCATCATCTGCCCTTCTTCACTGACTCATGTGACCTCATTCCATCATCTGCCCTTCTTCACTGACACATGTGACCTCATTCCATCATCTGCCCTTCTTCACTGACTTATGTGACCTCATTCCATCATCTGCCCTTCTTTACTGACTCATGTGACCTCATTCCATCATCTGCCCTTCTTCACTGACTCATGTGACCTCATTCCATCATCTGCCCTTCGTCACTGACCCATGTGACCTCATTCCATCATCTGCCCTTCTTCACTGACTCATGTGACCTCATTCCATCATCTGCCCTTCTTCACTGACTCATGTGACCTCATTCCATCATCTGCCCTTCTTCACTGACTTATGTGACCTCATTCCATCATCTGCCCTTCTTTACTGACTCATGTGACCTCATTCCATCATCTGCCCTTCTTCACTGACTCATGTGACCTCATTCCTTCATCTGCCCTTCTTTACTGACTCATGTCACCTCATTCCATCATCTGCCCTTCTTTACTGACTCATGTGACCTCATTCCATCATCTGCCCTTCTTCACTGACTCATGTGACCTCATTCCATCATCTGCCCTTCTTCACTGACTCATGTGACCTCATTCCATCATCTGCCCTTCTTCACTGACTTATGTGACCTCATTCCATCATCTGCCCATCTTTACTGACTCATGTGACCTCATTCCATCATCTGCCCTTCTTCACTGACTCATGTGACCTCATTCCATCATCTGCCCTTCTTCACTGACCCATGTGACCTCATTCCATCATCTGCCCTTCTTCACTGACCCATGTGACCTCATTCCATCATCTGCCCTTCTTCACTGACTCATGTGACCTCATTCTATCATCTGCCCTTCTTCACTGACTCATATGACCTCATTCCATCATCTGCCCTTCTTCACTGACCCATGTGACCTCATTCTATCATCTGCCCTTCTTCACTGACTCATATGACCTCATTCCATCATCTGCCCTTCTTCACTGACCCATGTGACCTCATTCCATCATCTGCCCTTCTTCACTGACCCGTGTGACCTCATTCCATCATCTGCCCTTCTTCACTGACTCATGTGACCTCATTCCATCATCTGCCCTTCTTCACTGACTCATATGACCTCATTCCTTCATCTGCCCTTCTTCACTGACCCATGTGACCTCATTCCATCATCTGCCCTTCTTCACTGACTCATGTGACCTCATTCCATCATCTGCCCTTCGTCACTGACCCATGTGACCTCATTCCATCATCTGCCCTTCTTCACTGACTCATGTGACCTCATTCCATCATCTGCCCTTCTTCACTGACTCATGTGACCTCATTCCATCATCTGACCTTCTTCACTGACTCATGTGAGCTCATTCCTTCATCTGCCCTTCTTCACTGACCCATGTGACCTCATTCCATCATCTGCCCTTCTTCACTGACTCATGTGACCTCATTCCATCATCTGCCGTTCTTCACTGACTCATGTGACCTCATTCCATCATGTGCCCTTCTTCACTGACCCATGTGACCTCATTCCATCATCTGCCCTTCTTCACTGACTCATGTGACCTCATTCCATCATCTGCCCTTCTTCACTGACCCATGTGACCTCATTCCATCATCTGCCCTTCTTCACTGACCCATGTGATCTCATTCCATCATCTGCCCTTCTTCACTGACTCATGTGACCTCATTCCATCATCTGCCCTTCTTCACTGACTCATGTGACCTCATTCCTTCATCTGCCCTTCTTCACTGACCCATGTGATCTCATTCCATCATCTGCCCTTCTTCACTGACTCATGTGACCTCATTCCTTCATCTGCCCTTCTTCACTGACCCATGTGACCTCATTCCATCATCTGCCCTTCTTCACTGACTCATGTGACCTCATTCCATCATCTGCCCTTCTTCACTGATTCATGTGACCTCATTCCATCATCTGCCCTTCTTCACTGACTCATGTGACCTCATTCCATCATCTGCCCTTCTTCACTGACTTATGTGACCTCATTCCATCATCTGCCATTGTTTACTGACTCGTGTGACCTCATTCCATCATCTGCCCTTCTTCACTGACTCGTGTGACCTCATTCCTTTGTCTGCCCCTCTTCACTGACCCATGTGACCTCATTCCATCATCTGCCCTTCTTCACTGACTCATGTGACCTCATTCTATCATCTGCCCTTCTTCACTGACTCATGTGACCTCATTCCATCATCTGCCCTTCTTCACTGACACATGTGACCTCATTCCATTATCTGGCCTTCTTCACTGACCCATGTGACCTCATTCCTTCATCTGCCCTTCTTCACTGACTCATGTGACCTCATTCTATCATCTGCCCTTCTTCACTGACTCATGTGACCTCATTCCATCATCTGCCCTTCTTCACTGACACATGTGACCTCATTCCATTATCTGCCCTTCTTCACTGACCCATGTGACCTCATTCCTTCATCTGCCCTTCTTCACTGACTTATATGACCTCATTCCAACATCTGACCTTCTTCACTGACTCATGTGACCTCATTTCATCATCTGCCCTTCTTCACTGACCCATGTGACCTCATTCCATCATCTGCCCTTCTTCACTGACTTAAGTGACCTCATTCCATCATGTGCCCTTCTTCACTGACTTAAGTGACCTCATTCCATCATCTGCCCTTCTTCACTGACTCATGTGACCTCATTCCTTCATCTGCCCTTCTTCACTGACCCATGTGATCTCATTCCATCATCTGCCCTTCTTCACTGACTCATGTGACCTCATTCCTTCATCTGCCCTTCTTCACTGACCCATGTGATCTCATTCCATCATCTGCCCTTCTTCACTGACTTATGTGACCTCATTCCATCATCTGCCCTTCTTCACTGACTCATGTGACCTCATTCCTTCATCTGCCCTTCTTCACTGACCCATGTGATCTCATTCCATCATCTGCCCTTCTTCACTGACTTATGTGACCTCATTCCATCATCTGCCCTTCTTCACTGACCCATGTGACCTCATTACATCATCTGCCCTTCTTCACTGACTTATGTGACCTCATTCCTTCATCTGCCCTTCTTCACTGACCCATGTGACCTCATTCCATCATCTGACCTTCTTCACTGACCCATGTGACCTCATTCCATCATCTGCCCTTCTTCACTGACCCATGTGACCTCATTCCATCATCTGCCCTTCTTCACTGACTTATGTGACTTCATTCCATCATCTGCCCTTCTTCACTGACTCATGTGACATCATTCCATCATCTGCCCTTCTTCACTGACTCATGTGACATCATTCCATCATCTGCCCTTCTTCACTGACTTATGTGACTTCATTCCATCATCTGCCCTTCTTCACTGACTCATGTGACATCATTCCATCATCTGCCCTTCTTCACTGACTTATGTGACCTCATTCCATCATCTGCCCTTCTTCACTGACTCATGCGACCTCATAACATCATCTGCCCTTCTTCACTGACTTATGTGACCTCATTCCATCATCTGTCCTTCTTCACTGACTCGTGTGACCTCATTCCATCATCTGCCCTTCTTCACTGACTCATGTGACCTCATTCCTTCATCTGCCCTTCTTCACTGACCCATGTGACCTCATTCCATCATCTGCCCTTCTTCACTGACCCATGTGACCTCATTCCATCATCTGCCCTTCTTCACTGACCCATGTGACCTCATTCCTTCATCTTCCCTTCTTCACTGACTCATGTGACATCATTCCATCATCTGCCATTGTTTACTGACTCGTGTGACCTCATTCCATCATCTGCCCTTCTTCACGGACTCATGTGACCTCATTCCATCATCTGCCCTTCTTCACTGACTCATGTGACCTCATTCCATCATCTGCCCTTCTTCACTGACTTATGTGACCTCATTCCATCATCTGCCATTGTTTACTGACTCGTGTGACCTCATTCCATCATCTGCCCTTCTTCACTGACTTATGTGACCTCATTCCATCATCTGCCCTTCTTCACTGACTTATGTGACCTTATTCCATCATCTGCCCTTCTTCACTGACTTATGTGACCTCATTCCTTCATCTGCCCTTCTTCACTGACTCATGTGACCTCATTCCATCATCTGCCCTTCTTCACTGACTTATGTGACCTTATTCCATCATCTGCCCTTCTTCACTGACTTATGTGACCTCATTCCTTCATCTGCCCCTCTTCACTGACTCATGTGACCTCATTCCATCATCTGCCCTTCTTCACTGACTTATGTGACCTCATTCCTTCATCTGCCCCTCTTCACTGACTCATGTGACCTCATTCCATCATCTGCCCTTCTTCACTGACCCATGTGACCTCATTCCTTCATCTGCCCTTCTTCACTGACTCATGTGACCTCATTCCATCATCTGCCCTTCTTCACTGACTCGTGTGACCTCATTCCTTCATCTGCCCCTCTTCACTGACTTATGTGACCTCATTCCATCATCTGCCCTTCTTCACTGACTCGTGTGACCTCATTCCATCATCTGCCCTTCTTCACTGACTCGTGTGACCTCATTCCATCATCTGTCCTTCTTCACTGACTCATGTGACCTCATTCCATCATCTGCCCTTCTTCACTGACTTATGTGACCTCATTCCATCATCTGCCCTTCTTCACTGACTTATGTGACCTTATTCCATCATCTGCCCTTCTTCACTGACTTATGTGACCTCATTCCATCATATGCCCTTCTTCACTGACTCATATGACCTCATTCCATCATCTGCCCTTCTTCACTGACTCATGTGACCTCATTCCATCATCTGTCCTTCTTTTCTGACTCATATAACCTCATTCCTTCTTCTGCCCTTCTTCACTGACTCATGTGACCTCATTCCATCATCTGCCCTTCTTCACTGACTCATATGACCTCATTCCATCATCTGCCCTTCTTCACTGACTCATATGACCTCATTCCATCATCTGCCCTTCTTCACTGACTCATATGACCTCATTCCATCATCTGCCCTTCTTCACTGACTCATGTGACCTCATTCCATCATCTGCCCTTCTTCACTGACTCATATGACCTCATTCCTTCATCTGCCCTTCTTCACTGACTCATGTGACCTCATTCCATCATCTGCCCTTCTTCACTGACCCATGTGACCTCATTCCATCATCTGCCCTTCTTCACTGACCCGTGTGACCTCATTCCATCATCTGCCCTTCGTCACTAAATCATGTGACCTCATTCCATCATCTGCCCTTCTTCACTGACTCATATGACCTCATTCCATCATCTGCCCTTTTTCACTGACTCATGTGACCTCATTCCATCATCTGCCCTTCTTCATTGACTTATGTGGGACCTCATTCCATCATCTGCCCTTCTTCAGTGACTCATGTGACATCATTCCATCATCTGCTTTTCGTCACTGACCCATGTGACCTCATTCCATCATCTGCCCTTCTTCACTGACTCATGTGACATCATTCCATCATCTGCCCTTCTTCACTGATTTATATGACCTCATTCCATCATCTGCCCTTCTTCACTGATTTATGTGACCTCATTCCATCATCTGCCCTTCTTCACTGACCCATGTGACCTCATTCCATCATCTGCCCTTCTTCAATGACCCGTGTGACCTCATTCCATCATCTGCCCTTCTTCACTGACTTATGTGACCTCATTCCATCATCTGCCCTTCTTCACTGACTCATGTGACATCATTCTATCATCTGCCCTTCTTCACTGACTCATGTGACCTCATTCCATCATCTGCCCTTCTTCGCTGACTCATGTGACATCATTCTATCATCTGCCCTTCTTCACTGACTCATATGACCTCATTCCATCATCTGCCCTTTTTCACTGACTCATGTGACCTCATTCCATCATCTGCCCTTCTTCATTGACTTATGTGGGACCTCATTCCATCATCTGCCCTTCTTCAGTGACTCATGTGACATCATTCCATCATCTGCTTTTCGTCACTGACCCATGTGACCTCATTCCATCATCTGCCCTTCTTCACTGACTCATGTGACATCATTCTATCATCTGCCCTTCTTCACTGACTCATATGACCTCATTCCATCATCTGCCCTTTTTCACTGACTCATGTGACCTCATTCCATCATCTGCCCTTCTTCATTGACTTATGTGGGACCTCATTCCATCATCTGCCCTTCTTCACTGACCCATGTGACCTCATTCCATCATCTGCCCTTCTTCACTGACACGTGTGACCTCATTCCTTCATCTGCCCTTCTTCACTGACTCATGTGACCTCATTCCATCATTTGCCCTTCTTCACTGACCCATGTGACCTCATTCCATCATCTGCCCTTCTTCACTGACTCATGTGACCTCATTCCTTCATCTGCCCTTCTTCACTGACCCATGTGACCTCATTCCATCATCTGCCCTTCTTCACTGACTCATGTGACCTCATTCCATCATCTGCCCTTCTTCACTGACTCATGTGAGCTCATTCCTTCATCTGCCCTTCTTCACTGACTCATATGACCTCATTCCATCATCTGCCCTTCTTCACTGACTCATGTGACCTCATTCCATCATCTGCCCTTCTTTACTGACTCATATAACCTCATTCCTTCTTCTGCCCTTCTTCACTGACTCATGTGACCTCATTCCATCATCTGCCCTTCTTCACTGACTCATATGACCTCATTCCATCATCTGCCCTTCTTCACTGACTCATATGACCTCATTCCATCATCTGCCCTTCTTCACTGACCCGTGTGACCTCATTCCATCATCTGCCCTTCTTCACTGACTCATATGACCTCATTCCATCATCTGCCCTTCTTCACTGACTCATGTGACCTCATTCCATCATCTGCCCTTCTTCACTGACTCATATGACCTCATTCCTTCATCTGCCCTTCTTCACTGACTCATGTGACCTCATTCCATCATCTGCCCTTCTTCACTGACCCATGTGACCTCATTCCATCATCTGCCCTTCTTCACTGACCCGTGTGACCTCATTCCATTATCTGCCCTTCTTCACTGACCCATGTGACCTCATTCCATCATCTGCCCTTCTTCACTGATTTATGTGACCTCATTCCATCATCTGCCCTTCTTCACTGACCCATGTAACCTCATTCCATCATCTGCCCTTCTTCAATGACCCGTGTGACCTCATTCCATCATCTGCCCTTCTTCACTGACTTATGTGACCTCATTCCATCATCTGCCCTTCTTCACTGACCCATGTGACCTCATTCCATCATCTGCCCTTCTTCACTGATTTATGTGACCTCATTCCATCATCTACCCTTCTTCACTGACTCATGTGACCTCATTCCATCATCTGCCCTTCTTCACTGACCCATGTGACCTCATTCCATCATCTGCCCTTCTTCACTGACTTATGTGACCTCATTCCTTCATCTGCCCTTCTTCACTGACTCATGTGACCTCATTCCATCATCTGCCCTTCTTCACTAACTTATGTGACCTCATTCCTTCATCTGCCCTTCTTCACTGACTCATGTGACCTCATTCCATCATCTGCCCTTCTTCACTGACCCATGTGACCTCATTCCATCATCTGCCCTTCTTCACTGACTCATGTGACCTCATTCCTTCATCTACCCTTCTTCACTGACCCATGGGACCTCATTCCATCATCTGCCCTTCTTCACTGACTCATGTGACCTCATTCCATCATCTGCCCTTCCTCACAGACCCCTGTGACCTCATTCCATCATCTGCCCTTCTTCACTGATTTATGTGACCTCATTCCATCATCTGACCTTCTTCACTGACTCATGTGACTTCATTCCATCATCTGCCCTTCTTCACTGACTTATGTGACCTCATTCCTTCATCTGCCCTTCTTCACTGACTCATGTGACCTCATTCCATCATCTGCCCTTCTTCACTGACTCATGTGACCTCATTCCTTCATCTGCCCTTCTTCACTGACCCATGTGACCTCATTCCATCATCTGCCCTTCTTCACTGACTCATGTGACCTCATTCCATCATCTGCCCTTCTTCACTGACTCATGTGAGCTCATTCCTTCATCTGCCCTTCTTCACTGACTCATATGACCTCATTCCATCATCTGCCCTTCTTCACTGACTCATGTGACCTCATTCCATCATCTGCCCTTCTTTACTGACTCATATAACCTCATTCCTTCTTCTGCCCTTCTTCACTGACTCATGTGACCTCATTCCATCATCTGCCCTTCTTCACTGACTCATATGACCTCATTCCATCATCTGCCCTTCTTCACTGACTCATATGACCTCATTCCATCATCTGCCCTTCTTCACTGACCCGTGTGACCTCATTCCATCATCTGCCCTTCTTCACTGACTCATATGACCTCATTCCATCATCTGCCCTTCTTCACTGACTCATGTGACCTCATTCCATCATCTGCCCTTCTTCACTGACTCATATGACCTCATTCCTTCATCTGCCCTTCTTCACTGACTCATGTGACCTCATTCCATCATCTGCCCTTCTTCACTGACCCATGTGACCTCATTCCATCATCTGCCCTTCTTCACTGACCCGTGTGACCTCATTCCATTATCTGCCCTTCTTCACTGACCCATGTGACCTCATTCCATCATCTGCCCTTCTTCACTGATTTATGTGACCTCATTCCATCATCTGCCCTTCTTCACTGACCCATGTAACCTCATTCCATCATCTGCCCTTCTTCAATGACCCGTGTGACCTCATTCCATCATCTGCCCTTCTTCACTGACTTATGTGACCTCATTCCATCATCTGCCCTTCTTCACTGACCCATGTGACCTCATTCCATCATCTGCCCTTCTTCACTGATTTATGTGACCTCATTCCATCATCTACCCTTCTTCACTGACTCATGTGACCTCATTCCATCATCTGCCCTTCTTCACTGACCCATGTGACCTCATTCCATCATCTGCCCTTCTTCACTGACTTATGTGACCTCATTCCTTCATCTGCCCTTCTTCACTGACTCATGTGACCTCATTCCATCATCTGCCCTTCTTCACTAACTTATGTGACCTCATTCCTTCATCTGCCCTTCTTCACTGACTCATGTGACCTCATTCCATCATCTGCCCTTCTTCACTGACCCATGTGACCTCATTCCATCATCTGCCCTTCTTCACTGACTCATGTGACCTCATTCCTTCATCTACCCTTCTTCACTGACCCATGGGACCTCATTCCATCATCTGCCCTTCTTCACTGACTCATGTGACCTCATTCCATCATCTGCCCTTCCTCACAGACCCCTGTGACCTCATTCCATCATCTGCCCTTCTTCACTGATTTATGTGACCTCATTCCATCATCTGACCTTCTTCACTGACTCATGTGACTTCATTCCATCATCTGCCCTTCTTCACTGACTTATGTGACCTCATTCCTTCATCTGCCCTTCTTCACTGACTCATGTGACCTCATTCCATCATCTGCCCTTCTTCACTGACTCATATGACCTCATTCCATCATCTGCCCTTCTTCACTGACTCATATGACCTCATTCCATCATCTGCCCTTCTTCACTGACTCATGTGACCTCATTCCTTCATCTGCCCTTCTTCACTGACTCATGTGACCTCATTCCATCATCTGCCCTTCTTCACTGACTCATGTGACCTCATTCCATCATCTGCCCTTCTTCACTGACTCATATGACCTCATTCCATCATCTACCCTTCTTCACTGACTCATGTGACCTCATTCCATCATCTGCCCTTCTTCACTGACCCATGTGACCTCATTCCATCATCTGCCCTTCTTCACTGACTTATGTGACCTCATTCCTTCATCTGCCCTTCTTCACTGACTCATGTGACCTCATTCCATCATCTGCCCTTCTTCACTAACTTATGTGACCTCATTCCTTCATCTGCCCTTCTTCACTGACTCATGTGACCTCATTCCATCATCTGCCCTTCTTCACTGACCCATGTGACCTCATTCCATCATCTGCCCTTCTTCACTGACTCATGTGACCTCATTCCTTCATCTACCCTTCTTCACTGACCCATGGGACCTCATTCCATCATCTGCCCTTCTTCACTGACTCATGTGACCTCATTCCATCATCTGCCCTTCTTCACTGACCCCTGTGACCTCATTCCATCATCTGCCCTTCTTCACTGATTTATGTGACCTCATTCCATCATCTGACCTTCTTCACTGACTCATGTGACTTCATTCCATCATCTGCCCTTCTTCACTGACTTATGTGACCTCATTCCTTCATCTGCCCTTCTTCACTGACTCATGTGACCTCATTCCATCATCTGCCCTTCTTCACTGACTCATATGACCTCATTCCATCATCTGCCCTTCTTCACTGACTCATATGACCTCATTCCATCATCTGCCCTTCTTCACTGACTCATGTGACCTCATTCCTTCATCTGCCCTTCTTCACTGACTCATGTGACCTCATTCCATCATCTGCCCTTCTTCACTGACTCATGTGACCTCATTCCATCATCTGCCCTTCTTCACTGACTCATATGACCTCATTCCTTCATCTGCCCTTCTTCACTGACTCATGTGACCTCATTCCATCATCTGCCCTTCTTCACTGACTCATGTGACCTCATTCCATCATCTGCCCTTCTTCACTGACTCATATGACCTCATTCCATCATCTGCCCTTCTTCACTGACTCATATGACCTCATTCCATCATCTGCCCTTCTTCACTGACTCATGTGACCTCATTCCTTCATCTGCCCTTCTTCACTGACTCATGTGACCTCATTCCATCATCTGCCCTTCTTCACTGACTCATGTGACCTCATTCCATCATCTGCCCTTCTTCACTGACTCATGTGACCTTATTCCTTCATCTGCCCTTCTTCACTGACTCATGTGACCTCATTCCTTCATCTGCCCTTCTTCACTGACTCATGTGACCTCATTCCATCATCTGCCCTTCTAAACTGACTCATATGACCTCATTCCATCATCTGCCCTTCTTCACTGACTCATGTGACCTCATTCCTTCATCTGCCCTTCTTCACTGACTCATGTGACCTCATTCCATCATCTGCCCTTCTTCACTGACTCATGTGACCTCATTCCATCATCTGCCCTTCTTCACTGACTCATGTGACCTCATTCCTTCATCTGCCCTTCTTCACTGACTCATGTGACCTCATTCCTTCATCTGCCCTTCTTCACTGACTCATGTGACCTCATTCCATCATCTGCCCTTCTAAACTGACTCATGTGACCTCATTTCATCATCTGCGCTTCTTCACTGACTCATGTGACCTCATTCCATCATCTGCCCTTCTTCACTGACCCATGTGACCTCATTCCATCATCTGCCCTTCTTCACTGACTTATGTGACCTCATTCCATCATCTGCCCTTCTTCACTGACCCATGTGACCTCATTCCATCATCTGCCCTTCTTCACTGACTCATGTGACCTCATTCCATCATCTGCCCTTCTTCACTGACTCATGTGACCTCATTCCATCATCTGCCCTTCTTCACTGACTCATGTGACCTCATTCCTTCATCTGCCCTTCTTCACTGACTCATGTGACCTCATTCCTTCATCTGCCCTTCTTCACTGACTCATGTGACCTCATTCCATCATCTGCCCTTCTAAACTGACTCATATGACCTCATTCCATCATCTGCCCTTCTTCACTGCCCTTCATGTGACCTCATTCCTTCATCTGCCCTTCTTCACTGACTCATGTGACCTCATTCCATCATCTGCCCTTCTTCACTGACTCATGTGACCTCATTCCATCATCTGCCCTTCTTCACTGACTCATGTGACCTCATTCCTTCATCTGCCCTTCTTCACTGACTCATGTGACCTCATTCCTTCATCTGCCCTTCTTCACTGACTCATGTGACCTCATTCCATCATCTGCCCTTCTAAACTGACTCATGTGACCTCATTTGATCATCTGCGCTTCTTCACTGACTCATGTGACCTCATTCCATCATCTGCCCTTCTTCACTGACCCATGTGACCTCATTCCATCATCTGCCCTTCTTCACTGACTTATGTGACCTCATTCCATCATCTGCCCTTCTTCACTGACCCATGTGACCTCATTCCATCATCTGCCCTTCTTCACTGACTCATGTGACCTCATTCCTTCATCTGCCCTTCTTCACTGACTCATGTGACCTCATTCCATCATCTGCCCTTCTTCACTGACTCATATGACCTCATTCCATCATCTGCCCTTCTTCACTGACTTATGTGACCTCATTCCATCATCTGCCCTTCTTCACTGACTCATGTGACCTCATTCCATCATCTGCCCTTCTTCACTGACTCATGTGACCTCATTCCATCATCTGCCCTTCTTCACTGACTCATGTGACCTCATTCCATCATCTGCCCTTCTTCACTGACTCATGTGACCTCATTCCATCATCTGCCCTTCTTCACTGACTCATGTGACCTCATTCCTTCATCTGCCCTTCTTCACTGACTCATGTGACCTCATTCCATCATCTGCCCTTCTTCACTGACACATGTGACCTCATTCCTTGATCTGCCCTTCTTCACTGACTCATGTGACCTCATTCTATCATCTGTCCTTCTTCACTGACTCATATGACCTCATTCCATCATCTGCCCTTCTAAACTGACTCATGTGACCTCATTTCATCATCTGCCCTTCTTCACTGACTCGTGTGACCTCATTCCTTCATCTGCCCTTCTTCACTGACTCATATGACCTCATTCCATCATCTGCCCTTCTTCACTGACCCATGTGACCTCATTTCATCATCTGCCCTTCTTCACTGACTCGTGTGACCTCATTCCTTCATCTGCCCTTCTTCACTGACTCATATGACCTCATTCCATCATCTGCCCTTCTTCACTGACTCATGTGACCTCATTCCATCATCTGCCCTTCTTCACTGACTCATGTGACCTCATTCCATCATCTGCCCTTCTTCACTGACTCATGTGACCTCATTCCATCATCTGCCTTTCTTCACTGACTCATGTGACCTCATTCCATCATCTGCCCTTCTTCACTGACCCGTGTGACCTCATTCCATCATCTGCCCTTCTTCACTGACTCATGTGACCTCATTCCATCATCTGCCCTTCTTCACTGACTCATGTGACCTCATTCCATCATCTGCCCTTCTTCACTGACCCATGTGACCTCATTCCATCATCTGCCCTTCTTCACTGATTTATGTGACCTCATTCCATCATCTGCCCTTCTTCACTGACTCATGTGACCTCATTCCATCATCTGCCCTTCTTCACTGACTCATGTGACCTCATTCCATCATCTGCCCTTCTTCACTGACTCATGTGACCTCATTCCATCATCTGCCCTTCTTCACTGACTCATATGACCTCATTCCATCATCTGCCCTTCTTCACTGACTCATGTGACCTCATTCCTTCATCTGCCCTTCTTCACTGACTCATGTGACCTCATTCCTTCATCTGCCCTTCTTCACTGACTCATGTGACCTCATTCCATCATCTGCCCTTCTTCACTGACCCATGTGACCTCATTTCATCATCTGCCCTTCTTCACTGACTCGTGTGACCTCATTCCTTCATCTGCCCTTCTTCACTGACTCATATGACCTCATTCCATCATCTGCCCTTCTTCACTGACTCATGTGACCTCATTCCATCATCTGCCCTTCTTCACTGACTCATGTGACCTCATTCCATCATCTGCCCTTCTTCACTGACTCATGTGACCTCATTCCATCATCTGCCTTTCTTCACTGACTCATGTGACCTCATTCCATCATCTGCCCTTCTTCACTGACCCGTGTGACCTCATTCCATCATCTGCCCTTCTTCACTGACTCATGTGACCTCATTCCATCATCTGCCCTTCTTCACTGACTCATGTGACCTCATTTCATCATCTGCCCTTCTTCACTGACTCATGTGACATCATTCCATCATCTGCCCTTCTTCACTGACCCATGTGACCTCATTCCATCATCTGCCCTTCTTCACTGACTTATGTGACCTCATTCCATCATCTGCCCTTCTTCACTGACCCATGTGACCTCATTCCATCATCTGCCCTTCTTCACTGACTCATGTGACCTCATTCCTTCAACTGCCCTTCTTCACTGACTCATGTGACCTCATTCCATCATCTGCCCTTCTTCACTGACTCATATGACCTCATTCCATCATCTGCCCTTCTTCACTGACTCATGTGACCTCATTCCATCATCTGCCCTTCTTCACTGACTCATGTGACCTCATTCCATCATCTGCCCTTCTTCACTGACTCATGTGACCTCATTCCATCATCTGCCCTTCTTCACTGACTCATGTGACCTCATTCCATCATCTGCCCTTCTTCACTGACTCATGTGACCTCATTCCATCATCTGCCCTTCTTCACTGACTCATGTGACCTCATTCCATCATCTGCCCTTCTTCACTGACTCATGTGACCTCATTCCTTCATCTGCCCTTCTTCACTGACTCATGTGACCTCATTCCATCATCTGCCCTTCTTCACTGACCCATGTGACCTCATTCCTTCATCTGCCCTTCTTCACTGACTCATGTGACCTCATTCTATCATCTGTCCTTCTTCACTGACTCATATGACCTCATTCCATCATCTGCCCTTCTAAACTGACTCATGTGACCTCATTTCATCATCTGCCCTTCTTCACTGACTCGTGTGACCTCATTCCTTCATCTCCCCTTCTTCACTGACTCATATGACCTCATTCCATCATCTGCCCTTCTTCACTGACCCATGTGACCTCATTCCATCATCTGCCCTTCTTCACTGACTCATGTGACCTCATTCCATCATCTGCCCTTCTTCACTGACTCATGTGACCTCATTCCATCATCTGCCCTTCTTCACTGACTCATGTGACCTCATTCCATCATCTGCCTTTCTTCACTGACTCATGTGACCTCATTCCTTCATCTGCCCTTCTTCACTGACTTATGTGACCTCATTCCATCATCTGTCCTTCTTCACTGACTCATGTGACCTCATTCCATCATCTGCCCTTCTTCACTGATTTATGTGACCTCATTCCATCATCTGCCCTTCTTCACTGACTCATGTGACCTCATTCCATCATCTGCCCTTCTTCACTGACTCATATGACCTCATTCCATCATCTGCCCTTCTTCACTGACCCATGTGACCTCATTCCATCATCTGCCCTTCTTCACTGACTCATGTGACCTCATTCCATCATCTGCCCTTCTTCACTGACTCATGTGACCTCATTCCTTCATCTGCCCTTCTTCACTGACTTATGTGACCTCATTCCATCATCTGCCCTTCTTCACTGACCCATGTGACCTCATTCCTTCATCTGCCCTTCTACACTGACCCATGTGACCTCATTCCATCATCTGCCCTTCTTCACTGACCCATGTGACCTCATTCCATCATCTGCCCTTCTTCACTGACTCATATGACCTCATTCCATCATCTGCCCTTCTTCACTGACTCATGTGACCTCATTCCATCATCTGCCCTTCTTCACTGACTCATGTGACCTCATTCCATCATCTGCCCTTCTTCACTGACTCATGTGACCTCATTCCATCATCTGCCCTTCTTCACTGACTCATGTGACCTCATTCCATCATCTGCCCTTCTTCACTGACTCATATGACCTCATTCCATCATCTGCCCTTCTTCACTGACTCATATGACCTTATTCCATCATCTGCCCTTCTTCACTGACTCATGTGACCTCATTCCATCATCTGCCCTTCTTCACTGACTCATGTGACCTCATTCCTTCATCTGCCCTTCTTCACTGACTTATGTGACCTCATTCCATCATCTGCCCTTCTTCACTGACCCATGTGACCTCATTCCTTCATCTGCCCTTCTACACTGACCCATGTGACCTCATTCCATCATCTGCCCTTCTTCACTGACCCATGTGACCTCATTCCATCATCTGCCCTTCTTCACTGACTCATGTGACCTCATTCCATCATCTGCCCTTCTTCACTGACTCATGTGACCTCATTCCATCATCTGCCCTTCTTCACTGACCCATGTGACCTCATTCCATCATCTGCCCTTCTTCACTGACTCATATGACCTCATTCCATCATCTGCCCTTCTTCACTGACTCATGTGACCTCATTCCTTCATCTGCCCCTCTTCACTGACCCATGTGACCTCATTCCATCATGTGCCCTTCTTCACTGACTCATGTGACCTCATTCCATCATCTGCCTTTCTTCACTGACCCGTGTGACCTCATTCCATCATCTGCCCTTCTTCACTGACCCATGTGACCTCATTCCATCATCTGCCCTTCTTCACTGACTCATATGACCTCATTCCATCATCTGCCCTTCTTCACTGACTCATGTGACCTCATTCCATCATGTGCCCTTCTTCACTGACCCATGTGACCTCATTCTATCATCTGCCCTTCTTCACTGACCCATGTGACCTCATTCCATCATCTGCCCTTCTTCACTGACCCATGTGACCTCATTCCATCATCTGCCCTTCTTCACTGACTCATATGACCTCATTCCATCATCTGCCCTTCTTCACTGACTCATATGACCTCATTCCATCATCTGCCCTTCTTCACTGACCCATGTGACCTTATTCCATCATCTGCCCTTCTTCACTGACTCATGTGACCTCATTCCATCATCTGCCCTTCTTCACTGACTCATGTGACCTCATTCCTTCATCTGCCCTTCTTCACTGACTCATATGACCTCATTCCATCATCTGCCCTTCTTCACTGACTCATGTGACCTCATTCCATCATCTGCCCTTCTTCACTGACTCATATGACCTCATTCCATCATCTGCCCTTCTTCACTGACCCATGTGACCTTATTCCATCATCTGCCCTTCTTCACTGACTCATGTGACCTCATTCCATCATCTGCCCTTCTTCACTGACTCATGTGACCTCATTCCTTCATCTGCCCTTCTTCACTGACTTATGTGACCTCATTCCTTCATCTGCCCTTCTTCACTGACCCATGTGACCTCATTCCATCATCTGCCCTTCTTCACTGACTCATGTGACCTCATTCCATCATCTGCCCTTCTTCACTGACTCATATGACCTCATTCCATCATCTGCCCTTCTTCACTGACTCATATGACCTCATTCCATCATCTGCCCTTCTTCACTGACTCATGTGACCTCATTCCTTCATCTGCCCCTCTTCACTGACCCATGTGACCTCATTCCATCATGTGCCCTTCTTCACTGACTCATGTGACCTCATTCCATCATCTGCCTTTCTTCACTGACCCGTGTGACCTCATTCCATCATCTGCCCTTCTTCACTGACCCATGTGACCTCATTCCATCATGTGCCCTTCTTCACTGACCCATGTGACCTCATTCCATTTTATTGTCACAGTAAAATTTAATTTTTAATTATGCAAAACTGTTGGGTTCTCTTTTATCTTTTGAATTCTGTATAGTTCAGCTTAGGGGAAAGAACCCGTGTGCAGTGGCTGATCGGTCAGTACTTTCGCCTGGAAGCACCGGGGTCGTCATTTTTGCAAATTCTTTTTATTATTTAAAAGCATTAGAGGTACAAAGCAGAGCCTCTGGTCATACCCGGGCTCACAATGAAAGAAGAACATCAAGAAAAACAGTTAACTAAGGTTACCATCCCGATGCTTGCTGCTAGGAAGGGTGTGAAGTGCACACGGCAATTACTATGAATGGGGACGATGAATCAGATCTTCGACACCATCAAAGGTCGGTTGTCATAACATCCACAGTAACCTAGGAGGTTAGGGAATGAGAATATCTGGACATATCATACAATGTATCAGTCACAGGGACACAATGGAATCAGCTGAAACTGGGTGAGAGTCTGAAAAAGTTTAAGGTGGGCTATAGGCAGCGAAACCACAACACTACCTGCCTGGAGTTTGCATGTTCTCCCTGTGCCTGCATGGCTTTCCTCCGGGTACTCTGGTTTCCTCCCACACTCCAAAGACATGCTGGTAGGTTAATTGGCCCTACTATGTGTATGAATGTGAAATATGGGACCTTAGATTGTAAGCTCCTGGGGGGGGGGGGCAGGGACTGATGTGATGTGTGTACAATACATACAGTATGTAAAGTGCTGTGCAAATTCATGGCGCTAATTAAGTACCCATAGTAAATAAATAGTTCAGCCTGTCTGAGCCTTATCTGCTGTATGAGGTCTCTGGAGCTGCAGTTGGTCAGCAGACAAGCAATTCCCCACTGAGGAGGATTTTCTGAAAAGCCCAACCATATTGGACATCTGGTGTAAATGTTAGACATGGCGGACAGGTTTCACATTGTATTTGCTGTGCGTTGTGTCACGGCCTCACCAACAAACATACAGCCATACTCTGAATGCAGTATTTTTCACTGCCTAGCCCACCCCTGGGAACCTTCCCAGCTCTGAAGAAGGGGTAGTGTCAACCCTGAATCCCCCCCTTGCCACCTTCCCAGCCCTGAAGAAGGGGTAGTGTCACCTCTGAATCCCCCCCCTGCCACCTTCCCAGCCCTGAAGAAGGGGTAGTGTCAACTCTGAATCCACCCCTTGCCACCTTCCCAGCCCTGAAGAAGGGGTACTGCCACTTCTGAATCCACCCCTCACCACCTTCCAAGCCCTGAAGAAGGGGTAGTGTCAACTCTGAATCCCCCCCTTGCCACCTTCCCAGCCCTGAAGAAGGGGTACTGTCACTTCTGAATCCACCCCTCGCCACCTTCCAAGCCCTGAAGAAGGGGTAGTGACACCTATGAATCCACCCCTCCCCATCTTCCCAGCCCTGAAGAAGGAGTACTGTCACTTCTGAATCCACCCCTCCCCACCTTCCCAGTCCTGAAGAAGGAGTACTGTCACTTCTGAATCCACCCCTCGCCACCTTCCAAGCCCTGAAGAAGGGGTACTGTCACCTCTGAATCCACCCCTCCCCACCTTCCCAGTCCTGAAGAAGGGGTACCTTTCACTTCTGAATCCACCCCTCCCCACCTTCCCAGCCCTGAAGAAAGGGTACTGTAACTTCTGAATCCACCCCTCCCCACCTTCCTAGCCCTGAAGAAAGGGTACTGTAACTTCTGAATCCACCCCTCCCCACCTTCCCAGTCCTGAAGAAGGGGTACTGTAACTTCTGAATCCACCCTCCCCACCTTCCCAGCCCTGAAGAAGGGGTACTGTAACTTCTGAATCCACCCCTCCCCACCTTCCCAGCCCTGAAGAAGGGGTACTGTAACTTCTGAATCCACCCTCCCCACCTTCCCAGCCCTGAAGAAGGGGTACTGTCACTTCTGAATCCACCCCTCCCCACCTTCCCTCTCCTGAAGAAGGGGTACTGTCACCTCTGAATCCACCCCTCCCCACCTTCCCAGCCCTGAAGAAGGGGTACTGTAACTTCTGAATCCACCCCTCGCCACCTTCCCAGCCCTGAAGAAGGGGTACTGTCACCTCTGAATCCACCCCTCCCCACCTTCCCAGCCCTGAAGAAGGTGTACTGTCACCTCTGAATCCACCCCTCCCCACCTTCCCAGCCCTGAAGAAGGTGTACTGTCACTTCTGAATCCACCCCTCCCCACCTTCCAAGCCCTGAAGAAGGGGTACTGTAACTTCTGAATCCACCCCTCCCCACCTTCCCAGTCCTGAAGAAGGGGTACTGTCACCTCTGAATCCACCCCTCCCCACCTTCCCAGCCCTGAAGAAGGGGTACTGTAACTTCTGAATCCACCCCTCCCCACCTTCCCAGCCCTGAAGAAAGGATACTGTCACGTCTGAATCCACCCCTCCCCACCTTCCCAGCCCTGAAGAAGGGGTACTGTCACCTCTGAATCCACCCCTCCCCACCTTCCCAGCCCTGAAGAAGGGGTACTGTCACCTCTGACCTGCGTTGACCATCTTCTGCACTGACCGCCATGTCCAATGGTTCTTTGGCGCTTCTTTCTTTTTTACATTTCAGGACTTACCAGGGCCCAGTCCCTCACAAACTAACTTCCTAACTGCCACCTTAACATCATTATTTCTGAGACTGTATATAAAAGGGTTTAGTAATGGGGCGATGACGGTATACATGACGGCCACCAGTCGATCGTAGTCCATGATATAATTGGATTTTGGTTTTAGGTAGATAAAAATTCCTGAGCCGTAAAATATTGTGACGACAGTAAAATGAGAGACACAGGTGGAGAATGCTTTCATTCGTCCAGAGCGGGAATGGATCTTTACTATGGTGGTGATAATCATTGAGTATGAGATGATGGTCAGCAAAAGAGAGCCCATGGTGACAACTCCACCGATAATAAAAGTGGAGAGTTCATTGATCTGGGTGTCAGCTTCAACCAAGCTGAGCAATGGAGGGATATCACAAAAAAAGTAATTGATTTTGGTAGAAGCACAGAATGGTAAGGTGAATGTGAGGGTGGTGTGTATAACCGAGTTTGCTATGCCGATAATCCATGACCCAAACACATAGTTTGTACATGAAACTTTATTCATAATAACAGTGTAACGAAGCGGACGACATATGGCGTTGTAGCGGTCATAGGCCATTGCTGCGAGAATATAACACTCTGTACTGCCCAGTAACATCAGAAAGTATAACTGTACAACACATCCATGAAAAGATATGGCGTTGTGTCCATGAAGAAAGTTGGACAACATGTTGGGGACGGTGGTTGAGATGTAACATATGTCTAGAAAGGAGAAGTTTGCCAGGAAGAAGTACATAGGAGTGTGGAGGATCGAGCTGTGCTGATAAGCAAAAATAATACATGCGTTTCCAAGTAACGTTACAATATAAATAGTAAAAAACATCACAAAAAGTAAACTTTGTAGACCAGGAATTTCAGAAAGGCCAACAAGCGTGAACTCTGCTGGTGGGGTGCAGTTTATCCGGCTCATCACACTAGTTTAATCTTCTGGAGAGAAATTCAGGAAAAACTCAATAATATGCGGAATATTGGTGATAGGTGGTGAGTGGGACCCCCCAGACATTTTCAATAATTAGAGGGCAATAAATCTCTATGGGAGAAGCTCTGACTTCAATGTTACATCATGGAGACCTAAATACTAAGGCCTCTGGAGATAATCAAGTCATTTAAGAAAGGGGTACCATCATCCTGTTATGACAATAAACTAAAACCGGAGACCACCCCCATTGGAGACCACCCCCATTGGAGACCACCCCCAATGGGTCGCCAGAGAGCAAAAGAGGAGATGGACTTTCTCAGTACCCAAACACTAAATAAACAATTTAAAAAAAAGTATATTTAATTATTAAAAGTTTTAAAAGTAGTAGTATCCAGGTAAAAACATTGAAATAACATATGTTACATATACAAATCAAGTGAAACAAAAATATTCTGAGTGACACTTGATATTGCAACACCCGTTACACAATGGTCGTTTGGCAAACCAGGACGTAGTACATGGAGATCCTTATAACATGGACAATATCCTCTACATGTTTCACGGACAATTCCACTTCTTCAGGAGCAATACTTTCATATTGCGTCTATGAAAAAACATATGAATTAGCTATTGCACCAAAAACAACAATAACATTTTAGATGTGGGGGGGTGGGCACAAGGGACACAAAGAAAGTGCAGGAATCAGTGCACGGCCAAAAAACGAAAAAAAAAACCCCATAAATTAAATCATAAAGACTAACTACAATGAAGGATAGAGAGAGATGGGAAATAAGAGGGGGGGGGGGGAGTGAGGAAGGGGAAAAGCATGGTAAGAAAGAGAAGAAGGGGGGAGAATGGGAGAGAAGGGACAAAGAGAAGGGAAAAAAATGGAGACCTAGCATGGGAGATAACTAAAGGGGTACTCCACCCACTACTGTCATTTTAGTAATATGGTGGGGGAAGCCTGATGGAGTCCTAATGATTCCCAGCTCTGTTCCTGGTCACCTAGGAGGACGTGGACTAAGTGACGCTCCAAATGGTATCTGCTGTGCTGAACATAAAGAAGAGACAAATTGCTAGCAGTGAAGGCAAAATCTGATCTGAGAAAAGTCATGACTTTTTTGTAACACGGGTGAATTATAACACGAGGAATGTACTCTAGCATGGATGTAGCCAAAAAACCATTTCAACACTCCAAGGCGGACACTTTCTCCCCTTCCTGCCCAGGACATAATTCAGCTTTCAGCACTGTCACACTTTGATTGACAATTACTCAGTCATGTAACACTCCACCCAAATGAAAGTTTTTAATTTTTTTAGACTGATAGAGCTTTTTTTGGTGGTATTAAATCACCACTGAGCTTTTCAAGGAAAAAAGACTGAAATAAATTATCTTTCTTCAAAAATTTAGGCCAAAATGTGTTATCATTTTATTACACAAACGTGTCAATTTAATAGGATATTTCTCACACAAAGCATGGACATACTTCACCCAAAAACACATTCTTCTCCTGTATATGGGGTACCCACACCTCCCATCTTTCTGAGATGGAAATGAGGGACACCTCACAGTCCCTCAAATTCAGGGACAGCTGGGAGCGAAGGGTACCACATGTGTAAGACTTTTTCAATTTTTGAACTGATTACTGGACATTGTATCTTGTGTATCACACAAATCCGCCAATTGTATGAAAACTTGGGCCTTTGGAAAAATTGCCTGAACACCGTAACCCCTCACAGTTACTGTTGCCGGGCACAGTGACTGGCCCTGCCATTAAAAATGAGATACGAAATTGAAATCACATGAACTTGTCATACAGGTGCAGAAAAATTGGGCCTTTGGTGTTGGTGGTGCCCGAACACCGTAACCCCTCACAGTTACTCTTGCTGGGCACTGGGACAGGGCCTGCTGCAAAAAATTACATACAAATTTTAAATTGTATGCACCTGCCATACAATCGCAGAAAAATTAGGCCTTGGGTGTTGGTGGTGACCTAAACCAAAAACATTGTTGAAAGCTAGCAGAATCAAGGATGAGGGATAGGATAGGCAGCATATGCAGTCTTCAAGGGATGGCAGACCCCTAGCAAATTCAATCAGTTACATCAGCATCAGGGGCTTGATAGCTGCTGTTGATTCAGGACTGATTCATTTTGATAAACGTCAGCTGGTCAACAGAGTCTGTGGACAGATGCACTCTTTTGTCCGTCACAAAACCTCCAGCAGCACTGAATGTCCATTTGGAAAGCACGCTGGAAGCAGGACAGGCCAGTAGCTTCATTGCATATTGAGTAAGTTCTGGCCAGTGGTCCATCCTCAAGACCCAGTAACCCAGTGGAGGCTCAGCTGGAAAGGTCTCTAAGTCTGCTCTTGCCCCTAGATAATCCTGCACCATATGATGGAGACACTGCTGATGGTTGTTTAAACCTAACAGCCCTGGATCCTGAAGACTAAAGAACTGTTTAAAGGTATCGGTCGTCAGCCAGCCGTCTTTTCCACCACTCCTCCTTTGGCTGAATGATGCCTCAGAAACACCTCCAGAGACTGTTAACCTCCCAGTGTCTGGAAAGGTGTTACACAAATTTTTCTTCAAGACGTCCTCAAGATGTTTCATCCTCTGCTCCCTCTGCAAAGGCAGGATGAGCTCTGCAATTTTACCCATGTAACGTGGATCAAGAAAGGTTGCCAACCAGTAATTATCCCTCTCCTTGATAGCAAGAATCCTCTGGTCCTTTTGCAGGCTTTGCAGAATTAGGGAGCCCATGCAACGTAAGTTGAAGGTGGCATGAGCTTCTGAGTCCTCTGGGTCACTAAGGATGCACTAAGAAACCTCTCCCCAACCACATACAACTCCTGGGGTTTCTGGGGAGTGAAAACCATCCCTTGAAGACTGCTGTATGTTATCCTCTACATCTATGCTGCCATAATCCTCCTCCTCCTCTTCCTCCTGTGTGTTTTGTGGCCCTGCAGGAATGATATCTGCATAAAGGGGGCCTTGTGAGGAAAGGAAGTCCTCCTCTTCCTCCAGCTGTTCTTCCTCAAGTGCTCTATCCATGATTCCACGAAGCATGTGCTCCAGCAGGTAGACTAGAGGGATAGTCTGATGCCTGCATCGTCCCGGCTCACCATCCTTGTGGCCTCCTCAAATGGTGACAGGAAAGTGCATGCATCTTTTATCATTAGCCACTGGCGTGGCAAAAAGAAGCCAAGCTCCCCTGAACCTGTCCTTGTGCCATACTCACACAGGTACCCATTAATGGCCCTCTGCTGTGTGTGCAGCCACTGAAGCATTGCCAATCTTGAGTTACACCTGGTGGGCATGTCACAAGTGAGGCGGTTGGTGGGCAGGTTGAATTCCCGTTGAATGTCAGATAGCCGAGCACTGGCATTGTATGAACGCCGGAAATGGCCACAGACTTTTCTGGCCTGCCTCAGGAGATCTTGTAAGCCCGGATACCTGTTCAAGAAACGCTGCACCACCAAATTCAGGACATGTGCCAAGCATGGAACATGTGTCAAGTGTCTCTGTGTCAAGTGTCTCTGTCGGAGGGCGGAGAGAAGATTGGTGCCACTGTCCCATACAACCATTCTTGGCTCAAGTTGTCGTGGCGTCAACCACCTCTGAGCCTGCCCCTGCAGAGCTGATAGAATCTCTGTCCTGGTGTGATTTTTATCCCCTAGACAGACCAAATGAAGCACTGCATGGCATCTTTTAGCTTGACTGCTTGCGTAGCCCCTTGAACGCTTAGGGAGCACTGCTGCTTCAGAGGACAATTCAGCAGAAGAGGACATAGAGGAAGAAGAAGAGGAGGAGAAGTTCGAGTAGCCAGATGTGGCAGAACCAGCACCAGCTTTTTGGAGGCGTGGTGGCAAAACAAGCTCCAGTACTGAATCCTGTCCTTCATCCTTCCCAGCTGCCAGCAGAGTTACCCAGTGTGCCCTGAAGGAAATGTAATGTCCCTGTTCATGCCTGCTGGGCCAAGAGAAAGCAGTAATGTGAAGCTTCCTGCTGACTGCTCTGTCCAATGAGGCCAAAACACTACCTTCCACATGATGGTAGAGAGCTGAAATGGCCTTACGCGAAAAGAAATGTCTTTTTGGAACCTGCCACTGTGGTACAGCACATTCCACAAATTCACGAAAGGGGGCAGCGTCTACTAGATGAAAAAGCAGCAATTGCAGTGCTGGCAATTTGGCCAAGGTAGAATTAAGACGCTAAGCATGTGGATGGCTGGGACAGTATTTTTTTCTATGGTTCAGCAACTGGGGTAGTAAAATTTGCCTGCTGGTGAAATCAAGAAGTGGTGTACTGCTAGCAGATTGGGTGCAAGTATCTGTGGCACTCATTGCTATACCATCATCCCTCTCAATGCAGGTTTTTGAGAAGACTGGAGGTACAGTAGGGTTAGAGATCCCAGATGAGGAGCAAGGTGAAGTATGCTTGTTTTTATCATGTAGCTCTTTCAGGTGCTATTGCCAACAGACTGCATGGCAGGTCTTCATATGTCTTGTCAAGCATGTGGTGCCTAAGCGGCTGGTGTTCTGGCCACGCTTGATCCCCTTCAGACAGATATTGCAAACAGCAACGCTGCGGTCTACTGCACATGTGTTGAAAAAAGCCCACACGAATGAACTTTTGGAAGTCCGAGGGGAGTTTGCAGCACCCTGCATCTGTGGAGCTCTGTGGTGTGAAGCAATAAGTTGGCTACTCCTATGGTTGCCCTTGGAGCACATCCTGCCTCGTTGGAGTTGTGCTAACTCCTCCTCATCCTCCTATCTCTCACTTTCCTCCTCTTCTCTCAGGTACCCAAGTACAGTCAGTGACCTCATCATCCCCTACCTCCTCGTCACTGGAGCAAACTTTGTAGTATGCTGCAGCTGTGGGAACATGACTGCTAGTTTCTTGACCGTCATTGTTACCCCCTCTCTCTAGGTTCACGTTATTCCCTTCATCAACCTGAGAATCAACATCAGAGCATTCACATTTCTGCGCATCCTCCAGCAGCATGTCACTGATAGGGATGAGTTTCATTTTCGAGTCGAACCTAAGTGCGACTCAAACATTGCCCGTTCGCCGAATGGTGAACAAATGGGCTTCTTTGAGGAAACTTCGAGTTCCCGCATCCATAATGCACTGCGCATTGGCAGTGCATTATGTGATGTGACTCGGACCTCCATGCTTTGGCCAATCAAATCATCTGTGCCATGATTGGCCAAAGGCAGGTGCCTTTAGCCAATCATGGCTCAGGGGCGGCTGCCATGCACTGTGTGTTGCCTTTAGCCAATCATGGCTCAGGGGCGGCTGCCATGCACTGTGTGTAGGGTGAGATAGAAGTTACTTAGTTAGGCAGGGAGAGTGTGTTCAGCTTAAGCAGGCTTGACAGTGGCGTAGGTGGTAGAATACCAGGCTTGCAATTAGGAGGTTGTGGGTTTGATTCCCTTGGCCAGCGGGTGATTTATAAGTTTAATTTCTTCAGGGAGAGTGTAGTGAGTTTAACAGATAGTGCACTGTAGTATAGTTAATAATACATTGCTGGCAGGGAGAGAGATTTTTGTTTTTTACAGTTTGTTGAGATCAGATAGTGCAGTGTATACTACAAAGTTATATATATATACCTATACATATATATATATATATATATATATATATATATATATATATATATATATACATAAATATATATATATATATATATATATATATATATATATATATATAAAGGCACTCCAGTTTTTATGACAGTATTGCTGAAAAAAACGGTGTGCCAAAATTTAAAAAACACGGCGTGGGGTTTCCCCTAAAATCCATACCAGACCCTTATCCTAGCACACAGTCTGGCTGGCCAGGATGAGGGTGGGGGCGTGCAAGCGCTCTGCCCCCCCCAACCCAAAGCATCTTGCCCCCATGTTGACTGGGACAGGGGTCTCTTCCCGACTACCGTGGGCTGTGGTTGTGTGGGTCTGCGGGGGGGAGGCTTAACAGAATCTGGAAGCCCCATTTAACAATAAATTACATGACGTCAGTAATTATTCACTGCACCGGAGCAGTGCATTATGGGGCGGCTCGTGACTTCAGATCCCTATAAAAGAGCTGTCAAACTCAAACAGATCATTACACGCGGGAGGCGTCTTGAGAAGCAGGAGCTTCTTTTTTTTTTCGGTTTCGGGCAGGCGACGTGATCATTGGGGGACACTATTTTTTATTTTTATTTTTTAATAAAGGACTTGTCCAAAACTGGCTTTTGTCTTTATTTTTTTTTGTACACTTTTTTGGTGAATGGGTAGGGGTATGATGTACCCGATATCCATTCACATGGGGGGGGGGGCGGGATCTGGTGGACATCTTGTTAAAGGGGGCTTCCAGATTCCGCTAAGCCTCCCCCCGCAGACCCCCACAACCACAGTAATGGTTGTAGGTTCCCCTTGAAATCCATACCAGACCCGAGGGGCTTGGTATGGACTGAGGAGGGCAATCCAATGCCATTTTTTTCTTTGTTTTATCTGTATTGCCGGGAGCTGACAATACATTACACCTGCAAGCAGGTTTAAATTACATTTTATCCTTTAGAAATGTCAGTATAGCTGCAGCAGGCTACATACATCGTAGAAATGCGCCACTTTACAGGTACATTAGGCCCCCCCCCCCCGGCACGATATTTAAAGGAATTTTTCATTTTTATTGTTTCACTTTAATCATTATTAAAATCACTGCTCCTGTAAAAACGTTTGTTTTTAAAAAAAATTTTTTTGCATTGATTCGTGTCCCCCAGGGCAGTACACTTTTTTGGTCCAATAGCTTGCATTTAAGCCTTTAAAATTAGGACTTTTTATTTTTCATGTTCGTGTCCCATAGACTTTAATGGAGTTTGCATGTTTGCTAGAACATTTCCTCTGTTTGAGATGTTCTGGTGCAAACCGAACAGGGAGGTGTTCGGCTCATCACTAGTCACTGACACTATGATTGAATAATTGAGGTGACTCCTCCATGCATGATGGTGGGGTGACAGAAGGAGTAGCTGTGGAGAAGGAGCTTGTGGAACAAGCCACTTTGGCAGCTGCGGTGGAAGGCAAACTAGTTTGAGCCTGGGTAACAGAGGATGAGGAGGATAAGAATGGCTTTATTATCCACTCCACCAACTCTTCTGCATGTTGTGGCTCAATAACACGGTCAGCATTGGAAAAAAAGGACGGGCGTGCCCCGCCTGCAGAGGATGCACCGTGTCTGTGGCCACCACTTTTTACTATGAACACAGAGGCTGCTTGCCCTCTTTTCATGGCCTGTGAGTGTCTGCCTCTCCTTGTCGGCCTTTCAGACATGATGTGGATTTTGGGGGGGGTTTATTACTGGTTGATAAATATATAATATATACAGTATATACTGAACTGCTGACATACACTGCACTTCTGATATGTACTGAACTGACCGATAGATACTGAATGGCCAGATGTATACTCACGTGGCCTATATATAAATATATAGATATCAATATATGGTCTATACAGAACCGACCAATAGATACTGAATGGCCTGATATATACTCAAGTGGCCTATATATCTATAGAGATATCAATTTATGGTCTATACAGAACCAGTCGATAGATACTGAATGGCCTGATATACAGTATACTCAAGTGGCCTATATATATATATTGATAGCAATGTATGGTCTATACTGAACCGACCAATAGATACTGAATGGCCTGATATATACTCCCCCCCACACACACACACCCTCCAAACCGCATCAAATAGTGGGTGTTATCAAATTTCACTAACAATGGAAAAGTCTTAAAGAGGTAATAAATACCAGGAGTGTATTAAATACAGAGTGCAGAGTTTGGGAGCATTAGACATAGAGTAGAGATTTTAGGGGCGCGCTATGTACATAGTGCAGATTTCAGGGGTGCGCTGCATACACAGCACAGAGTTCAGGGGTGCGCTGCATACACAGCACAGAGTTCAGGGGTGCGCTGCATACACAGCACAGAGTTCAGGGGTGCGCTGCATACACAGCACAGAGTTCAGGGGTGCGCTGCATACACAGCACAGAGTTTAGGGGTGCGCTGCATACACAGCACAGAGTTCAGGGGTGCGCTGCATACACAGCACAGAGTTCAGGGGTGCGCTGCATACACAGCACAGAGTTCAGGGGTGCGCTGCATACACAGCACAGAGTTCAGGGGTGCGCTGCATACAGAGTGCAGAGTTCAGCCTTCTTCCACAGCTGTTTATCTCTGCATCCCCCATCCTCCTAAGACATTTATTCCTCTTCAGCTCTGACCTCTACATGCAACTCTTCTCTCCACTGCCCCCCGTCTTCTCCCTCCCTTCTTAAAATCTCCACCATCTTCTACATATCTTACTTGTGTGGCTGTGTTAAGCTGAAGCACCCAGCTGTGTCTAGTACCTCCCTGCACACTGTAGGTGGCTCTGCCTGTCTCATTGAAGGGAGATCATCCAGTGGAGGTGTCGGGATCTTCACTGCACCGCAGGCACCTGCATCTCCCTTGTCCCCATCCTGCACTCAGAGGCTCAGGATATCAGATCTGTGGGAGCCATTGGGAGGGAGGCTGTCACATGTAAACACAGAAGCCGGATCTCTGTGTTTACAAGTAATAGTGGTGAGTGGGGAGCAGAGGGCCTGAGCCAAAGGTGGTGGAACTGAATTCCACCAAGTTCCAGCTGAAAAAAAAACCCTGTCAATATATGGTCTATATTGAACTGACCAATAGATACTGAATGGCCTGATATATACTCAAGTGGCCTATATATATATATATATATGGTATATATAGAGATATCAATGTATGGTCTATACAGAACCGACCGATAGATACTGAATGGCCTGATATATATACACTCAACTGGCCTATATATATATATAGTAATTATGGCAAATACTGCCCTGCTGCTATGTACGGAACTGAGCGATACGATAGATACTGAATGGCCTGATATAAACTGAAGTGCCTATATATATATATATATATATATATATATATATATATATATATATATATAGTACTTTGTGGTAATACTGCACTGCTGAATACACTTCACTATCTGATCTCTTAAATTGTAAAAAGCACAAATCCCTCTCCCTGCCTAACTGACTGCTAGCAATGTCTTCACTACACTACACTGTCTGAGTGTGAATCGCGTTCCTCTCCCTGCCTTAACCACCTTCTAGCTCACCCTCACACTCTAGACCAGGGATCCTCAAACTATGGCCCTCCAGCTGTTGTGGAACTACAAATCCCATGAGGCATTGTAAACCTCTGACATTCACAGGCATGACTAGGCATGATGGGAATTGTAGTTCCTGAACAACTGGAGGGCCATAGTTTGAAGACCCTTGCTCTAGACACTGCTGCTGTGTGTGAGCAGCCTTATATAGTGTGGGACGTGAGTCATGATTGGCTAAAGGCAGCCTGCCTTTGTCCAATCATGGCAGAGATGATTTGATTGGCCAAAGAATGGCGGTCAGGGTGCATGTTCTGGCCAATCACATAATGCACTGCAAGTGCGCAGGGCATTATGGATGCGGGCGCTCAAATTTCCCACAAAGAAACCCATTTGTTCGCCATTCAGCCAATGTTTGAGTTGAAGCTCATCCCTAGTGTAGAGTCACCTATAGCAGTCCCAGTTCCTATAAGCCAAGCAAGCCTAACCTACCGGTACATGGCCGCTCCCAGGAATGTTCACTGGCCTGGATGTACAGAAGGCTAAATAAAGAAGTAAGATAAGAGTCCAGTAATGCAGACGTCTGCAGAGGATGGCAGAGATTGGGGTCTCGCAGGATCATAGTCAGTGACATATGCAGATGGGTCAGTTCAGGTGGCGGGCAGAGACATGATCAGCAAACAGGCAAAGGATCGGGCCAGACAGCAGACAGAAATGTGATCAATAAACAGGCCAGGGCCAGTACAGGTGGCATGCACAGGCAACTCTGCACTGGCATGGTGGTGATCAGGGACACTGTTAATGGCTGTACTGGTCAGTGGGGATCAGGGACAATGTGACTGGCTGTACTGGTCATGTGACATTGTCACTGGTATTGTGGGGATCAGGGACAATGTGACTGGCTGTACTGGTCATGTGACATTGTCACTGGTATTGTGGGGATCAGGGACAATGTGACTGGCTGTACTGGTCATGTGACATTGTCACTGGTATTGTGGGGATCAGGGACAATGTGACTGGCTGTACTGGTCTGGTGACATTATCACTGGTATTGTGGGGATCAGGGACAATGTGATTGGCTGTACTGGTCTGGTGACATTGTCACTGGTATTGTGGGGATCAGGGACAATGTGACTGGCTGTACTGGTCTGGTGACATTGTCACTGGTATGGTGGTGATCAGGGATACTGTGGCTGACTGTGAAATCATCACTGACTGGAAAATTCACACTGGACCTCATGAAACTTGGATTCTGTGCCTTTCTAGTCTTTACCCAGACTCTGGAACCTTGATTTCTAAATGAAATGCAAAATTTTCCACAGTCAGTGATGATTTGGGGTGTCATCTGCTGGTGTTGGTCCACCAAAGTCGTGCACCCCTCTAGCAGGAAATTCTAGAGGTCTTCATGCTTCCCTCTGCTGACCAGATTTATGGAGATGCTGTAAAGAAAAAAAAAAAAGAGAGAGGTGTGCACTGCCGGAGGGAAATCCCTTCAATTGTGCACAAAGTGGTTAACAAAAGGCAAGAATATTGGTGGCGATGAAATAAGTGCAATGCTCTATTAGGCAAAATTCTCACCTAGAGCGCTATCCAAATCACAATGGTGTTGCAAGCAATGTTTGCCCAACAAACCGCACATATAACATCAAGCCGGAGATGCTGATTTCATTTTCCAGCAGGACTAAAACTGCCAAAACTACCAATACCTGGTCACATGATCATGGGATCACTGTGCTTGATTGGCCAGCAAACTGGCCTGACTTAAACCCCATAGAGAATCTGTGGGGTATTGTCAAGAGGAAGATGAGAGACACCAGACCCAACAATGCAGAGGAGCATCAAAGCAACCTGAGCTTCCATAACACCTCAGCAGCGCCACAGGCTGATCGCCTCCATGCCATGCCTCCATACCATGCCTCCATGCCACGCCGCATTGATGCAGGAATTCATGCAAAAGGAGCCCCGGCCAAGTATTGAGTGCATCCTATACTGTACATGGACAGACTTCTCCTCCTATACTGTACATGGACAGACTTCTCCTCCTATACTGTACATGGACAGACTTCTCCTATACTGTACATGGACAGACTTCTCCTCCTATACTGTACATGGACAGACTCCTCATCCTATACTGTACATGGACAGACTTCTCCTCCTATACTGTACATGGACAGACTTCTCCTCCTATACTGTACATGGACAGACTTCTCCTATACTGTACATGGACAGACTTCTCCTCCTATACTGTACATGGACAGACTCCTCATCCTATACTGTACATGGACAGACTTCTCCTCCTATACTGTACATGGACAGACTTCTCCTCCTATACTGTACATGGACAGACTCCTCCTATACTGTACATGGACAGACTTCTCCTATACTGTACATGGACAGACTTCTCCTATACTGTACATGGACAGACTTCTCCTCCTATACTGTACATGGACAGACTTCTCCCCCTATACTGTACATGGACAGACTTCTCCTATACTGTACATGGACAGACTTCTCCCCTATACTGTACATGGACAGACTTCTCCTCCTATACTGTACATGGACAGACTTCTCCCCCTATACTGTACATGGACAGACTTCTCCTCCTATACTGTACATGGACAGACTTCTCCCCTATACTGTACATGGACAGACTTCTCCCCCTATACTGTACATGGACAGACTTCTCCTCCTATACTGTACATGGACAGACTTCTCCTCCTATACTGTACATGGACAGACTTCTCCCCCTATACTGTACATGGACAGACTTCTCCTCCTATACTGTACATGGACAGACTTCTCCTATACTGTACATGGACAGACTTCTCCTCCTATACTGTACATGGACAGACTTCTCCCCCTATACTGTACATGGACAGACTTCTCACCCCTATACTGTACATGGACAGACTTCTCCTCCTATACTGTACATGGACAGACTTCCCATCCTATACTGTACATGGACAGACTTCTCCTATACTGTACATGGACAGACTTCTCCTCCTATACTGTACATGGACAGACTTCTCCTATACTGTACATGGACAGACTTCTCCCCCTATACTGTACATGGACAGACTTCTCCCCCTATACTGTACATGGACAGACTTCTCCTCCTATACTGTACATGGACAGACTTCTCCTATACTGTACATGGACAGACTTCTCCCTCTATACTGTACATGGACAGACTTCTCCTATACTGTACATGGACAGACTTCTCCTATACTGTACATGGACAGACTCCTCCCCCTATACTGTACATGGACAGACTTCTCATCCTATACTGTACATGGACAGACTTCTCACCCCTATACTGTACATGGACAGACTTCTCCTCCTATACTGTACATGGACAGACTTCTCCTATACTGTACATGGACAGACTTCTCCTCCTATACTGTACATGGACAGACTTCTCCTCCTATACTGTACATGGACAGACTTCTCCCCTATACTGTACATGGACAGACTTCTCCCCCTATACTGTACATGGACAGACTTCCCCCCCTATACTGTACATGGACAGACTTCTCCCTCTATACTGAACATGGACAGACTTCTCCTATACTGTACATGGACAGACTTCTCCTCCTATACTGTACATGGACAGACTTCCCCCCCTATACTGTACATGGACAGACTTCTCCTCCTATACTGTACATGGACAGACTTCTCCCCCTATACTGTACATGGACAGACTTCTCCTCCTATACTGTACATGGACAGACTTCTCCTCCTATACTGTACATGGACAGACTTCTCCCCCTATACTGTACATGGACAGACTTCTCCTCCTATACTGTACATGGACAGACTTCTCCCCCTATACTGTACATGGACAGACTTCTCCTCCTATACTGTACATGGACAGACTTCTCCCCCTATACTGTACATGGACAGACTTCTCCTCCTATACTGTACATGGACAGACTTCTCCTCCTATACTGTACATGGACAGACTTCTCCCCCTATACTGTACATGGACAGACTTCTCCTCCTATACTGTACATGGACAGACTTCTCCCCCTATACTGTACATGGACAGACTTCTCCCCCTATACTGTACATGGACAGACTTCTCATCCTATACTGTACATGGACAGACTTCTCCTATACTGTACATGGACAGACTTCTCCCCCTATACTGTACATGGACAGACTTCTCCTCCTATACTGTACATGGACAGACTTCTCCTCCTATACTGTACATGGACAGACTTCTCCCCTATACTGTACATGGACAGACTTCTCCTATACTGTACATGGACAGACTTCTCCCCCTATACTGTACATGGACAGACTTCTCCTCCTATACTGTACATGGACAGACTTCTCACCCCTATACTGTACATGGACAGACTTCTCCTCCTATACTGTACATGGACAGACTTCTCCTATACTGTACATGGACAGACTTCTCCTCCTATACTGTACATGGACAGACTTCTCCTCCTATACTGTACATGGACAGACTTCTCCCCTATACTGTACATGGACAGACTTCTCCCCCTATACTGTACATGGACAGACTTCCCCCCCTATACTGTACATGGACAGACTTCTCCCTCTATACTGTACATGGACAGACTTCTCCTATACTGTACATGGACAGACTTCTCCTCCTATACTGTACATGGACAGACTTCCCCCCCTATACTGTACATGGACAGACTTCTCCTCCTATACTGTACATGGACAGACTTCTCCCCCTATACTGTACATGGACAGACTTCTCCTCCTATACTGTACATGGACAGACTTCTCCTCCTATACTGTACATGGACAGACTTCTCCTCCTATACTGTACATGGACAGACTTCTCCCCCTATACTGTACATGGACAGACTTCTCCTCCTATACTGTACATGGACAGACTTCTCCCCCTATACTGTACATGGACAGACTTCTCCCCCTATACTGTACATGGACAGACTTCTCCTCCTATACTGTACATGGACAGACTTCTCCTCCTATACTGTACATGGACAGACTTCTCCCCCTATACTGTACATGGACAGACTTCTCCCCCTATACTGTACATGGACAGACTTCTCCCCCTATACTGTACATGGACAGACTTCTCATCCTATACTGTACATGGACAGACTTCTCCTATACTGTACATGGACAGACTTCTCCCCCTATACTGTACATGGACAGACTTCTCCTCCTATACTGTACATGGACAGACTTCTCCTCCTATACTGTACATGGACAGACTTCTCCCCTATACTGTACATGGACAGACTTCTCCTATACTGTACATGGACAGACTTCTCCCCCTATACTGTACATGGACAGACTTCTCCTCCTATACTGTACATGGACAAACTTCTCCTCCTATACTGTACATGGACAGACTTCTCCCCCTATACTGTACATGGACAGACTTCTCCTCCTATACTGTACATGGACAAACTTCTCCTCCTATACTGTACATGGACAAACTTCTCATCCTATACTGTACATGGACAGACTTCTCCTCCTATACTGTACATGGACAAACTTCTCCTCCTATACTGTACATGGACAGACTTCTCCTATACTGTACATGGACAGACTTCTCATCCTATACTGTACATGGACAGACTTCTCCTATACTGTACATGGACAGACTTCTCCCCCTATACTGTACATGGACAAACTTCTCCTCCTATACTGTACATGGACAGACTTCTCCCCCTATACTGTACATGGACAGACTTCTCATCCTATACTGTACATGGACAGACTTCTCCTATACTGTACATGGACAGACTTCTCCCCCTATGCTGTACATGGACAGACTTCTCCTATACTGTACATGGACAGACTTCTCCTCCTATACTGTACATGGACAGACTTCTCCTATACTGTACATGGACAGACTTCTCCCCCTATACTGTACATGGACAGACTTCTCATCCTATACTGTACATGGACAGACTTCTCATCCTATACTGTACATGGACAGACTTCTCCCCCTATACTGTACATGGACAGACTTCTCCTCCTATACTGTACATGGACAGACTTCTCCTCCTATACTGTACATGGACAGACTTCTCATCCTATACTGTACATGGACAGACTTCTCCCCCTATACTGTACATGGACAGACTTCTCCTCCTATACTGTACATGGACAGACTTCTCCTCCTATACTGTACATGGACAGACTCCTCCCCCTATACTGTACATGGACAGACTCCTCCCCCTATACTGTACATGGACAGACTTCTCCTCCCATACTGTACATGGACAGACTTCTCCTCCTATACTGTACATGGACAGACTTCTCCCCCTATACTGTACATGGACAGACTTCTCCTCCTATACTGTACATGGACAGACTTCTCCTCCTATACTGTACATGGACAGACTCCTCCCCCTATACTGTACATGGACAGACTCCTCCCCCTATACTGTACATGGACAGACTTCTCCTCCTATACTGTACATGGACAGACTTCTCCTCCTATACTGTACATGGACAGACTCCTCCCCCTATACTGTACATGGACAGACTTCTCCTCCTATACTGTACATGGACAGACTTCACCTATACTGTACATGGACAGACTTCTCCTCCTATACTGTACATGGACAGACTTCTCCTATACTGTACATGGACAGACTTCTCCTCCTATACTGTACATGGACAGACTTCTCCTCCTATACTGTACATGGACAGACTTCTCCTCCTATACTGTACATGGACAGACTTCTCCTATACTGTACATGGACAGACTTCTCCTCCTATACTGTACATGGACAGACTTCTCCTATACTGTACATGGACAGACTTCTCCTCCTATACTGTACATGGACAGACTTCTCCCCCTATACTGTACATGGACAAACTTCTCCTCCTATACTGTACATGGACAGACTTCTCCCCCTATACTGTACATGGACAGACTTCTCCTCCTATACTGTACATGGACAGACTTCTCCCCTATACTGTACATGGACAGACTTCTCCTCCTATACTGTACATGGACAGACTTCTCCCCCTATACTGTACATGGACAGACTTCTCCTCCTATACTGTACATGGACAGACTTCTCCTCCTATACTGTACATGGACAGACTTCTCATCCTATACTGTACATGGACAGACTTCTCCTCCTATACTGTACATGGACAGACTTCTCCCCCTATACTGTACATGGACAGACTTCTCCTCCTATACTGTACATGGACAGACTTCTCCTCCTATACTGTACATGGACAGACTTCTCATCCTATACTGTACATGGACAGACTTCTCCTCCTATACTGTACATGGACAGACTTCTCATCCTATACTGTACATGGACAGACTTCTCCTCCTATACTGTACATGGACAGACTTCTCCCCCTATACTGTACATGGACAGACTTCTCCTCCTATACTGTACATGGACAGACTTCTCCCCCTATACTGTACATGGACAGACTTCTCCTCCTATACTGTACATGGACAGACTTCTCCTATACTGTACATGGACAGACTTCTCCCCCTATACTGTACATGGACAGACTTCTCCTCCTATACTGTACATGGACAGACTTCTCCTATACTGTACATGGACAGACTTCTCCTCCTATACTGTACATGGACAGACTTCTCCCCCTATACTGTACATGGACAGACTTCTCACCCCTATACTGTACATGGACAGACTTCCCATCCTATACTGTACATGGACAGACTTCCCATCCTATACTGTACATGGACAGACTTCTCCTCCTATACTGTACATGGACAGACTTCTCATCCTATACTGTACATGGACAGACTTCTGCTATACTGTACATGGACAGACTTCTCCTCCTATACTGTACATGGACAGACTTCTCCTATACTGTACATGGACAGACTTCTCCCCCTATACTGTACATGGACAGACTTCTCCCCCTATACTGTACATGGACAGACTTCTCCTCCTATACTGTACATGGACAGACTTCTCCTATACTGTACATGGACAGACTTCTCCCTCTATACTGTACATGGACAGACTTCTCCTATACTGTACATGGACAGACTCCTCCCCCTATACTGTACATGGACAGACTTCTCATCCTATACTGTACATGGACAGACTTCTCACCCCTATACTGTACATGGACAGACTTCTCCTCCTATACTGTACATGGACAGACTTCTCCTATACTGTACATGGACAGACTTCTCCTCCTATACTGTACATGGACAGACTTCTCCTCCTATACTGTACATGGACAGACTTCTCCCCTATACTGTACATGGACAGACTTCTCCCCCTATACTGTACATGGACAGACTTCCCCCCCTATACTGTACATGGACAGACTTCTCCCTCTATACTGTACATGGACAGACTTCTCCTATACTGTACATGGACAGACTTCTCCTCCTATACTGTACATGGACAGACTTCCCCCCCTATACTGTACATGGACAGACTTCTCCTCCTATACTGTACATGGACAGACTTCTCCCCCTATACTGTACATGGACAGACTTCTCCTCCTATACTGTACATGGACAGACTTCTCCTCCTATACTGTACATGGACAGACTTCTCCCCCTATACTGTACATGGACAGACTTCTCCTCCTATACTGTACATGGACAGACTTCTCCCCCTATACTGTACATGGACAGACTTCTCCTCCTATACTGTACATGGACAGACTTCTCCCCCTATACTGTACATGGACAGACTTCTCATCCTATACTGTACATGGACAGACTCCTCCTCCTATACTGTACATGGACAGACTTCTCATCCTATACTGTACATGGACAGACTTCTCCCCCTATACTGTACATGGACAGACTTCCCCCCCTATACTGTACATGGACAGACTTCTCCTATACTGTACATGGACAGACTTCTCCCCCTATACTGTACATGGACAGACTTCTCCCCCTATACTGTACATGGACAGACTTCTCCTCCTATACTGTACATGGACAGACTTCTCCTATACTGTACATGGACAGACTTCTCCTATACTGTACATGGACAGACTTCTCCTCCTATACTGTACATGGACAGACTTCTCCTCCTATACTGTACATGGACAGACTTCTCCCCCTATACTGTACATGGACAGACTTCTCCTCCTATACTGTACATGGACAGACTTCTCCTCTATACTGTACATGGACAGACTTCTCCTCCTATACTGTACATGGACAGACTTCTCCCCCTATACTGTACATGGACAGACTTCCCCCCCTATACTGTACATGGACAGACTTCTCCTATACTGTACATGGACAGACTTCTCCCCCTATACTGTACATGGACAGACTTCTCCCCCTATACTGTACATGGACAGACTTCTCCTCCTATACTGTACATGGACAGACTTCTCCCTCTATACTGTACATGGACAGACTTCTCCTATACTGTACATGGACAGACTTCTCCTATACTGTACATGGACAGACTCCTCCCCCTATACTGTACATGGACAGACTTCTCATCCTATACTGTACATGGACAGACTTCTCACCCCTATACTGTACATGGACAGACTTCTCCTCCTATACTGTACATGGACAGACTTCTCCTATACTGTACATGGACAGACTTCTCCTCCTATACTGTACATGGACAGACTTCCCCCCCTATACTGTACATGGACAGACTTCTCCTCCTATACTGTACATGGACAGACTTCTCCCCCTATACTGTACATGGACAGACTTCTCCTCCTATACTGTACATGGACAGACTTCTCCTCCTATACTGTACATGGACAGACTTCTCCCCCTATACTGTACATGGACAGACTTCTCCTCCTATACTGTACATGGACAGACTTCTCCCCCTATACTGTACATGGACAGACTTCTCCTCCTATACTGTACATGGACAGACTTCTCCCCCTATACTGTACATGGACAGACTTCTCATCCTATACTGTACATGGACAGACTTCTCCTATACTGTACATGGACAGACTTCTCCCCCTATACTGTACATGGACAGACTTCTCCTCCTATACTGTACATGGACAGACTTCTCCTCCTATACTGTACATGGACAGACTTCTCCCCCTATACTGTACATGGACAGACTTCTCCTCCTATACTGTACATGGACAGACTTCTCCTCTATACTGTACATGGACAGACTTCTCCTATACTGTACATGGACAGACTTCTCCCCCTATACTGTACATGGACAGACTTCTCCTCCTATACTGTACATGGACAAACTTCTCCTCCTATACTGTACATGGACAGACTTCTCATCCTATACTGTACATTGACAGACTTCTCCTATACTGTACATGGACAGACTTCTCCTCCTATACTGTACATGGACAAACTTCTCCTCCTATACTGTACATGGACAGACTTCTCCTATACTGTACATGGACAGACTTCTCATCCTATACTGTACATGGACAGACTTCTCCTATACTGTACATGGACAGACTTCTCCTCCTATACTGTACATGGACAAACTTCTCCTCCTATACTGTACATGGACAGACTTCTCCCCCTATACTGTACATGGACAGACTTCTCCTATACTGTACATGGACAGACTTCTCCCCCTATACTGTACATGGACAGACTTCTCATCCTATACTGTACATGGACAGACTCCTCCTCCTATACTGTACATGGACAGACTCCTCCCCCTATACTGTACATGGACAGACTTCTCCTCCTATACTGTACATGGACAGACTTCTCCTATACTGTACATGGACAGACTTCTCCTCCTATACTGTACATGGACAGACTTCTCCTATACTGTACATGGACAGACTTCTCCCCCTATACTGTACATGGACAGACTTCTCATCCTATACTGTACATGGACAGACTTCTCCCCCTATACTGTACATGGACAGACTTCTCCTATACTGTACATGGACAGACTTCTCCTCCTATACTGTACATGGACAGACTTCTCCTATACTGTACATGGACAGACTTCTCCCCCTATACTGTACATGGACAGACTTCTCATCCTATACTGTACATGGACAGACTTCTCATCCTATACTGTACATGGACAGACTTCTCCCCCTATACTGTACATGGACAGACTTCTCCTCCTATACTGTACATGGACAGACTTCTCCTCCTATACTGTACATGGACAGACTTCTCATCCTATACTGTACATGGACAGACTTCTCCCCCTATACTGTACATGGACAGACTTCTCCTCCTATACTGTACATGGACAGACTCCTCCCCCTATACTGTACATGGACAGACTCCTCCCCCTATACTGTACATGGACAGACTTCTCCTCCCATACTGTACATGGACAGACTTCTCCTCCTATACTGTACATGGACAGACTTCTCCCCCTATACTGTACATGGACAGACTTCTCCTCCTATACTGTACATGGACAGACTCCTCCCCCTATACTGTACATGGACAGACTCCTCCCCCTATACTGTACATGGACAGACTTCTCCTCCTATACTGTACATGGACAGACTTCTCCTCCTATACTGTACATGGACAGACTCCTCCCCCTATACTGTACATGGACAGACTTCTCCTCCTATACTGTACATGGACAGACTTCACCTATACTGTACATGGACAGACTTCTCCTCCTATACTGTACATGGACAGACTTCTCCTATACTGTACATGGACAGACTTCTCCTCCTATACTGTACATGGACAGACTTCTCCTCCTATACTGTACATGGACAGACTTCTCATCCTATACTGTACATGGACAGACTTCTCCTCCTATACTGTACATGGACAGACTTCTCCCCCTATACTGTACATGGACAGACTTCTCCTCCTATACTGTACATGGACAGACTTCTCCCCCTATACTGTACATGGACAGACTTCTCCTATACTGTACATGGACAGACTTCTCCTCCTATACTGTACATGGACAGACTTCTCCCCCTATACTGTACATGGACAGACTTCTCCTCCTATACTGTACATGGACAGACTTCTCCCCCTATACTGTACATGGACAGACTTCTCCTATACTGTACATGGACAGACTTCTCCTCCTATACTGTACATGGACAGACTTCTCATCCTATACTGTACATGGACAGACTTCTCCTCCTATACTGTACATGGACAGACTTCTCCTATACTGTACATGGACAGACTTCTCCCCCTATACTGTACATGGACAGACTTCTCCTATACTGTACATGGACAGACTTCTCCTCCTATACTGTACATGGACAGACTTCTCCCCCTATACTGTACATGGACAGACTTCTCCTCCTATACTGTACATGGACAGACTTCTCCCCCTATACTGTACATGGACAGACTTCTCCTATACTGTACATGGACAGACTTCTCCTCCTATACTGTACATGGACAGACTTCTCCTCCTATACTGTACATGGACAGACTCCTCCCCCTATACTGTACATGGACAGACTTCTCCTCCTATACTGTACATAGACAGACTTCTCCTCCTATACTGTACATGGACAGACTTCTCCTCCTATACTGTACATGGACAGACTTCTCCTATACTGTACATGGACAGACTTCTCCTCCTATACTGTACATGGACAGACTTCTCCTCCTATACTGTACATGGACAGACTTCTCCCCCTATACTGTACATGGACAGACTTCTCCCCCTATACTGTACATGGACAGACTTCTCCTCCTATACTGTACATGGACAGACTTCTCCCCCTATACTGTACATGGACAGACTTCTCCTCCTATACTGTACATGGACAGACTTCTCCCCCTATACTGTACATGGACAGACTTCTCCTATACTGTACATGGACAGACTTCTCCTCCTATACTGTACATGGACAGACTTCTCCTATACTGTACATGGACAGACTTCTCCTCCTATACTGTACATGGACAGACTTCTCCCCCTATACTGTACATGGACAGACTTCTCCTATACTGTACATGGACAGACTTCTCCTCCTATACTGTACATGGACAGACTTCTCATCCTATACTGTACATGGACAGACTTCTCCTCCTATACTGTACATGGACAGACTTCTCCCCCTATACTGTACATGGACAGACTTCTCCCCTATACTGTACATGGACAGACTTCTCCCCCTATACTGTACATGGACAGACTTCTCCCCCTATACTGTACATGGACAGACTTCTCCCCCTATACTGTACATGGACAGACTTCTCCTCCTATACTGTACATGGACAGACTTCTCCCCCTATACTGTACATGGACAGACTTCTCCCCCTATACTGTACATGGACAGACTTCTCCTCCTATACTGTACATGGACAGACTCCTCCCCCTATACTGTACATGGACAGACTTCTCCTCCTATACTGTACATGGACAGACTTCTCCCCCTATACTGTACATGGACAGACTTCTCCCCCTATACTGTACATGGACAGACTTCTCCTCCTATACTGTACATGGACAGACTCCTCCCCCTATACTGTACATGGACAGACTTCTCCTCCTATACTGTACATGGACAGACTTCTCCCCCTATACTGTACATGGACAGACTTCTCCCCCTATACTGTACATGGACAGACTCCTCCCCCTATACTGTACATGGACAGACTTCTCCTCCTATACTGTACATGGACAGACTTCTCCCCCTATACTGTACATGGACAGACTTCTCCCCCTATACTGTACATGGACAAACTTCTCCTCCTATACTGTACATGGACAGACTTCTCCTATACTGTACATGGACAGACTTCTCCTCCTATACTGTACATGGACAGACTTCTCCTCCTATACTGTACATGGACAGACTTCTCCCCTATACTGTACATGGACAGACTTCTCCCCCTATACTGTACATGGACAGACTTCCCCCCCTATACTGTACATGGACAGACTTCTCCTCCTATACTGTACATGGACAGACTTCTCATCCTATACTGTACATGGACAGACTTCTCCTCCTATACTGTACATGGACAGACTTCTCCCTCTATACTGTACATGGACAGACTTCTCCTATACTGTACATGGACAGACTTCTCCTCCTATACTGTACATGGACAGACTTCCCCCCCTATACTGTACATGGACAGACTTCTCCTCCTATACTGTACATGGACAGACTTCTCCCCCTATACTGTACATGGACAGACTTCTCCTCCTATACTGTACATGGACAGACTTCTCCTCCTATACTGTACATGGACAGACTTCTCCTCCTATACTGTACATGGACAGACTTCTCCTCCTATACTGTACATGGACAGACTTCTCCCCCTATACTGTACATGGACAGACTTCTCCTCCTATACTGTACATGGACAGACTTCTCCCCCTATACTGTACATGGACAGACTTCTCCTCCTATACTGTACATGGACAGACTTCTCCTCCTATACTGTACATGGACAGACTTCTCCCCCTATACTGTACATGGACAGACTTCTCCTCCTATACTGTACATGGACAGACTTCTCCCCCTATACTGTACATGGACAGACTTCTCCTCCTATACTGTACATGGACAGACTTCTCATCCTATACTGTACATGGACAGACTTCTCCTCCTATACTGTACATGGACAGACTTCTCCCCCTATACTGTACATGGACAGACTTCTCCTCCTATACTGTACATGGACAGACTTCTCCTATACTGTACATGGACAGACTTCTCCCCCTATACTGTACATGGACAGACTTCTCCTCCTATACTGTACATGGACAGACTTCTCCTATACTGTACATGGACAGACTCCTCCTATACTGTACATGGACAGACTTCTCCTATACTGTACATGGACAGACTTCTCCTCCTATACTGTACATGGACAGACTCCTCCCCCTATACTGTACATGGACAGACTTCTCCTCCTATACTGTACATGGACAGACTTCTCCTATACTGTACATGGACAGACTTCTCCTCCTATACTGTACATGGACAGACTCCTCCCCCTATACTGTACATGGACAGACTTCTCCTCCTATACTGTACATGGACAGACTTCTCCTCCTATACTGTACATGGACAGACTTCCCATCCTATACTGTACATAGACAGACTTCTCCTCCTATACTGTACATGGACAGACTCCTCCCCCTATACTGTACATGGACAGACTTCTCCTCCTATACTGTACATGGACAGACTTCTCCTCCTATACTGTACATGGACAGACTTCCCATCCTATACTGTACATAGACAGACTTCTCCTCCTATACTGTACATAGACAGACTTCTCCTCCTATACTGTACATGGACAGACTCCTCCCCCTATACTGTACATGGACAGACTTCTCCTCCTATACTGTACATGGACAGACTTCTCCTATACTGTACATGGACAGACTTCTCATCCTATACTGTACATGGACAGACTTCTCCTCCTATACTGTACATGGACAGACTTCTCCTCCTATACTGTACATAGACAGACTTCTCCTCCTATACTGTACATGGACAGACTCCTCCCCCTATACTGTACATGGACAGACTTCTCCTCCTATACTGTACATGGACAGACTTCTCCCCCTATACTGTACATGGACAGACTTCTCCTCCTATACTGTACATGGACAGACTTCTCCCCCTATACTGTACATGGACAGACTTCTCCTCCTATACTGTACATGGACAGACTTCTCCTCCTATACTGTACATGGACAGACTTCTCCCCTATACTGTACATGGACAGACTTCTCCCCCTATACTGTACATGGACAGACTCCTCCCCCTATACTGTACATGGACAGACTTCTCCTCCTATACTGTACATGGACAGACTTCTCCCCCTATACTGTACATGGACAGACTTCTCCTCCTATACTGTACATGGACAGACTTCTCCCCCTATACTGTACATGGACAGACTTCTCCTATACTGTACATGGACAGACTTCTCCTATACTGTACATGGACAGACTTCTCCTATACTGTACATGGACAGACTTCTCCCCCTATACTGTACATGGACAGACTTCTCCTATACTGTACATGGACAGACTTCTCCTCCTATACTGTACATGGACAGACTTCTCCTATACTGTACATGGACAGACTTCTCCTCCTATACTGTACATGGACAGACTTCTCCCCCTATACTGTACATGGACAGACTTCTCCTATACTGTACATGGACAGACTTCTCCTCCTATACTGTACATGGACAGACTTCTCATCCTATACTGTACATGGACAGACTTCTCCTCCTATACTGTACATGGACAGACTTCTCCCCCTATACTGTACATGGACAGACTTCTCCTCCTATACTGTACATGGACAGACTTCTCCTCCTATACTGTACATGGACAGACTTCTCCCCTATACTGTACATGGACAGACTTCTCCCCCTATACTGTACATGGACAGACTCCTCCCCCTATACTGTACATGGACAGACTTCTCCTCCTATACTGTACATGGACAGACTTCTCCCCCTATACTGTACATGGACAGACTTCTCCTCCTATACTGTACATGGACAGACTTCTCCCCCTATACTGTACATGGACAGACTTCTCCTCCTATACTGTACATGGACAGACTTCCCATCCTATACTGTACATGGACAGACTTCTCATCCTATACTGTACATGGACAGACTTCTCATCCTATACTGTACATGGACAGACTTCTCCCCCTATACTGTACATGGACAGACTTCTCCTCCTATACTGTACATGGACAGACTTCTCCCCCTATACTGTACATGGACAGACTTCTCATCCTATACTGTACATGGACAGACTTCTCCCCCTATACTGTACATGGACAGACTTCTCATCCTATACTGTACATGGACAGACTTCTCCTATACTGTACATGGACAGACTTCTCCTATACTGTACATGGACAGACTTCTCCCCCTATACTGTACATGGACAGACTTCTCCTCCTATACTGTACATGGACAGACTTCTCCTCCTATACTGTACATGGACAGACTTCTCCTATACTGTACATGGACAGACTTCTCCCCCTATACTGTACATGGACAGACTTCTCATCCTATACTGTACATGGACAGACTTCTCCTCCTATACTGTACATGGACAGACTTCTCCCCCTATACTGTACATGGACAGACTTCTCCCCCTATACTGTACATGGACAGACTTCTCCTCCTATACTGTACATGGACAGACTTCTCCCCCTATACTGTACATGGACAGACTTCTCCTCCTATACTGTACATGGACAGACTTCTCCTCCTATACTGTACATGGACAGACTTCTCATCCTATACTGTACATGGACAGACTTCTCCTATACTGTACATGGACAGACTTCTCCTCCTATACTGTACATGGACAGACTTCTCCTCCTATACTGTACATGGACAGACTTCCCATCCTATACTGTACATGGACAGACTTCTCCTCCTATACTGTACATGGACAGACTTCCCATCCTATACTGTACATGGACAGACTTCTCCTCCTATACTGTACATGGACAGACTTCTCCTCCTATACTGTACATGGACAGACTTCCCATCCTATACTGTACATGGACAGACTTCTCCTCCTATACTGTACATGGACAGACTTCTCCCCCTATACTGTACATGGACAGACTTCTCATCCTATACTGTACATGGACAAACTTCTCCTCCTATACTGTACATGGACAGACTTCTCCTATACTGTACATGGACAGACTTCTCCTCCTATACTGTACATGGACAGACTTCTCCCCCTATACTGTACATGGACAGACTTCTCCTCCTATACTGTACATGGACAGACTTCTCCTCCTATACTGTACATGGACAGACTTCTCCTCCTATACTGTACATGGACAGACTTCTCATCCTATACTGTACATGGACAGACTTCTCCTCCTATACTGTACATGGACAGACTTCTCCTCCTATACTGTACATGGACAGACTTCTCACTAAGATAACATTTCTCTATTAATAATCCTTTTTTTTTTATTGGTCTTATGTAATATTCTCATTTTCTGAGATGTATTTTCACTCATAATGAATATAAAATCCCTCCAACCTGCTGGCTGGGTGAAGCCTCGGTACTCTGCGGCGTCCATCCCTTCCTGATAATCTCTTTGATTTATATATTTTCTGTGTTTTGTTATCCTAATTGAGAATCCTAAAGAGAATTGTAATCCTCCCCTCCCCCAGGTAAAGAAACACGGATGAATTCTGTTCAATGAATATATATGAAGGTATATTGGGAATTGTCTTCTCATTCTCCAGAGCTCACAGGCGTCTAGCATGACAATTATTTAAAACTTTCACATTCTTTTTAGAAATTTATATATATATATATACAGTATTTATTTGGCACAGCTGGATTGGTTTTTACTTTTTTATTTATTGAAGACATGAAAGATTGCTAACCCCTCCCCCCCCCCCCCCGCCTCCGGAAGGTTCCCCCCTTTCATAGCCAGACCATTTTCTGCTATTCAGCACTGCACTACTTTAACTGGCAATTGCGCAGTCATGCGATGCTGTACCCAAATTACATTTAAATAGTTTTTTACACACAAACAAAGCTTTCCTTTCATGGTTTTTGATCATCTCTAAAAAAAAAAAAAACATTTTTTATTATTTAAAACTATAAATGACCAAAAATGAAAAAAAAAAAAAAAACAACAACAACAACAACATTATCTACTTTCTGTTATAAAACATTTCCAATAAAATCAAATTTCATCATAAATTTTGGCCAAAGTGTATTCTGCTACATTTCTTTGGTTAAAAAAAATCTCAATAAGTGTATGCTGATTGGGTTGTGTGAAAGTTATAGCGCCTAAAAACGATGGGATATATACTGGAATGTATACAGATCCGACTTTCTGAGGGCCAATCACATTTCTTGAGGTGCTAAAATGCCAGGACAGTACAAACACCCCCCCTCCCCCATGACCCCTGACCCCCTGGAAAGTAGACGCTCCAAGGTATTTCATGAGAAGCACGGGGAGTATTTTGCAGATCTCATTTTTGTCACAAAGGTTTTAAAATATAAAAAAATAGTCTGGATTTGGGCCACAGCACCTTCTAGATACAAACGGGCTGAGACGATTGCTTCCTGATATTTTAGGACTCATTCCTTCCAGGAGTTTTGTAAATAACAAGTGAATTATATAAAGCCAATTGAAAAATATACACTATATTACCAAAAGTATTGGGACGCCTGCCTTACACACACATGGACTTTAATGGCATCCCAGTCTTAGTCCGTAGGGTTCAATATTGAGTTGGCCCACCCTTTACAGCTATAGCAGCTTCAACTCTTCTGGGAAGGCTGTCCACAAGGTTTAGGAGTGTCTATGGGAATGTTTCACCATTCTTCAAGAAGCGCATTTGTGAGGTCAGGCACTGATGTTGGACAAGAAGATGAGGAACTTGACTGGCCTGCACAGAGTCCTGACCTCAACCCGATAGAATATCTTTGGGATGAATTAGAGCAGAGACTGCGAGCCAGGCCTTCTTGTCCAACATCAGTGCCTGACCTCACAAATGCGCTTCTGGAAGAATGGTGAAACATTCCCATAGACACTCCTAAACCTTGTGGACGGCCTTCCCAGAAGAGTTGAAGCTGTTATAGCTCCAAAGGGTGGAGCCAACTCAATATTGAACCCTACGGACTAAGACTGGGATGCCATTAAAGGTCATGTGTGTGTAAAGGCCGGCCCTATACTTATGGTAATATAGTGTAAATAGAGAGGTGTCCCAATACTTTTGGTAATATAGTGTATATAGAGAGGCGTCCCAATACTTTTGGTAATATAGTGTATATAGAGAGGGGTCCCAATATTTTTGGTAATATAGTGTATATAGAGAGGGGTTCCAATATTTTTGGTAATATAGTGTATATAGAGAGGCGTCCCAATACTTTTGGTAATATAGTGTATATAGAGAGGGGTCCCAATATTTTTGGTAATATAGTGTATATAGAGAGGTGTTCCAATATTTTTGGTAATATAGTGTATATAGAGAGGGGTTCCAATATTTTTGGTAATATAGTGTATATAGACACTTTTGTGCACCAGTGTCTAGCTCCGTGGGATGCTAAATACGGCTTCATCATTTGGTCATTGAAGTCCACCCCTCCCATATATAGATTATAGAGGTGTACGCAGAGAAGTTGTTCAATGACACCAGACGCCATGTGAATTTGGCCCCTCGTGACTGGTGAATGGAAGACGGGATAAATACATCATGTTTGTCCTTCCACATCACTGCTAGTAATTCTTCATTCCGCAAACAGGCTTTCTCCCCCTTTCTTTGTGAGGTGCTAACGAGCCATTGTGGGAATCCCCTGAGAGCAGTGCGCCCCGAGCTCACCCATTGTGTGACAATAGCGAATGAAAATTTGCTATTGTCCCACGGATCCTCCTCCTGGCCAATCAGGAAGCGCGTCCGATACGCGCATCCTAATTGGCCGAAAGGCAAACCCCATGCCATTGGCTGGGGAGGAGGCAGGAGCCGGGAGGAATGAGGACCCAAGGAGACTGCTACCCTGGAGAAGCCGCGAGCCGCCGCTGGTTTACCCATGGGGGGGTTAACCACCTGCTACTAAGTGGTTAAATCCCTCCAGTGCAGCCGAGCCCTCAGATGTAGAGGTCCATCGGGCTGTTAGCCAATAAATGATGCCCCTTTAATCGCACTTCTTCTGTAGCTACAGATAGAAAAGGTTGCTCTATCCTGGGCTAACAAGTAGTTTACAGCAGCCCCATTGTCTTATGATTCAGGAGGATCTGGCTCACCTTGAAGGAATCTAGGTCGCTGTCCGTGTCCTGCTTGGTGATGGGATGTGCTGTAGAGCAGTGTTCCCCAACCCCCGGGCCGCGGACCGGTACCGGTCCGTGGATCAAACGGTACCGGGCCGCACGAGGAACTTTAAATTAATTTACTGTCTTGGCTGTGGCGACCGGTGCGTTGGGGGCGCCGGGGCGCAGAGCAGTGCGCCCCCAGCCCATACATTGTGTGACAATAGCGAATGGAAATTCGCTATTGTCAAACGGATCTTCCTCCTGGCCAATCAGGAAACGGGTCCTCCCGCTTCCTGATTGGCCGAAAGGCAAACCCCATGCCATTGGCCGAGTAGGAGGCGGGAGGACTGAGGACTCAAGGAGACGCCGGGGACTGAGGAGAAGCCGCCGCTGCCTGAGGTAAGTCCTTTGGTCTCGCGGGGGGGGGGGGGGGGGGGCACGCTGGCATCTCTGCATTGAAAGGGGGAATGCTGGCATCTCTGCATGGAAAGGGGGAATGCTGGCATCTCTGCATTGAAAGGGGGCACGCAGGCATCTCTGCATTGAAAGGGGGCACGCTGGCATCTCTGCATTGAAAGGGGGCACGATGATCTCTGCATTGAAAGGGGGAATGCTGGCATCTCTGCATTGAAAGGGGGCACGCTGGCATCTCTGCATTGAAAGGGGGCACGCTGCCATCTCTGCATTGAAAGGGGGAACACTGGCATCTCTGCATTGAAAGGGGGCACGCTGGCATCTCTGCATTGAAAGAGGGCACGCTGGTATCTCTGCATTGAAAGGGGGCATGCTGGCATCTCTGCATTGAAAGGGGGAACGCTGGCATCTCTGCATTGAAAGGGGGCACGGTGGCATCTTTGCATTGAAAGGGGGCACGCTGGCATCTCTGCATTGAAGGGGGCACGCTGGTCTCTCTGCATTGAAAGGGGGCACGCTGGTCTCTGTGCATTGAAAGGGGGCACGGTGGTCTCTCTGCATTGAAGGGGGCACGCTGTTATCTCTGCATTGAAAGGGGGCACGCTGGTATCTCTGCATTGAAAGGGGGCACGCTGGCATCTCTGCATTGAAAGGGGCACGCTGGTCTCTGTGCATTGAAAGGGGGCACACTGGTCTCTGTGCATTGAAAGGGGGCACGCTGGCATCTCTGTATTGAAAGGGGGCACGCTGGTCTCTGTGCATTGAAAGGGGGCACGCTGGCATCTCTGCATTGAAAGGGGGCACGCTGGCATCTCTGCATTGAAAGGGGGCACGATGATCTCTGCATTGAAAGGGGGCACGGTGATCTCTGCATTGAAGGGGGCACGATGATCTCTGCATTGAAGGGGGCACGCTGTGGTCTCTCTTTATTGAAATGGGGCACACTACACCTTGATTACTGAAGGCCCCTTTCACACTTTTGTGACCTCAAAGTCACGCAATTTTTTACAGTGTTTTTTTGCCACAAAGCAATGCCTATTACATTTTTCTGTTTGTGCCCCCCAAAAAATTTTGGGCACCAGCCGCCACTGAACTACAATTCCCATCATGCCTAGTCATGTCTATGAACGTCAGAGTTTTACAATGTCTCATTGGACGAGTAGTCCTGCAACAGCTGGAGGGCCATTGATCTCTGCTCTAGGACCTCTTGGCTCAGTCTCTGTTGGCTGCAAAGGTTACAGGCTTTTCACATCTCCCTCCGTCCTTTGCTTTCAATGTACAATTTCAGAGTATTTGCATGAAAAGATACGTAAGTTCCCCTTTAAAGTAGTACTCATGGGTTAATATTTTTTACTGTAATTCCTTCACAAACTTCTTGGTTGCAGGGGGTAGATGAGAATAGGCAAGCAATTGGCTCCTTGGATGGGAGAGTGCAGGGGCAGGGCGGGGCTTGCTGTGCCTGTATATGTCAATGGACCCACATAGCCCCGCCCTGGAGCACACTTGTGCATCTCCTTCAGGAGAAACTCCCTAAAGGAGACACCTGCAAGCAGGAGAGGTGGGATGGCAATCGCGTGGGCCGACCGGCTAAACAAATGGAAACATTCAGAGAAGCAGACTACACAGAATGTGAAAGTGTGGACTTCCTAGAGTAGAATAAAAAAATGAACCTATAAACAACTAATCAAAAAAATCTTCCTAATTCACTAAGTGTTCCCTATAATGGGGACAGAATTCATATATACATCATTATGGATAGTATTTGTTGGGCCATGTAACGTCTGAAGAGCCTTTCTAAGTTCTCCCCGTATGTGGGAAAAGTGCCGCTCGGCACCGTCTTTGGTTTCCTAGAATTGATGAAGGTTTTATTACAGCTTCTGTGTTATAATAATTTGATTCACTAATCTGCTGAGCGCGGCCTTCACATCACTATTCCTAAATGTGTATATGAAAGGATTTAGGAGCGGAGCAATAATGGTGTACATCACCGCTATCAGCCTGTCCTGATCCATGGAGTAACTGGACTTCGGCCTGAAATACATGAAAATCCCAGAGCCATAGAAGATCATCACCACCACAAAGTGAGAGGCACAGGTGGAGAAGGCTTTCTTCCTGCCGGAGCTCAGCCGTATATTGAGGATGGCAGACATAATCTTCACATAGGAAATGATGGTTAATATAAAGGATCCAACAATGACAGAGCCGCTAATTAGAAAAACTGTCACTTCATTGGCCCAAGTCTGGGCACACGCCAGTTTAAGTAGAGGAGGGATGTCACAGAAAAAATGATTGATTTTATTAGCACAGAATGGCAAGGTGAAGGTCAGAGCCGTGTGTATCAAAGCATTGACTGCCCCAATAATCCAAGAGCCAGCGATCAGCTGAAGACAGGTCCTCCTGCTTAGAACAACGCTGTAGAGGAGCGGGCGACATATTGCGTTATAGCGGTCATAGGCCATAGCCGCCAGCATGTAACACTCTGTACCTCCCAGCAACAGGAACCAATACATCTGGGTGAGACAACCGCCATACGAAATGGTTTTATGTTCTGCAAGGAGGGTGGACAACATTTTAGGGACAGTGGACGAGACGTAACAAATTTCTAAAAAGGAAAAATTGCCAAGGAAAAAGTACATTGGTGTGTGCAGATTTGGACTGAGCCATGTTATCAGGATAATTGCTACATTGGCTAAAAGAGTCAATACATAGATACCAAAAAACAACACAAACAGCAAAACCTGGAGCTCAGAGATGTCCGAGAGCCCAGCAAGCAAGAATACAGTGAAGGCAGTAGCGTTTCCAGTGATCATGGCATGACCCTGTAAATAAAAACCAACAATGTCGTAAATATATGAAATATAGAAAGTATATTTTGTATATATTCAGATTTCCTTATAGTACATCTAAAGGCAAAATGTTTTTGTTTTTTTCATTTTGGTTAAAATAAAGAATAGTTAGAACCCCTTTCAGATTTTTTTCCCACCGTCTGCACCCCATTGGGGAGATTACAATCCAAAATATCACCAGCAGCCCACCATGTTAAAAAGAAAAACTAGACAATTTTAGGGTCACCAAAAAGGCGTGTTTTGAAGCCTAGGCAGCCTGTGGAAATGGTCCTTAGTGTCCTTGAAGCATCGCTTTTTGGTAACACTAAAGCCCCGTACACACGTACCGATGGTCGGCTTACAAATGTTCCTCTTTTCTCCCCGGGATGTCGGTGTCTGCTGAAAAGTGCAAAGACAGCACAAGGACAGCACAAGAATTTTGTCCGCCGACTGCAAAAGTGATGTCATGTAATGGTTAACTTTCCCTGTGTTTTCTATTTTCTGAGCATGCCCAGTCTTGCAAATCTGCGGTCTGTCGGCCGAATTGTGTACTGACAGGCGAACAATCGTCCGTTCTGGTGTCGGCATACAAATATTTTCATGTTTGCAAGAAAGACTTTTGTCCGCGGATTGTGCGCAGACATCTGTCGGAGGCACCATACTAACACGCGTACAATCGGCAGATCCTTCGTCCACCGACGTTTGTATGCCGACGATCGGTACGTGTGTACGGGCCTTAAGAGTGTCCTTTAACCACGTTACCACCGGAGCATTTTGCTGTCTTACGTCTGGGCCACTTTTTGCGATTCGGCGTTGTGCGAATTTAATGGACAATTGCGCGGTCGTGCGACGCTGTACCCAAATGAAATTGACGTCCTTTTTTTCCCACAAACAGAGCTTTCTTTTGGTGGTATTTGATCACCTGTGCGATTTTTATTTTTTGCGCTATAAACAAAAAAAGAACGTTTATTTTGAAAAAATAATATTTTAAACATTTTTTTATATGAAATTCCCCCCAAAAAAATGTTAAAAATCTAATTTTTTTTAATTTTTGGCCAATTTGTTTTATGCTACATATGTTTGGTAAAAAAAAATCACAATAAGCGTATTTTGATTGGTTTGCGCAAAAGTTATTGCGTTTACTAACAAAGGGAAAGATTTCTGTCATTTTTGGTGTTTTTTTTTAACGCGTAATGGCAGCGATCTGCGATTTTTTTTGTGGGACTGTGACATTGCGGCGGACAGATCGGACCCTTGACTGACATTTTTGACACTTTTGGGGGTACCAGTGACATTACTACAGTAATCAGTGCTATATATATGCACTGTTACTGTAAAAATGACACTGGCAGGGAAGGGGTTAACTTTATTGGAGAGGGAGGGGTTAATGTATGCCTGGTGCTTACTAACGTGTGTGGGGGGAGGGGACTGTGTGACACAAGGACAGATCGAGGGTTCAACTATGCTGAACCCTGCAATCTGACCCTGCCTGTCACTTAGGAGATCCGCCCGCTTGTGTTTACACAGGCAGGCGGATCTCCACACTCGATTCCCCGACGATCGGGGAAGAGCAGCGGCGATCACTGCTGCTCCTCCCCTGGCCCGACTCCCGCTGTGACTGAATACAGCGGGAGCGAACCTCCGGCGGCGCGCACATGCCACCGAGAAGGGGGAGTGTCTGGCGACGTAGGTCTACGTCGCCAGACGATAACGAACCACTTTGCCGCAGTAGGCTCAACGTGAGCAGACGGCAAGTGGTTAAGCATCGCTTTTTGGTAACACTAAGAGTGTCCTTTTGTTTTTGTTTCATCATGGATCAGGATCTCCCCAATGGGACGCCGATGGCTGTGGGATCTCCCCAATGGGACGCCGATGGCTGTGGGATCTCCCCAATGGGACACCGATGGCTGTGGGATCTCCCCAATGGGATGCGGATGGCTGCGGGATCTCCCCAATGGGACGCCGATGGCTGTGGGATCTCCCCAATGGGACGCCGATGGCTGTGGGATCTCCCCAATGGGACGCCGATGGCTGTGGGATCTCCCCAATGGGATGCGGATGGCTGTGGGATCTCCCCAATGGGACGCCGATGGCTGTGGGATCTCCCCAATGGGATGCGGATGGCTGTGGGATCTCCCCAATGGGATGCGGATGGCTGCTTTGGATGTATGTTATGGTGGAGCTATCCATCATTTCACCACAACTTGTAACTGGGTCTCTCTGTATGGGGCGCACTGAATGTTTTGTATTTATATCCATTGGTGAGATTTCCCTTCACTTTATCACAGTAGGAAGTGAGAGGAAATCTCTTCAAAGTGAGGATTATTTATAAAAATGGACCTGTGTGCTACCTTTCAACAAAAGTTATAAAAAGTGTGTTACTCAAAAAGTAAATGCTGCCAACAGTTTGGGGTTGATTTACTAAAGGCAGATAGACTGTGCACTTTGTAAAGTGCAGTTGTTCCAGAGCTTAGTAAATGAGGTAAAGCTTCACTTTACAAAGAGTACCCAATCACATGCAAGAAAAATACCATGTGATTGGATAGTGCAAGTCAGCAGAGCTCCTGCTTATTTACTAAGCTCTGGAGTAACTGCGCCGGGTGACCTAGAAAAATAGAACAACGTACTACATGCACTGTCCTATCAGGAGATGATCAATGTGAAAAAAGCTAATTCTTCCTTAACCCTTGACCTCCGGGAAAGGAATGTTGGACAACCAAAGTATATCCCAATTAAGGACCAACCAGTAAACAACTAGGGGTCAAAGTAGAATACTGATAACCCTTGACTTCAGGCAAAAGGATATCCATTATATAATACACATCTCAATAGCAGTGGCGTAGCGTGGGGGGTGCAGGGGGGGCCGGCCGCACCGGGCGCAACATCTGGGGGGGGGCGCGCTCGCACCCGCAGCTCTGCCCTGCCTGGCTCACTTATTCTCTTACACTGCAGTGCTGGCTGTGGCGGCGGCGCTGTGCGAATCCGATCCGAGCCGCCGGGTCGCCGCCCACTGTGGAGGGAGGGGGGGGGTTGTGCCAGGCGTGCGGAGAGCGAGGGACAATCTGGGGGAGGGACAGTGCACTGCAGCGGCCGCCCAGCGCAGCGCTGAGCGCGGGAGCCACACCAGACCAGCCCAGGCAGCAGCAAGAAGAAGCTGGCAGCGGCGGCAGGTGACACAGGCCAGAGAGGAGAGAGCCAGTGGCGACAGACGCAGGAGGAAAACCTAGGAGCCGGAGGACCTGGAGGAGAAGAGAAGACATAGCCTGCTGTGATCGGGTGCACCTGCAAAAAAAAGGTAGGAGTCACGAGTGACACAGGACAGGAGTCAGGACTGAGTATAGACCCCCCCTTACAGCAGGCCAGGGTGAGGTTAGGTCTGGGGTCCCCCATATAGAGCCCCCCCTTACAGTAGGCCAGGGTCCGGACCTCACCTCACCCTGGCCTGCTGTAAGGGGGGATCTATATGGGGGACCTCACCCTAGCCTGCTGTAAGGGGGGATCTATATGGGGGACCAGGTCCCCCATGTAGATCCCCCTTACAGCAGGCCAGGGTGAGGTGAGGTCCCCCATATAGATCCCCCTTACAGCAGGCCAGGGTAAGGAGAGGTCCCGTCCCCCATATAGATCTCCCCCCTTACAGCAGGCCAGGGTGAGGTCCCCCATATAGATCTCCCCCTTACAGCAAGCCAGGGTGAGGTGAGGTCCGGGGTCCCCCATATAGATCCCCCTCACCCTGGCCTACTGTAAAGGGGGTGATCTATATGGGGGATGGGACCTCACCTCACCTCACCCTGGCCTGCTGTAAGGGGGGATCTATATGGGGGACCTCACCCTGGCCTGCTGTAAGGGGAGATCTATATGGGGGACCTCACCCTGGCCTGCTGTAAGGGGGGATATATATGGGGGACCTCACCCTGGCCTGCTGTAAGGGGGGGATCTATATGGGGGACCTCACCTCACCCTGGCCTGCTGTAAAGGAGGATCTATATGGGGGACCTGGGATCTATATGGGGGACCTCACCCTGGCCTGCTGTAAGGGGGGATCTATATGGGGGACCTGGGATCTATATGGGGGACCTCACCCTGGCCTGCTGTAAGGGGGATCTATATGGGGGACCAGGTCCCCCATGTAGATCCCCCCTTACAGCAGGCCAGAGTGAGGTGAGGTCCCCCATATAGATCCCCCCCTTACAGCAGGCCAGGGTGAGGTGAGGTCCGGAGTCCCCCATATAGATCCCCTCACCCTGGCCTACTGTAAAGGGGGTGATCTATATGGGGGACAGGACCTCACCTCACCTCACCCTGGCCTGCTGTAAGGGGGGATCTATATGGGGGACCTCACCCTGGCCTGCTGTAAGGGGAGATCTATATGGGGGACCTCACCCTGGCCTGCTGTAAGGGGGGATTTATATGGGGGACCTCACCCTGGCCTGCTGTAAGGGGGGATCTATATGGGGGACCTCACCTCACCCTGGCCTGCTGTAAAGGAGGATCTATGGGGGACCTGCACAGGCCTGCTCTAAAGGGGGATCTATAGGGACCCTGCTCTAAAGGGGATCTATGTCATAGATCCCCCCTTTAGAGCAGGATCCCCATAGATCCCCTTTAGAGCAGGCCAGGGTCCCCATAGATCCCTTTTTAGAGCAGGGTCCCCATAGATTCCCCACTTTAGAGAAATGTCCCCATAGATTATATGGGGACCATTCTCTAAAGGGGGATCTATGGGGACCCTGCTCTAAAAGGTGATCTGTGGGGACCCTGGCCTGCTCTAAAGTGCTTAGGGGGTAAGGGTTTCTTTAACTAATCTAGTGGAAGAGACTCAAGTGCTAAAATCCCGCAGGTTAGGGGGCGCAAATTACTAGCCTTGCCCCGGGTGCTGACAACCCACGCTACGCCACTGCTCAATAGTAATCCAAAGGGAGAGAGGGAAGGAAAGCTTTAATGTGAAACAAGGAAGGGTAGAGTACCAAGTCCCTTTTAATAGAGAAGTATGGGTTTAGCAAAAACAAATAAAAAAAATTATACTCACCTAGATGGATGCAGAATTGATCTGATGCTGAATCTGTCCCCGACCACTTCTAAGACTAGGAAATGAACGATCAAATACCGCTGATCGCTCAGTTCTCAGTCTTCAATGAGCAGAGTCTGTCAGATCCCAAGATACATTCTAGGTAACATGGGAGGGCATATTATAAATCCTAGGGTATAAGTAGTCTAAATAATTCATGATTATGTATACGGAGGTACAAAAAATGCAAAAAAGGCAAAATAACTAAATACCTGGTTACAGGTTCTAAAGAAGAAGCTACAGGTGGAAGCCTGAGCATTCAAACTAAATGTAAGAAACTTCCAAGAGACCAAACTTAATAATAAAACAATAACCCACAAGCAGGGCTGAAACAAAGGGGGGGGGGGGGCAGAAGGGAATTGTGCCCCGAGAGCACTAGTACAGTGTGATGGGAGAAAGCCGGTGGCATCTCTAGCACCGTGCACCCATGTACCCTGCATCTCCTGCAAAGTGCCATGGGTCCCTGGCGCTTCCATCACCAACACTATCTGCTGCATCTGGTAACTCTCACAACCAGTTGCCTCCTGTAACAACAATTTGCCATCCTCATGCTGGGCACTGGATGACCATGCCCTGATATACCTCTAAAAAAAAGGTGTGGAGCTGTGAGATCTGGAGTTCACGTGGGAGATAGACTTGAGGTATTACAGGTGTACTAGCGATAGTCTGGGGTACTTCTTTCTCATCAACAGAGCTTAGCATTTTAGCGGGCTCACAGAGTGAGAAGCAGGGGTATTGGGCATGTCATTGTTAAGTATGTGGCCAAAGGGACACCATCTCCACCAAGGTGTTGTTTAGACAAGTTCCTTTACATATGGACAGACATTAGTGTCTCGTGACACACAAACTTCAATGTCTCAGAGGGCCATCATAACTGACATGGGGGTTCCTCAAGTTCTTCTGTGTGAGAGGAGTCCCTCCCTAGGGAAGGTGATCCACTGAGACATGGTTCAACAAATTAAAGTCACTGCCAATAGAGAACAGAGAGTTGCTCGAGTTACATCAAACTAAGACCTAAATATGGAGTCCAGCTGGCTATCAGTAAAGTCCCTAAAGGTAAAGGCACCATCAACCAGAATGATGAGAGGTTCTTCAGTATGAAGTCCACACCTCTATATCAAAGGAGCATGGGGGAGCTCATGACCATAATGAGGGTGGTAGTGACACAGCCCCAAATTATCCACAATGGCTCAAGTGATATGGTCCAGAAATATTTAGACAGAATAAGGGTGGATAAAGCGCCTGGACCAGATGGCATCCACCCATCCTAAAAGAATTGAGCGCTGTAATTTCTAAGCCTTTGTTTCTAATTTTTAGGGACTCGTTAAGGACTGGAATAGAACCACTGGATTGGTGTGGGGCCAATGTGGTGCCTATATTTAAAAAAGGGATCAAAGTCTTTGCTGAGTAACTATAGACCTGTTAGTAGAGAAGATATTGGAGAGTTTAATAAAAGACCACATAGAGGAGTTCTTGCTGGAAAAAAATATTTTAAGCAACAGACAGCATGGATTCATGAGAGACAGAAGTTGTCAGACAAATCTGATTTCTTTTTATGAGGAGGTAAGTAAAACCTTGGACAGAGGGGGTGGCTGTGGATGTGGTATACTTGGACAGAGGGGTGGCTGTGGACGTGGTATACTTGGACAGAGGGGTGGCTGTGGACGTGGTATAGTTGGACAGAGGGGTGTCTGTGGACGTGGTATACTTGGACAGAGGGGTGGCTGTGGACGTGGTATACTTGGACAGAGGGGTGGCTGTGGACGTGCTATACTTGGACAGAGGGGTGGCCGTGGATGTGGTATACTTGGACAGAGGGGTGGCTGTGGATGTGGTATACTTGGACAGAGGGGTGGCTGTGGACGTGGTATAGTTGGACAGAGGGGTGTCTGTGGACGTGGTATACTTGGACAGAGGGGTGGCTGTGGACGTGGTATACTTGGACAGAGGGGTGGCTGTGGACGTGCTATACTTGGACAGAGGGGTGGCTGTGGACGTGCTATACTTGGACAGAGGGGTGGCTGTGGACGTGGTATACTTGGACAGAGGGGTGGCTGTGGATGTGGTATACTTGGACAGAGGGGTGTCTGTGGACATGGTATACTTGGACAGAGGGGTGGCTGTGGATGCGGTATACTTGGACAGAGGGGTGGCTGTGGACGTGGTATACTTGGACAGAGGGGTGGCTGTGGACGTGCTATACTTGGACAGAGGGGTGGTTGTGGATGTGGTATACTTGGACAGAGGGGTGGCTGTGAACGTGGTATACTTGGACAGAGGGGTGTCTGTGGACGTGCTATACTTGGACAGAGGGGTGGCTATGGACGTGGTATACTTGGACAGAGGGGTGGCTATGGACGTGGTATACTTGGATAGAGGGGTGGCTGTGGACGTAGTATACTTGGATTTTGCAAAAGTGTTTGACACACACGGCTAATGTGTAAGGTAAAGTCTACTGGCTTGGAAAGATCAGTTTGTAATTGGATAGAAAATTGGCTAAAAGATAGAATTCAGAGAGTAGTGGTTAATGATTCTTTGGGTCGGGGAATAAAAGTAGCATTTCAGAATTTGCAGATGACACCAAGCTTTGCAGTGGAATAACTTCCTTACAGGATGTCTCCAACTTACAAGCTGACCTCAATGCAATGTTTCATTGGGCAACTATGTGACAAATGAGGTTTAATGTTGATAAATGTAAAGTTCTGCACTTGGGGGGTAAGAATATGCATCCATCATACATACTAGGGGGAGTAGAACTAGGGGAATCCATAGCGGAGAAGAATCTGGGGGAATCCATAGCGGAGAAGGATCTGGGGGAATCCATAGCGGAGAAGGATCTGGGGGAATCCATAGCGGAGAAGGATCTGGGGGAATCCATAGCGGAGAAAGATCTGGGGGAATCCATAGCTGAGAAGGATCTGGGTGTTCTGGTAGATCATAAGCTTAATAATAGCATGCAATGCCAAGCTGCAGTTTCCAAAGCAAGCAAAGTCCTTTCTTGTATTAACAGAGGCATGGACTCCAGAGAGAGATATCATTTTGCCCCTGTACAAATCATTAGTAAACCCCCCTCTGTACAAATCATTGGTAAGACCTCATCTGGAATATGCAGTTCAGTTTTAGGCTCCAGTTCTCAGAAAGGATATCGGGGAACTGGAGAAAGTGCAGAGAAGGGCAACCAAACTGATAAGAGGCATGGAGGAGCTCAGCTATGAGGAGAGATTAGAGCAGTGGTTCTTAACCTGGGTTCGATCGAACCCCAGGGGTTCGGTGAGTCAGTCTCAGGGGTTCGGCGGGAGGGCAACTGGGCAATTGCTCCCCCCGAGAAAATATTACTGATTGTGAGGCCAACCCCCCCCCCCCCCCAGGAAATCAGAGCTGCGGTCGGGACGACTCACAGCCATTACACATAGACACTTGACGCTCTGCCCTCTGTACCTCCCCCAGCAGGTTTCCAGCCTATCTCCTGCAGGCTGCTTTCTGCTTGAGTGGGCGGGATGGGGATGTACCTGACCACGGAGATCGCGCCCGCCTGAAAGAGGGAAGTGTGAGCAGCTGAGCAGAGGGAGCCGAGTGAATGTTCCTGGAGGTAGACTCAGCTAGCTGTACATGGTGGATTAGTTTGCAAGCACCTCTATGCTAAGTCTGCTGAGTTACTGCAGCTTAGCATAGAGGTGCTGTTAGCTGACAAATGGAAATGCATGTCCTTTTCATTTAGCCCCCTGGTGTGTGCCCTCCCAGCCCCCTGTTGTGCGGCTTTACTGATCCATGTACACTGTCCTATCCTCTGTCCTGTCAACTCCTATCCTCTGCCCTAGTCTCTGTACACCGTCCTACAGCCTACTGACCACTCTATCCTTCCCTACAATCAACTGACCCGTATACCCTGCCCTACATGCTGCTGGCCTCTGTACACTGCCCTACATCCTACTGACCTTTCTACCACGCCCTAAAAACTACTGACCCCCTATACACTGCCCTACATGCTACTGACCTCGCTACACTGCCCTACAAACTACTGAGCACTATACACTACCCTACAAACTACTGACCACTGCCCTACAAACTACTCACTACTGCACACTGCCCTACAGCCTACTGACCTCTGTACGCTGCCCTACAGCCTACTGACCTCTGTACGCTGCCCTACAGCCTACTGACCTCTGTACGCTGCTCTACAGCCTACTGACCTCTGTAGGCTGCCCTACATACTACTGACCTCCTGTACATTTTACTTTGTATGATACGTTTAATTCAGTTCTGTAAAAAACACCTTTTTTTCTGGCAGTGGCCCTCCCGAGACTAGACTCATAAAATCATATTTTATTTTTCCAATTAAGAAGGGTTCGGTGAATGCGCATATGAAGCTGGTGGGGTTCAGTACCTCCAACAAGGTTAAGAACCACTGGATTAGAGGAACTGAATTTATTCTCTCTTGAGAAGAGGAGATTAAGGGGGGATATGATCTCCATGTATAAATACATAAGGGGGGATATGATCACCATGTATAAAGACATAAGGGGGGATATGATCACCATGTATAAATACATAAGGGGGGATATGATCACCATGTATAAATACATAAGGGGGATATGATCTCCATGTATAAATACATAAGGGGTCCATATAGTGAACTTGGTGTTGAGTTGTTCACTTTAAGGTCAACACAGAGGACAAGGGGGCGCTCTTTACGTCTGGAGGAAAACAGATTTCGTCTCCAAATAGGGAAAGGTTTCTTCACCGTAAGAGTTGTGAAAATGTGGAATAGACTCCCTCCAGAGGTGGTTCTGGCTAGCTCAGTAGATTGCTTTAAAAAAGGCCTGGATTCTTTCCTGGGTGTACATAAAATAAATGGGTAGTAAATTTTTTTTAGGTAACGTTGATCCAGGGAATATCCGATTGCCTCTTGGGGGGATCAGGAAGGATTTTTTTCCCCCGCTGTAGTAAATTGGATCATACTTTGCTGGGGTTTATTTTCGCCTTCCTCTGGATCAACAGCAGGTATAGGATTGTGTATATGGGATTGTATGGTTGGGGAGGGTATAGGATTGTGTATATGGGATTGTAGGGTTGGGGGCGGGTATAGGATTGTGTATATGGGATTGTATGGTTGGGGCGGGTATAGGATTGTGTACATGGGATTGTATGGTTGGGGCGGGTATAGGATTGTGTATATGGGATTGTATGGTTGGGGAGGGTATAGGATTGTGTATATGGGATTGTATGGTTGGGGCGGGTATAGGATTGTGTATATGGGATTGTATGGTTGGGGCGGGTATAGGATTGTGTAAATGGGATTGTATGGTTGGGGCAGGTATAGGATTGTGTATATGGGATTGTATGGTTGGGGTGGGTATAGGATTGTGTATATGGGATTGTATGGTTGGGGCGGGTATAGGATTGTGTATATGGGATTGTATGGTTGGGGAGGGTATAGGATTGTGTATATGGGATTGTATGGTTGGGGGGGTATAGGATTGTGTATATGGGAGTGTATGGTTGGGGAGGGTATAGGATTGTGTATATGGGATTGTATGGTTGGGGTGGGTATAGGATTGTGTATATGGGATTGTATGGTTGGGGAGGGTATAGGATTGTGTATATGGGATTGTATGGTTGGGGTGGGTATAGGATTGTGTATATGGGATTATATGGTTGGGGCAGGTATAGGATTGTGTATATGGGATTGTATGGTTGGGGAGGGTATAGGATTGTGTATATGGGATTGTATGGTTGGGGAGGGTATAGGATTGTGTTTATGGGATTGTATGGTTGGGGAGGGTATAGGATTGTGTATATGGGATTGTATGGTTGGGGTGGGTATAGGATTGTGTATATGGGATTGTATGGTTGGGGCGGGTATAGGATTGTGTATAGGGGATTGTATGGTTGGGGCGGGTATAGGATTGTGTATATGGGATTGTATGGTTGGGGAGGGTATAGGATTGTGTATAGGGGATTGTATGGTTGGGGCGGGTATAGGATTGTGTATATGGGATTGTATGGTTGGGGAGGGTATAGGATTGTGTATAGGGGATTGTATGGTTGGGGTGGGTATAGGATTGTGTATATGGGATTGTATGGTTGGGGAGGGTATAGGATTGTGTATATGGGATTGTATGGTTGGGGAGGGTATAGGATTGTGTATATGGGATTGTATGGTTGGGGAGGGTATAGGATTGTGTATATGGGATTGTATGGTTGGGGAGGGTATAGGATTGTGTATATGGGATTGTATGGTTGGGTTGGTTGAACCGGATGGACTTGTGTCTTTTTTCAACTTGACTAACTATGTAACTATGTAAATCTATCTCTGCCCAGAGTCCGCTTTTAATGAGAGAAAAAGACTAAACTTGTCCATATTTATGTTTCTCTGAGTATGTATATCTAGTAATATCTGGTTTCGTTTTATTGTAGCAGAGTGTCCGTATGAAACTAAAGACCAAAACATTTCCCAAATATGTACCCAAAGTGACCAATGAAGGGGATGTAGGGCACAATTAACACATGTGACCTAAGCTACCCAACCCCCAGTCCAATTTCCTGAACTGAGGTGCCTGTGGTAAGTGCTGTCCCTTTAAATTAGCCCTAACCACAGTTTTGGCCATAAACCCAATTTTGTATAATGAAGTTTCCTTTTGGTGCTTGATTACTGTAACGGATCAACCTGCACCCTGACTGGGTACCTCCCTTGACAGATGCTCCTAGTGCTTCCCGAGGGCTCCAAGCACTCCACCAGACACCGTAACCACTTCAGACCCCACAAACCGCCGCAGCTTGGTTAGGGTTTCACCGTCTCCTACCCACCCTGGACCTACGACAAGGCTCCAGGTTCCCGTGGGTGAACCTCTCTTTCCCCAGAGAGGGCAGCAGGAACAAGAACAAGCTCTTACACAAGCTGTTACAAGAGATTAGTGATTATCCAAGGGAGTATGGAAGACCATAGCAATCCCTTGTAGCATATTCCCCCAATAAGAGACAGGACTCTAGATTGAGGGTGAACTAGAACTCTTTATTGAACAAGAAACATACTTTTATACAGTTTTCCCCCCACAAGGTTACCGCCCAGGTGGACCTTGTGGAGAACTGGACGTGACATTCACAATCCAATAGAAACAAGGTGTTACACTCAGTCATTCCCATACAGTGTATCCCTCCCCCTAACCTAAACTAATTATGTAGCCATCTGGACAGAACAATGTGAGGTCATTAACATTAGACAATGGGATGGCACAATCCACATTCCCTCCCAATACACAAACGATAGGACAAGGCTGTCAGTGACAGTCTGTGTGTCTGTCTCACATTGAAGCTGGAATACACATTATCCCAATCCACAAACAATATGGAAAACCTGTCTGACATTGAGGGATATGTAATACACACATTATTTAGGAATTACAGATTTCATGGCAATGGAATTAAATCTTCATATTTCTATATGTAGATATTGCTGACAAATATTACTGTCCCATCTGAAGCAATTCAAACCATTAATTATCTGTCTTTCACTTCCAGTGACGGTGAATACCGTCACAATTACATTTTTCTTGTAGTGTTCAAAATACACAGAACCGAAAAAACTTTCTTTAAAAAAAAAATGGGTGTAGCACTCTCCAAGGTAGGTGATAGGCAAAGTATAGTGGGCCTTGGCTGCCTAACAGCAGGGCCATGATTCTCAGTTGGGCTTTCATGTCTCCCAGGTGTTGCTATTGAGACTGGGAAGTCTCCCAACTTGCTCCATGAGAGGAGTTCTCATTGGGCAGTGGAGGAAACCCAATCAGTGGCACATTCAGGCCTTTATCTACCCCAGAAAGACAGATTCTGATGCACAGGATTCTGGGAGTGGGTATACGTTTGAGTGGAGCGCATGACGCAGCGTCTTTGCCAGGAAGCAGAGTCCCAGGAGGGAGAGTACGGCTGTCTCTCCTCCTGTCAGAAGGATTGGGTTTCTCGCGTGGCTTGCCTGAAGGTACAGAGAGAGCTGAGCTGCAGAGAGGATCCGGTGTGCCGAGGACCAGCGGAGTTGAGGGGGCCCAGTTTCAGGAAAGCATTCCAAGTTGGTGAGTATTATAACTGCCCCTGGGGGTCTGCCTAGCTGAGAGGGGACCGCTCCAGGGAAGGTCCAATGGATCCAGGAGCTAGCTAGCAGTGAAGGGGGTGCCTAGTGAGAGGACCCTGAAGTGTCCGAGGGGGTGCCTAGTGAGAGGACCCTGAAGTGTAGAGGGGGTGCCTAGTGAGAGGACCCCGAAGTGCTGAGGGGGTGCCTAGTGAGAGGACCCTGAAGTGTCAGAGAGGGTGCCTAGTGAGAGGACCCTGAAGTGTAGAGGGGGGTGCCTAGTGAGAGGACCCTGAAGTGTAGAGGGGGTGCCTAGTGAGAGGACCCTGAAGTGTCAGAGGGGGTGCCTAGTGAGAGGACCCTGAAGTGTAGAGGGGGTACCTAGTAAAAGGACCCTGAAGTGTAGAGGGGGTGCCTAGTGAGAGGACCCTGAAGTGTCCGAGGGGGTGCCTAGTGAGAGGACCCTGAATTGTAGAGGGGGTGCCTAGTGAGAGGACCCTGAAGTGTCAGAGGGGGTGCCTAGTGAGAGGACCCTGAAGTGTAGAGGGGGTACCTAGTGAGAGGACCCTGAAGTGTCAGAGGGGGTGCCTAGTGAGAGGACCCTGAAGTGTAGAGGGGGTGCCTAGTGAGAGGACCCTGAAGTGTCCGAGGGGGTGCCTAGTGAGATTACCCTGAAGTGTAAAGGGGGCGCCAGAGGTTGGGCCCTGAAGAGTTAAGTGTGCAGGGTGCAGTGTTGAGAGTTGCAGCAGCACAAGCAGATACAAGGAGCTACCTCAGTCAGTGAAGGGTTGGAGGGAGCTGTTCACAGGACTTTTGATCTTCACAGAGTGTCAAGAGTCAAGTCTCACTACAGTCCAGGATCTTTTGAGTTAACCAGAGGGTTACAAGTCAAGTTCTAGCACAGTTTAGTAATAAAGCAATTTTCAAGCGTCAGTAAGCGTTGGTCGGCATTCAGCTGGCGTCAAGACAGCGCTAACAGGCATTTTTTCTGCAAATTGTCCCAGTTGTACCTAGTTGAGCCAGAGGAGTATCCCACTCATTCCCTTCCCCCATCCAGAGGAGTATCCCACTCATTCCCTTCCCCCATCCAGAGGAGTATCCCACTCATTCCCTTCCCCCATCCAGAGGAGTATCCCACTCATTCCCTTCTCCCATCCAGAGGAGTATCCCACTCATTCCCTTCTCCCATCCAGAGGAGTATCCCACTCATTCCCTTCTCCCATCCAGAGGAGTATCCCACTCATTCCCTTCTCCCATCCAGAGGAGTATCCCACTCATTCCCTTCCCCCATCCAGAGGAGTATCCCACTCATTCCCTTCCCCCATAGAGAGGAGTATCCCACTCATTCCCTTCTCCCATCCAGAGGAGTATCTCACTCATTCCCTTCTCCTATCCATAGGAGTGTCCCACTCATTCCCTTCTCCCATCCAGAGGAGTATCCCACTCATTCCTTTCCCCCCTTCCAGAGGAGTATCTCACTCATTCCCTTCTCCTATCCATAGGAGTATCCCACTCATTCCCTTCTCCCATACAGAGGAGTGTCCCACTCATTCCCTTCTCCCATCCAGAGGAGTATCTCACTCATTCCCTTCTCCTATCCATAGGAGTGTCCCACTCATTCCCTTCTCCCATCAAGAGGAGTATCCCACTAATTCCCTTCTCCCATCCAGAGGAGTATCCCACTCATTCCCTTCCCCCATCCAGAGGAGTATCCCACTCATTCCCTTCTCCCATCCAGAGGAGTATCCCACTCATTCCTTTCCCCCATCCAGAGGAGTATCCCACTCATTCCCTTCTCCTATCCAGAGGAGTATCCCACTCATTCCCTTCTCCCATCCAGAGGAGTATCTCACTCATTCCCTTCTCCTATCCATAGGAGTATCCCACTCATTCCCTTCTCCCATCCAGAGGAGTATCCCACTCATTCCCTTCTCCCATACAGAGGAGTGTCCCACTCATTCCCTTCTCCCATCCAGAGGAGTATCTCTCTCATTCCCTTCTCCTATCCATAGGAGTGTCCCACTCATTCCCTTCTCCCATCCAGAGGAGTATCCCACTCATTCCCTTCCCCCATCCAGAGGAGTATCCCACTCATTCCCTTCTCCCATCCAGAGGAGTATCCCACTCATTCCTTTCCCCCATCCAGAGGAGTATCCCACTCATTCCCTTCTCCCATCCAGAGGAGTATCCCACTCATTCCTTTCTCCCATCCAGAGGATTATCCCACTCATTCCCTTCTCCCATCCAGAGGAGTATCCCACTCATTCCCTTTCCCCATCCAGAGGAGTATCCCACTCATTCCCTTCTCCCATCCAGAGGAGTATCCCACTCATTCCCTTCTCCCATCCAGAGGAGTGTCCCACTCATTCCCTTCTCCCATCCAGAGGAGTATCCCACTCATTCCTTTCCCCCATCCAGAGGAGTATCCCACTCATTCCCTTCTCCCATCCAGAGGAGTATACCACTCATTCCCTTCTCCCATCCAGAGGAGTATCCCACTCATTCCCTTCTCCCATCCAGAGGAGTATCCCACTCATTCCTTTCCCCCATCCAGAGGATTATCCCACTCATTCCCTTCTCCCATCCAGAGGAGTATCCCACTTATTCCCTTCTCCCATCCAGAGGAGTATCCCACTCATTCCCTTCTCCCATCCAGAGGAGTATCCCACTCATTCCCTTCTCCCAGGCAGAGGAGTGTCCCATTCATTCCCTTCTCCCATCCAGAGGAGTATCCCACTCATTCCCTTCCCCCATCCAGAGGAGTATCCCACTCATTCCCTTCTCCCATCCAGAGGAGTATCCCACTCATTCCCTTCTCCCATCCAGAGGAGTATCCCACTCATTCCCTTCTCCCATCCAGAGGAGTATCCCACTCATTCCCTTCTCCCATGCAGAGGAGTGTCCCACTCATTCCCTTCTCCCATCCAGAGGAGTATCCCACTCATTCCTTCTCCCATCCAGAGGAGTGTACCACTCATTCCCTTCCCCCATCCAGAGGAGTGTCCCACTCATTCCCTTCTCCCATCCAGAGGAGTATCCCACTCATTCCCTTCTCCCATCCAGAGGAGTATCCCACTCATTCCCTTCCCCCATCCAGAGGAGTATCTCACTTATTCCCTTCTCCCATCCAGAGGAGTATCCCACTCATTCCCTTCTCCCATCCAGAGGAGTATCCCACTCATTCCCTTCTCCCATCCAGAGGAGTATCCCACTCATTCCCTTCCCCCATCCAGAGGAGTGTCCCACTCATTCCCTTCTCCCATCCAGAGGAGTATCCCACTCATTCCTTTCTCCCATCCTGAGGAGTATCCCCCTCATTCCCTTCTCCCATCCAGAGGAGTATCCCACTCATTCCCTTCCCCCATCCCGAGGAGTATCCCACTCATTCCCTTCCCCCATCCAGAGGAGTATCCCACTCATTCCCTTCCCCCATCCAGAGGAGTATCCCACTCATTACACACTTCCGGGGGACCTTGCCGCGGTGAGATCACCCAGAAGTGGGGACGGGTACGTGTCAAAAGCAGGTACCTGCTGCCCCTCGAAAGGTGCCAAATGTGGCACCAGAGGGGGGGTGGAGCAAACAAGCTGAGCTTTCCCTTTTGGGTGGAGCTCCGCTTTAAATATCACGTTGGTTTTGTACGTAATGACAAAGTCATCAGAACATGAACAGGATGACAGATGTGTAGTCATTTGGATGATATAAACATATAAAATATGGGCCAAAGTTTTCTGACACCCACCCATCACAATTATTGGATTCCAAAACCCAAAGTCTAATACGGAGTTACCCCCCTTTCAGCTTTACCATCCTTCACTCTTCTGGGAAGACTTTCCACAACATTTTGGAGGATGTCTGTGGGAATTTTTCCAATTTGTGAAGTCAGGTATTGATATTAGATGAGAAGACCTGGCTCACCATCGATGTTCCACTTCATCCCAAAGGTGATCAGTAGGGATGAGGTCAGGTGATCAGTAGGGATGAGGTCAGGTGATCGGTAGGGATGAGGTCAGGTGATCAGTAGGGGTGAGGTCAGATGATCAGTAGGGGTGAGGTCAGGTGATCAGTAGGGATGAGGTCAGGTGATCAGTAGGGATGAGGTCAGGTGATCAGTAGGGATGAGGTCAGGTGATCAGTAGGGGGTGGGGTCAGGTGATCAGTAGGGATGAGGTCAGGGCTCTGTACAGGACATTCGAGTTCCTCCACACCAAACTGGTCACCCCATGTCTTTATGGAGCTGGCTTTACACACGGGGGGGGGGGGGGGTTTCTTCTCCGAACTGTTACAACTAGGTTGCACAATTGTGTACAATGTCTTTGTATGGTGGAAGGTTACCAGAAGACCCCTGAACATATGAAGGGTGTTCTCATCCTTTTTGGCTATATAGTTTCTTACAGGTTAATTTCAGATGTATCCCTTTCTTCCCTGTTTATGTTATATAGAATTTAAAAGTCAGTCTTAGCTTCTGGGAAGACTTTCCACAAGATTTTGGAGTGTGTCTGTGGGAATTTGTCCAATTTTGAGGTCAGATACTGATGTTGGATGAGAAGACATGGGTCACCATCGATATTCCCATTTACCCCAAAGGTGATCAGTAGGGATGAGGTCAGGTGATCAGTAGGGATGAGGTCAGGTGATCAGTAGGGATGAGGTCAGGTGATCGGTAGGGATGAGGTCAGGTGATCGGTAGGATTGAGGTCAGGTGATCAATAGGGATGAGGTCAGGGCTCTGTACAGGACACTCAAGTTCCTCTACACCAGACTGGTCACCCCGTGTCTTTATGGAGCTGGCTTTGTACATGGGGGGGGGGGGGGACAGTCATGCTGGAATGAAAAAGGGTCTTCACCAAACTGTTACCACAAGGTTAGAAGAGCACAATGGTCTCCAATGTCTTTGTATGATGGAGGATTACCGGGACCCCTCACTGGAGACCCCTGAACATATGGAGGGTGTTCTCATCCTTTTGGCTGAACAGTGTTTTTCTTGCAGGTTGATTTCAGATGAATGCTTTCCTTCCCTGTTCTATAAAATATTATATAGAATTTAGAAGTCAGTCTTAGCTTTGAATATATTATGGAACTTCATCCTCCAATGTGGAAAGGCTGAGAGGTCTTCTATTTTCCGGCTGTTATAATATTGCTGTTATTTTAGCCATAGGGGATCGGTCCCTACAGGGACCTCCTGAATAATTCTCATGTGCTGATGAAGTAAAATGATGTTGATGAAATTTTTACTCGCTGTGTTTCGGTAATGAATACACACGAGTCTAATTACATTCATTAAATAAAATTAGGCAATGCATTTAAAGGAACATTGTTGTTGGTCACATTTATATTATTTATTTTTTGGAACTTTTCAAACTGATGATTTATGTAGTTTTTGACAATTTGTATCAATTCTTTATTTTAGTTGCTACTTTATTCAATCTATGGTGACCTTTTTCACTTTTCCAATTGGCACATGTAGGGATCTGCTGCCCTCTACTGTCTGTAATTGTAAGTGGCCGTGTTTCTAAATGTCATAGAGTTATTTATGTACATTGCTTCCTGTCCCTCCTAGCTCGGTCAGAAACCCCTGATTGAAGGACTTTGACATCTTTATCAAGGGGAGTTTCCAAGAAGTAGACTGAGAGACAACTGAGCCTCAGGTCTTGTCCATTGAGCTGCTGCTATTGTATTTTCACCCAGATCAGAAGAGACTATTATGCAAATATTTATTTGATCTAAAGGCTTTACTGTAGCTAATAAGTGTATATAAAAATCCCAGTGTCAGGCGTATCTCTGCCGTGCCTTTGTTATTATTTCACATGCACAGTGGCAGATAGCTAGGTCTGTGCTACTATATGTATGTATCAATACCTTCCAACTTTTGAACTTGAGAATAAGGGACATCGTAGGGAGATAGTGATCTGCGGCATTACACAGCAGAAAGTGGGTGTGGCCAAACATGATAGTGGAAGGGGGTTTAGGGCTGTGGTTAAGCAAAACCTGGGCTTCCTTGTACCTATAAAGTATGGTTTGCTTGCTGTGCCACATGCTGCAGTCTCCAGTGTGAACCCTTAGGGGAGAGATTGGAGAGAGGCAAGGATCACTGTTTTAAGGAAGGAAGGATTTCTATGATATATGGAAGAAAGGAAGGAGGGATCACTATGGCACATGGAAGGCAAGAAGGATTATTTTGAGGAGTGTGTAATGTAGAGTATGCAGGGGACAGGAGTGTGTAATGTACAGCATGCAGGGGACAGGAGTGTGTAATGTACAGTATGCAGGGGACAGGAGTGTGTAATGTACAGAATGCAGGGGACAGGAGTGTGTAATGTACAGAGTGCAGGGGTCAGGAGTATGTAATGTACAGAGTGCAGGGGACAGGAGTGTGTAATGTACAGAATGCAGGGGACAGGAGTGTGTAATGTACAGCATGCAGGAGTCAGGAGTGTGTAATGTACAGAATGCAGGGGACAGGAGTGTGTAATGTACAGAGTGCAGGGGTCAGGAGTATGTAATGTACAGAGTGCAGGGGACAGGAGTGTGTAATGTACAGAATGCAGGGGACAGGAGTGTGTAATGTACAGAGTGCAGGGGTCAGGAGTGTGTAATGTACAGAGTGCAGGGGACAGGAGATTGTAATGTACAGTATGCAGGGGACAGGAGTGTGTAATGTACAGAGTGCAGGGGGACAGGAGATTGTAATGTACAGTATGCAGGGGACAGGAGTATGTAATGTACGGAGTGCAGGGGACAGAAGTGTGTAATGTACGGAGTGCAGGGGACAGGAGTGTGTAATGTACAGTATGCAGGGGACAGGAGTGTGTAATGTACAGAATGCAGGGGACAGGAGTATGCAATGTACAGAATGCAGGGGACACGAGTGTGTAATGTACCGAGTGCAGGGGACAGGAGTGTGTAATGTACGGAGTACAGGGGGCAGGAGTGTGTAATGTACAGTATGCAGGGGACAGGAGTGTGTAATGTACCGAGTGCAGGGGACAGGAGTGTGTAATGTACGGAGTACAGGGGGCAGGAGTGTGTAATGTACAGTATGCAGGGGACAGGAGTGTGTAATGTACAGAATGCAGGGGACAGGAGTGTGTAATGTACAGAGTGCAGGGGTCAGGAGTATGTAATGTACAGAGTGCAGGGGACAGGAGTGTGTAATGTACAGCATGCAGGAGTCAGGAGTGTGTAATGTACAGAATGCAGGGGACAGGAGTGTGTAATGTACAGAGTGCAGGGGTCAGGAGTATGTAATGTACAGAGTGCAGGGGACAGGAGTGTGTAATGTACAGAATGCAGGGGACAGGAGTGTGTAATGTACAGAGTGCAGGGGTCAGGAGTGTGTAATGTACAGAGTGCAGGGGACAGGAGATTGTAATGTACAGTATGCAGGGGACAGGAGTGTGTAATGTACAGAGTGCAGGGGACAGGAGATTGTAATGTACAGTATGCAGGGGACAGGAGTATGTAATGTACGGAGTGCAGGGGACAGAAGTGTGTAATGTACGGAGTGCAGGGGACAGGAGTGTGTAATGTACAGTATGCAGGGGACAGGAGTGTGTAATGTACAGAATGCAGGGGACAGGAGTATGCAATGTACAGAATGCAGGGGACACGAGTGTGTAATGTACCGAGTGCAGGGGACAGGAGTGTGTAATGTACGGAGTACAGGGGGCAGGAGTGTGTAATGTACAGTATGCAGGGGACAGGAGTGTGTAATGTACCGAGTGCAGGGGACAGGAGTGTGTAATGTACGGAGTACAGGGGGCAGGAGTGTGTAATGTACAGAATGCAGGGGGCAGGAGTGTGTAATGTACAGTATGCAGGGGACAGGAGTATGCAATGTACAGAATGCAGGGGACAGGAGTATGCAATGTACAGAATGCAGGGGACAGGCGTATGTAATGTACAGAGTGCAGGGGATAGGAGTGTGTAATGTACGGAGTACAGGGGGCAGGAGTGTGTAATGTACAGTATGCAGGGGACAGGAGTGTGTAATGTACCGAGTGCAGGGGGACAGGAGTGTGTAATGTACGGAGTACAGGGGGCAGGAGTGTGTAATGTACAGAATGCAGGGGGCAGGAGTGTGTAATGTACAGTATGCAGGGGACAGGAGTATGCAATGTACAGAACGCAGGGGACAGGAGTATGCAATGTACAGAATGCAGGGGACAGGCGTATGTAATGTACAGAGTGCAGGGGACAGGCGTATGCAATGTACAGAATGCATGGGACAGGCGTATGTAATGTACAGGGTGCAGAGAACAGGAGTGTGTAATGTACAGAGTGCAGGGGGTAGGAGTGTGTAATGTGCGGAGTACAGGGGGCAGGAGTGTGTAATGTACGGAGTACAGGGGGCAGGAGTGTGTAATGTACAGTATGCAGGGGACAGGAGTGTGTAATGTACCGAGTGCAGGGGACAGGAGTGTGTAATGTACGGAGTACAGGGGGCAGGAGTGTGTAATGTACAGAATGCAGGGGGCAGGAGTGTGTAATGTACAGTATGCAGGGGACAGGAGTATGCAATGTACAGAATGCAGGGGACAGGAGTATGCAATGTACAGAATGCAGGGGACAGGCGTATGTAATGTACAGAGTGCAGGGGATAGGAGTGTGTAATGTACGGAGTACAGGGGGCAGGAGTGTGTAATGTACAGTATGCAGGGGACAGGAGTGTGTAATGTACCGAGTGCAGGGGGACAGGAGTGTGTGATGTACGGAGTACAGGGGGCAGGAGTGTGTAATGTACAGAATGCAGGGGGCAGGAGTGTGTAATGTACAGTATGCAGGGGACAGGAGTATGCAATGTACAGAATGCAGGGGACAGGAGTATGCAATGTACAGAATGCAGGGGACAGGCGTATGTAATGTACAGAGTGCAGGGGACAGGCGTATGCAATGTACAGAATGCATGGGACAGGCGTATGTAATGTACAGAGTGCAGAGAACAGGAGTGTGTAATGTACAGAGTGCAGGGGGTAGGAGTGTGTAATGTGCGGAGTACAGGGGGCAGGAGTGTGTAATGTACGGAGTACAGGGGGCAGGAGTGTGTAATGTACAGTATGCAGGGGACAGGAGTGTGTAATGTACCGAGTGCAGGGGACAGGAGTGTGTAATGTACGGAGTACAGGGGGCAGGAGTGTGTAATGTACAGAATGCAGGGGGCAGGAGTGTGTAATGTACAGTATGCAGGGGACAGGAGTATGCAATGTACAGAATGCAGGGGACAGGAGTATGCAATGTACAGAATGCAGGGGACAGGCGTATGTAATGTACAGAGTGCAGGGGACAGGCGTATGTAATGTACAGAATGCATGGGACAGGCGTATGTAATGTACAGAGTGCAGAGAACAGGAGTGTGTAATGTACAGAGTGCAGGGGGTAGGAGTGTGTAATGTACAGAATGCGGGGGACAGGAGTATGTAATCTACAGTATTGTGTATATAGTGCTGGAGTATGAAATGTACAGAATGCAGGGGGCAGTAGTGTGTAATGTACAGAGTGCAGAGGACAGGAGTGTGTAATGTACAGAGTGCAGGGGGTAGGAGTGTGTAATGTACAGAATGCGGGGGACAGGAGTATGTAATCTACAGTATTGTGTATATAGTGCTGGAGTATGTAATGTACAGAATGCAGGGGGGCAGGAGTGTGTAATGTACAGAATGCAGGGGGTAGGAGTGTGTAATGTGCGGAGTACAGGGGGCAGGAGTGTGTAATGTACGGAGTACAGGGGGCAGGAGTGTGTAATGTACAGAATGCGGGGGACAGGAGTATGTAATCTACAGTATTGTGTATATAGTACTGGAGTATGAAATGTACAGAATGCAGGGGGCAGTAGTGTGTAATGTACAGAGTGCAGAGGACAGGAGTGTGTAATGTACAGAGTGCAGGGGGTAGGAGTGTGTAATGTACAGAATGCGGGGGACAGGAGTATGTAATCTACAGTATTGTGTATATAGTGCTCGAGTATGTAATGTACAGAATGCAGGGGGGCAGGAGTGTGTAATGTACAGAATGCAGGGGACAGGAGTATACAATGTACAAAACGCAGGGGGCAGGAGTGTGTAATGTACAGCATGCAGGGGACAGGAGTGTGTAATGTACAGAATGCAGGGGACAGGAGTATGCAATGTACAAAATGCATGGGACAGGCGTATGTAATGTACAGAATGCAGGGGACAGGAGTATGTAATGTGCAGGGGACAGGTGTATGTAATGTACAGAATGCAGGGGACAGGAGTATGTAATGTACATAAAGCAGGGGGCAGGAGTGTGTAATGTACAGAATGCAGGTGACATGAGTATGTAATGTACAGAATGCAGGGGACAGGAGTATGTAATGTAGAGAGTGCAGAGGACAGGAGTGTGTAATGTACAGAGTGCAGGGGGTAGGAGTGTGTAATGTACAGAATGCAGGGGGTAGGAGTATGTAATGTACAGAATGCGGGGGACAGGAGTACTGTATGTAATCTACAGTATTGTGTATATAGTGCTGGAGTATGTAATGTACAGCATGCAGGGGGCAGGAGTGTGTAATGTACAGAATGCGGGGGACAGGAGTGTGTAATGTACAGTATTGTGTATATAGTGCAGGAGTGTGTAATGTACAGAATGCAGGGGGTAGGAGTATGTAATGTACAGAATGCAGGGGGTAGGAGTATGTAATGTACAGAATGCCGGGGGCAGGAGTGTGTAATGTACAGAATGCGGGGGACAGGAGTGTGTAATGTACAGTATTGTGTATATAGTGCGGATGTGTGTAATGTACAGAATGCAGGGGACAGGAGTGTGTAATGTACAGAATGTAGGGGGTAGGAGTATGTAATATACAGAATGCGGGGGACAGGAGTGTGTAATGTACAGTATCGTGTATATAGTGCAGGAGTATGTAATGTACAGAATGCAGGGGGCAGGAGTGTGTAATGTACAGAATGCGGGGGACAGGAGTGTGCAATGTACAGTATTGTGTATATAGTGCGGAAGTGTGTAATGTACAGAATGCAGGGGGCAAGAGTGTGTAATGTACAGAATGCAGGGGGTAGGAGTGTGTAATGTACATGTGACAAGACCAATCTCGCCACTGGGCATTGGAGAAGCCTGGTATAGTGCGGATGTGTGTAATGTACAGAATGCAGGGGACAGGAGTGTGTAATGTACAGAATGTAGGGGGTAGGAGTATGTAATATACAGAATGCGGGGGACAGGAGTGTGTAATGTACAGTATCGTGTATATAGTGCAGGAGTATGTAATGTACAGAATGCAGGGGGGCAGGAGTGTGTAATGTACAGAATGCAGGGGACAGGAGTATACATTGTACAGAATGCAAGGGGGCAGGAGTGTGTAATGTACAGAATGCAGGGGGCAGGAGTGTGTAATATACAGAATGCGGGGGACAGGAGTATGTAATGTACAGAATGCAGGGGGTAGGAGTGTGTAATGTACAGAATGTAGGGGACAGGAGTATGTAATGTACAGAATGCAGGGGGTAGGAGTATGTAATGTACAGAATGCAGGGGACAGGAGTGTGTAATGTACAGAATGCAGGGGACAGGAGTATGTAATGTGCAGAACACAGGGGACAGACGTATGTAATGTACAGAATGCAGGGGACAGGTGTATGTAATGTAACGAATGCAGGGGACAGGCATATGTAATGTACAGAAAGCAGGGGGCAGGAGTGTGTAATGTACAGAATGCAGGGGACAGGAGTATGTAATGTGCAGAGTGCAGGGGACAGATGTGTGTAATGTACAGAGTGCAGGGGGCAGGAGTGTGTAATGTACAGAATGCAGGGGACAGGAGTATGTAATGTGCAGAGTGCAGGGGACAGATGTGTGTAATGTACAGAGTACAGGGGGCAGGAGTGTGTAATGTACAGAATGCAGGGGGCAGGAGTATGCAATGTACAGAATACAGGAGCCAGGAGTGTGTAATGTACAGAGTGCAGTGGTCAGGAGTGTGTAATGTACAGAATGCAGGGGACAGGAGTATGTAATGTACAGTATTGTGTATTTAGTGCAGGAGTATGTAATGTACAGAATGCAGGGGGCAAGAGTGTGTAATGTACAGAATGCAGGGGGTAGGAGTGTGTAATGTACATGTGACAAGACCAATCTCGCCACTGGGCATTGGAGAAGCCTGGTATAGTGCGGATGTGTGTAATGTACAGAATGCAGGGGACAGGAGTGTGTAATGTACAGAATGTAGGGGGTAGGAGTATGTAATATACAGAATGCGGGGGACAGGAGTGTGTAATGTACAGTATCGTGTATATAGTGCAGGAGTATGTAATGTACAGAATGCAGGGGGGCAGGAGTGTGTAATGTACAGAATGCAGGGGACAGGAGTATACAATGTACAAAACGCAGGGGGCAGGAGTGTGTAATGTACAGAATGCAGGGGAAAGGAGTATGCAATGTACAGAATGCAGGGGACAGGAGTATGCAATGTACAAAATGCATGGGACAGGTGTATGTGATGTACAGAATGCAGGGGACAGGAGTATGTAATGTGCAGGGGACAGGTGTATGTAATGTACAGAATGCAGGGGACAGGAGTATGTAATGTACAGAAAGCAGGGGGCAGGAGTGTGTAATGTACAGAATGCAGGTGACAGGAGTATGTAATGTACAGAATGCAGGGGACAGGAGTATGTAATGTAGAGAGTGCAGAGGACAGGAGTGTGTAATGTACAGAGTGCAGGGGGTAGGAGTGTGTAATGTACAGAATGCAGGGGGTAGGAGTATGTAATGTACAGAATGCGGGGGACAGGAGTACTGTATGTAATCTACAGTATTGTGTATATAGTGCTGGAGTATGTAATGTACAGCATGCAGGGGGCAGGAGTGTGTAATGTACAGAATGCGGGGGACAGGAGTGTGTAATGTACAGTATTGTGTATATAGTGCAGGAGTGTGTAATGTACAGAATGCAGGGGGTAGGAGTATGTAGTGTACAGAATGCGGGGGACAGGAGTATGAAATGTACAGAATGCAGGGGGTAGGAGTGTGTAATGTACAAAATGCAGGGGGTAGGAGTATGTAATGTACAGAATGCAGGGGGTAGGAGTATGTAATGTACAGAATGCAGGGGGTAGGAGTATGTAATGTACAGAATGCCGGGGGCAGGAGTGTGTAATGTACAGAATGCGGGGGACAGGAGTGTGTAATGTACAGTATTGTGTATATAGTGCGGATGTGTGTAATGTACAGAATGCAGGGGACAGGAGTGTGTAATGTACAGAATGTAGGGGGTAGGAGTATGTAATATACAGAATGCGGGGGACAGGAGTGTGTAATGTACAGTATCGTGTATATAGTGCAGGAGTATTTAATGTACAGAATGCAGGGGGCAGGAGTGTGTAATGTACAGAATGCGGGGGACAGGAGTGTGCAATGTACAGTATTGTGTATATAGTGCGGAAGTGTGTAATGTACAGAATGCAGGGGACAGGAGTATACAATGTACAGAATGCAAGGGGGCAGGAGTGTGTAATGTACAGAATGCAGGGGGCAGGAGTGTGTAATATACAGAATGCGGGGGACAGGAGTATGTAATGTACAGAATGCAGGGGGTAGGAGTGTGTAATGTACAGAATGTAGGGGACAGGAGTATGTAATGTACAGATTGCAGGGGGTAGGAGTATGTAATGTACAGAATGCAGGGGACAGGAGTGTGTAATGTACAGAATGCAGGGGACAGGAGTATGTAATGTGCAGAACACAGGGGACAGACGTATGTAATGTACAGAATGCAGGGGACAGGTGTATGTAATGTAACGAATGCAGGGGACAGGCATATGTAATTTACAGAAAGCAGGGGGCAGGAGTGTGTAATGTACAGAATGCAGGGGACAGGAGTATGTAATGTGCAGAGTGCAGGGGACAGATGTGTGTAATGTACAGAGTACAGGGGGCAGGAGTGTGTAATGTACAGAATGCAGGGGGCAGGAGTATGCAATGTACAGAATACAGGAGCCAGGAGTGTGTAATGTACAGAGTGCAGTGGTCAGGAGTGTGTAATGTACAGAATGCAGGGGACAGGAGTATGTGATGTACAGTATTGTGTATTTAGTGCAGGAGTATGTAATGTACAGAATGCAGGGGGCAAGAGTGTGTAATGTACAGAATGCAGGGGGTAGGAGTGTGTAATGTACATGTGACAAGACCAATCTCGCCACTGGGCATTGGAGAAGCCTGGTTGCTCGCTTCCTGCAAGGTGACTATGGACCCTCTCATCAGCCCATGCTAAACGTAAACCCCATGGCAATTTGACTGTGTTTGTGGCATCTGAGCGCTGTTTGGATATGTTGAGCGCTCAGATCCAGGCTATCTGGGGATGGGTTGAATGTGGGGGTTCTGTTCAGTAGACTGGGAGTTATGCATTTTTGTGTCTTTTTGTGTTTCTTTAACCATGTGGCTAATGGAGTCTTGGCTCTATCCTGGAAGCTAAACCTAATTACAATTTCCATTGTCTCCCTTGTAAAAAGACGATGTTATTCCCTGTATAGTATGAGGTCTCTGGACAGGAAGTTCCACCCCTAATATGGTCATTCCAGGAAGTTCAATAAGGAGAAGGACTGTCTGAGGTGGCTCTCCATTCACCTATTGTCGGGTGTGCTAATGAACTTGCCTGCTGTCTGCTAAGGGATGTATTGACACTCAGAGTAATGTGTATTGAGGGCTCGTTAGGGAACCATTGTTCTGTGTCTGGCTGTTGTGTACATTGATTGCCCCCCTGGGGGCTTCTGTCTCCTTGCACATGGCAGTCCTTCTGGTCAAGCTATCTGACCAATCACTGCTGACTCATTTTCAAGCCCTCATTTGCATGGCTGGAGAGGACCTTATGGGGAACTGCAGGTACTGTGCAATTGACCAATGGGAAAGCGGTTGTTGGGGGAAGGATGTTCCAAATTCTGTATAAAAGTGTGCTGTGTTCTTCCAATAAATGTTGTTTCCTGTTTTACCCTCAACTCGGAGCTTTGTCTCGTTTTTGGAGGGGGATTTATTATACAGAAAGCCGTTCGATTGTTTGGGGCTCTCTTTGGATGATTATTCGTATGCTGGTGTGCTACAGGGGTAATTCGTACATGCTGCAAAGGTGGTACATCCACTAAACGGCGGTTAAATTCCTTTTTTACGCTGAGGTTCGTAACAGTACAGAAAGCAGGGGACAGAAGTATGCAATGTACAAAATGCAGGGGACAGGCATATGTAATGTACAGAATGCAGGGGACAGGAGTATGTATTGTACAGAGTTTCGTAGACAGGAGTGTGTAATGTACAGAGTTCAGGGGTCAGGAGTGTGTAATGTACAGAATGCAGGGGGACAGGAATATGTAATGTACAGAATGCAGGGACAGGAGTATGTAATGTACAGAATGCAGGGGACAGGAGTGTGTAATGTACAGAATGCAGGGACAGGAGTGTGTAATGTACAGAATGCAGGGGACAGGAGTATGTAATGTAAAGAATGCAGGGGACAGGCGTATGTAAGTATGTAATGTACAGAATGCAGGGGATAGGAGTATGTAATGTACAGAAAGCAGGGGGCAGGAGTGTGTAATGTACAGAATGCAAGGGACAGGAGTATGTAATGTACGGAGTGCAGGGGACAGGAGTGTGTAATGTATAGAATGCAGGGGGCAGAAATATGTAATGTACAGAATGCAAGGGACAGGAGTATGTAATGTACGGAGTGCAGGGGACAGGAGTGTGTAATGTATAGAATGCAGGGGGCAGGAATATGTAATGTACAGAATGCAGGAGTCAGGAGTGTGTAATGTACAGAATGCAGGGGGCAGGAGTGTGTAATGTACAGAATGCAGGGGACAGGAGTGTGTAATGTACAGAATGCAGGGACAGGAGTATGTAATGTACAGAGTGCAGGAGTCAGGAGTGTGTAATGTACAGAATGCAGGGGACAGCAGTATGTAATGTATAGAATTTAGGGGGCAAGAATATTTAATGTACAGAATGCAAGGGACAGGAGTATGTAATGTACAGAATGCAGGAGTCAGGAGTGTGTAATGTACAGAGTGCAGGGTTCAGGAGTATGTAATGTACAGAGTGCAGGGGTCAGGAGTGTGTAATGTACAGAGTGCAGGGGTCAGGAGTGTGTAAAGTACAGAATGCAGGAGACAGGAGTGTGTAATGTACAGAATGCAGGAGATGGCTCCATCCATTCCCCCAATCCCATCCTGGCTCCGTCCATGCCCCCAGATCCCATCCCGGCTCTATCCATTGCCCTGATCTCATACCAGCTCCATCCATCCCCCACACCCATCCCAGCTCCATCCATCCCAAAAATCCATCCCAGCTCCATCCACCCCCACACCCATCCCAGCTCTATCCATACCAACCTCCCATCCCAGCTCCATCCATCCCAAACACCCCTCCCAGCTCCATCCACCCCCCCAAACCTACTGCAGCTTCATCCATCCCAAACACCCATCCCAGCTCCATCCACCCCAAATGGCCACCCTAGCTCCAGCCACCCCCATCCAGCTCTATCCACCCCCCAGCTCCATCCACCCCAAATTCCCACCCCATCCCCATCAACCCCAAATGCACACCCCAGCAGCTCCCCAGCTCCATCCACCCAAATGCCCACCCCAGCTCCATCCACCCCCCAAACCCACCCCAGCTCCATCCATCCCAAGCACCCATCCCAGCTCCATCCATCCCAAACATCCATCCCAGCTCCATCCACCCCCACACCCATCCCAGCTCTATCCATCCCAACCTCCTATCCCAGCTCCATCCATCCCAAACACCCCTCCCAGCTCCATTCACCCCCCCCCAAACCTACTGCAGCTTCATCCATCTTAAACACCCATCCCAGCTCCATCCACCCCAAATGGCCACCCTAGCTCCAGCCACCCCCATCCAGCTCTATCCACCCCCAGCTCCATCCACCCCAAATTCCCACCCCATCCCCATCAACCCCAAATGCACACCCCAGCAGCTCCCCAGCTCCATCCACCCAAATGCCCACCCCAGCTCCATCCACCCCCCAAACCCACCCCAGCTCCATCCATCCCAAGCACCCATCCCAGCTCCATTCACCCCAGCTCTGTCCACCCCAGATGCCCACCCCAGCTCCATCCTCCCCCCCAGCTCCATTCACCCCAAATGCCCCCCCTGAGCTCAATCCACCCCAAATGCCCATCTCAGCTGCATCCACCATCCACCCCCCACACCCACCCCAGCTCCATTCATCTCAATTACCCACCCCAGCTCCATTCACCCCAGCTTCATCCACCCTAAATGCCCACCCCAGCTCCATCCCCCTTCCATCCACTCCAAATGCCCCCCGCAACTATATCCACCCCAAATGTCCACCCTCAGCTCCATCCACCCCAAATGCCCACCCCAGCTCCATCCATCCCAAATGCCCACCCCAGCTCCATCCACCTCAGATGCCCACCCTATCTCCAATCACCCCCCCAGCTCCATCCACCCCAAATCCCCCCAGCTCCATCCACACCAAATCCCCCCTCTAGCTCCATTCACCCCTAATGCCCCCCAGCTCCATTCACCCCAGCTCCATCCACCCCAAATCCCCCCCAGCGCCATCCACCCCAAATCCCCCCTCTAGCTCCATCCACCCCTAATGCCCTCCAGCTCCATTCACCCCAGCTCCATCCACCCCAAATGCCCACCCCAGCTCCATCCATGCCCCCCAGCTCCATCTACCCCAAATGCCGCCCCAGCTCCATCCACCCCAAATGCCCACCCCAGCTCCATCAACCCCAAATGCACACCCCAGCAGCTCCCCAGCTCCATCCACAAAATGCCCACCCCAGCTTCATCCACCGCAAATGCACACCCCAGCTCCATCCACCCCCAAACCCTCCCCAGCTCCATCCATCCCAAGCACCCATCCCAGCTCCATTCACCCCAGCTCCATCCACCCCAAATGACCACCCCAGCTCCATCCACCCCCCTAGCTCCATCCACCCCAAATGCCCCCCCAGCTCCATCTACCCCAAATCCCCCCTCTAACTCCATCCACTCCTAATGCCCCCCAGCTCCATCCACCCCAAATACCCCCCCAGCACCATCCACCCCGAATGCCCACCCCAGCTCCATCCATGCCCCCCAGCTCCATCCACCCCAAATGCCCACCCAAGCACCCATCCTAGCTCCAACCACCTCAAACGCCCACCCCCAGCTCCACACACCCCAAACGCCTATCCCAGCTCCATCCACCCCAAATGCCCCCCCAGCTCCATCCACCCCAAATGTCCACCCCAGCTCCATCCACCCCAAATGCTCCCCCCAGCTCCATCCACCCCCCATGCCCCCCCCAGCTCCATCCATCCCCACCTCCCCAACTCCATCCACCCTTAATGCCCCCCAGCTCCATCCATCCCCTTTGCCCCCCAGCTCCATGCACCTCAATGCCCCCCAAGCTCCATCCACCCCCCTATGCCCCCCAACTCCATCCACCCCCCATGCTCTATCCACCCCCCACACTCCCCAGCTCCATCCACCCCCCCACGCCCTCCAGCTCCATCCACCCCCAGCTCCATCCACCCCCCCTCCCCATGCTTCCCTATTCTGCAAGTCAGTAGTTAAAATCTTACCTCAGATCAGCCACGTCTTGCAGAGTGGTGTGCTGCTCCCCGCCTCCTCCTCTGTGTACATGAAAACACAGGAAGGAGGAGGGGCGGGTTCAGTGCACTCTACTCTGCACTGTGTCAGAGGCAGCCGGGGACTGAGACTGGCTGCCATGTGTTGCTTGCGGCGTGTGGGAACCAAGCCGTCCGCGCCGCCGCGAGCATTCCAGGACTTGGCCCTGATTCGCCTGGAATCGCGGGATACGGACCACTTTCCGGGATGATCCCAGAGAATCAGGGACGGTCAGGAGGTATGCCAAAGGTAATTGGAGATTTCTCTCTTAGGCTTCCTTTCCCTCCTTTCCTCAGCCCCTGCCTGGAGGCAGAGCCCCCAGTCCTGGGGTCCCCTCCCAGACCACAAGACAGTAACCTCAGCACTCCATCTTTCTCCTGACTCACCTGCTGGCCAGGCTCCACCATATTTAGTAGCTAACCTAGCGACCCTGCCAGGCCCTCTGCCTGGGGATTGGCCAGATTCCCTCAAGTACACAGATCAGGACCTCCTGTCCTCGACCCACTAACTTTCAGAAGCTTCTCCAAGCTTCTAGATCCAGGGGGAGGTACCAGAGATCCGCCCTGTAGAGCCATGTAGAGACATCCAGCCTGACCTGCAGTTACCCAACCTACTACAGACACGCCTACTATGAGTCACAACATAAATTTGCCTACACTAGTTGCACACTACAGGGTGCTACACCAATAAAAGGAGGGGGGAAAAACCCTAGACTGATCCTTGGAGCCAGTAGAGGAGTGCTGAATATACTATCTGTCTATCTATCTATCTATCTATCTATCTATCTATCTATCTATCTATCTATCTATCTATCTATCTATCTATCTATCTATCTATCTATCTATCTATCTATCTATCTATCTATCTATCTATCTATCTATCTATCTATCTATCTATCTATCTATCAATCTATCAGACAGGATGGTTAAATGTCCTATGTGCTTTCCTTGGACAAAATAAAATGGGTACAGATATATTCTTAATAAAGCATTATATAGACCTAATAACCTGTTAAAGTGGTCATTGATGCAGCCCATCATAGTGAATGTGTTGGTAGGGTTGGGAAAGTTGTGTGTCCCAGGGAAAAATGTAAAGCTGGTGGTGTACAGAATCTAAGTGCCAACCGGTTTTCGCCAGAGTCTCTGATGGTGAGGATGGATTTTGCTGCGTGTATAGCACCAGGTCGCGGTCATCAGGGTCCCCCCACCAGGAGGTGAACAAGTCCAGATCCAATGGCGAAAAAGCAGACAAGGATAAGGCAGGAGGATGGTCACAGGACAAGCTGAGGTCATGTCGGGCAGCAGACAAGCGAAGTGAGAGACAAGCCAGGAGGTCAATCAGGAAATAATCAGGATACAGCAGGGGGAGCTGCAGACAAGACAGCAAAGCATGAGTGTACCTGTTACCCTTAAATAGGCCACTTGGGCGCCAAACGTAATAGCTATTGTGTGTGCATGTGCGCATGGGAGCGTGGCCGCGAGCACAAGCCGTCGCGCATGCGCGAGTGCCTGTTCACCGATAAACGGGCAAAAAAGAGTTCCGTCTGCGCACTCCAGTGTGCCTCTGCAGTGTCATAGGAGAATGACGAGTGAGTTCCTGACATTGCCCCCTCCTTATGGGCAACCTCCAGATGCCCAATAGACATCTCTTTTGCGGATGACTGCAAAAGAAAGCTTGGATTAATCCTCTAGCATGAATGTTTTGTTCAGGCTCCCAGGAATTTTCTTCTGGGCCATAACCTTTCCACTTGATAAGGTATTGCATCTGGTTTCCCCTTTTCCTACAATCCACAATAGCCTCTACCTCATATTCCTCATCTCCATTGACAATCACAGGTTCGGGCGGTTCTGAACTTCTGCCAGGGAAGGAGTTGGGAACTGCGGGTTTTGACAAGGAGACGTGGAAACACTAAAACATACGTTGCAGCAGATCAAGGGTCTTGTGAACACCGAAGTGGCCCGCCAGAGGGTGGTCATGACTAGTGTTGAGCGAACACGGACTGTATTATTCGTGTTCGTACCGAATATTTGGATTTTTGTTACCCGGACACGGATCCGAAAACTTTACTGTATGTTCGGGTTTAAAATCTGAGTTCGGTCATTTAATTTCCTGTTTTGTATGTAATGGCGCGCTTTTAATGGCGGGCTTTCAACAGCCAATCAACAAGCGTTTAACTGGTGTGCCTTAAGCCATCCCAGCCATGCCTGCAAATATATTAGTAGCTGTGATTGGCCATCTGAAGCATGTGACCATGTCTTTATAAGTTCGAGAGCCCCAGCGCAGTGCGTCATTCTGCTGTAGTTTAGGTACAGAGCACACATCATACGTGCTGGCTGCTGATTAGGGACAGACAGTGATTCTGTGAAAAATTGTGTCCGAAAAGAATGCAGGGTCAGGTCGGAGTGCAGGCAGGGAGAGTTATTAGAGCATTTTAGGGCTAGGCTGGAGATTAGGCAGGGTCAGTCTTCTACATCGATTTTGCTGTGTGGGGGGTGGTGCAGTGAACGATCTTATTGAGCAGCATATTAGGGACAGGCTGGAGATTAGGCAGGGACAGTCTACATCGATTTTGCTGTGTGGGGGGTGGTGCAGTGAACAATCTTTTTGCCCTCACTTGAGCCCACTGAGGAGGAGGAGGGAGAAAAAAAAAATCTGTTTTTATCAGTCAGTTGTGTGCAGCGTTCATCTTAGATCTATTTTACTACAAGTTAAAGGGGATTTTTTTTTTTTCCCCTTCATAGCCTTTTTGCTCCAGTGCTGACTGTGACATAAGATACTGCTGTGTTCACATGTGCTATTGAGTGATTTTCAATTTTATACACTTTTTTCTATTCCACTATTCAATATACACCCTTTTGGGTTAAAAAAAATTAAATTGTGGCATAGTCTGTACTAATCTATTTAAAAATTACAAACTTAAAGGGGAATTTTCTTTTTTTTTCCCTTCATAGCCTGCTGCAGAGCTGACTGACATAAAACATAAGACACTGCTGTGTTCACATGTACTATTGAAAAATCACCAATTTTATATCATATTTTCTATTCCGCTATTCAATCTACACCCTTTGGGGTAAAAAGAATTAAATTGCGGCATAGTCTGTATCGGTACGTGTGAGATACACTTTTCCAATTTTTGGGGCACATCTTCCACCGCCGAGGATTGCAGGGTGTTTCAGTTTGCCTCCTGCCTGTTCCGAACTCCTCCTACTCCTCATCCTGCCTTTAGGGTACAAAAAATAGTAATCGGGGCCTAGTCTGGGTCTGTACGTGTGAGATACACCTTTTTATATCATATTTTCTATTCCGCTATTCAATCTACACCATTTGGGGTAAAAATAAATAAATTGCGGCATAGTCTGTATCGGTACGTGTGAGATACACCTTCCAAATTTTTGGGGCGCATCTTCCACCTCCGAGGATTGCAGGGTGCTTCAGTTTGCCTCCTGTTCCGAACTCCTCCTACTCCTCATTCTGCCTTTAGGGTACAAAAAATTGTAATCGGGGGCCTAGTCTGGGTTTGTACGTGTGAGATACACCTTTTGATATCATATTTTCTATTCCGCTATTCAATCTACACCCTTTGGGGTAAAAAGAATTAAATTGCGGCATAGTCTGTATCGGTACCTGTGAGATACACCTTTCCAATTTTTTAGGCGCATCTTACACCACCGAGGATTGCAGGGTGCTTCAGTTTGCCTCCTGTTCCGAACTCCTCCTACTCCTCATCCTCATCCTGCCTTTAGGGTACAAAAAATTGTAATCGGGGCCTAGTCTGCGTTTGTACGTGTGAGATACACCGTTTTATAAAATTTTTTCTATTCCGCTATTCAATATACACCCTTTTGGAGTGTAAAAAATTAAATTACGGCATAGTCTGTATTGGTACGTGTGAAATACACCTTTTAAATTTGTTTGGCACATCTCCTTCCACCGCCGAGGATTGCAGGGCGCTTCAGTTTGCCTCCTGTTCTGAACTCCTCCTACTCCTCTTCCTCATCCTCCCTTTAGGGTACAAAAAATTGTAATCAGGGCCTAGTCTGTGTTTGTACATGTGAGATACACCGTTTTATATCCTTTTTTCTATTCCGCTATTCAATATACACCCTTTTGGGGTAAAAAAAATTAAATTGCGGCATAATTTGCATATTTGACTGTGAGATACACCCGTGCGATACTGTTGTTGTCTTGTTCCGCTATTCAATAAACACCTTTCTAGGGCAAGATCTTAAATTACAGAAATATGAGGAGAACGTCAAATAGGGGCTGTGGCCTGGGTCGTGGTGCTGCTGGTAGAGCTCCTGTTGCAAGGAGAGGACGTGGTCGATCTATGCCAGCTACACCCACAAGTAAACCCCTTCCTCAAGTGTGAGTAGGCGACAGAACCTGCATCAGTATTTGGTAGTGCATCATGCGCCTCTACAAGTGTTGAGGCAAGAACAAGTACAGGCGATAGTAGATTGGGTTGCTGACAGTGCCTCCAGTTCCTTCACATTGTCTCCCACCCAGTCTACTGCAGAAAGGTCAGAGTTGGCACCTGCAGCCGATGTCCAACCGTCTTTCACCTCACCCCCTTGTAAATCAGGCAAGCAGTCTGAGCCCCAAGTCATACAGCAGTCTCTTCTTCTTTTTGATGACTCTGTCAGCAGGGTTTCCCAGGGCCATCCACCTAGCCCTGCCCCAGAAGTGAAAGCGATTGAGTGCAGCGATGCCCAACCACTTATTTCTCAAGATGAGTACATGGAAGGACCATCACAGCACGTCTCCGATGATGACGAAACGCAGGTGCCAACTGCTGCGGCACACAGAATTGTGGAGACCGACAAGGAGGGCAGGGGTGAAGACTGGGTGGAAGATGATGTGGAGAACGATGAGGTCCTCGACCCCACATGGAATGAACGTCATGCAGGTGACCTGAGTAGTTTGGAGGAAGAGGCGGTGGTCGCACAGAGCCACCAGCACAGCAGAAACATAGAAACACAGAATGTGTTGGCAGATAAGAACCATTTGGCCCATCTAGTCTGCCCAATATATCTGAATCCTATGAATAGTCCCTGGCCCTATCTTATATGAAGGATAGCCTTATGCCTATCCCATGCATGCTTAAACTCCTTCTCTGTATTTGCAGCTACCACTTCTGCAGGAAGGTTATTCCATGCATCCACTACTCTCTCAGTAAAGTAATACTTCCTCATATTGCTTTTAAACCTTTGCCCCTCTAATTTAAAACTGTGTCCTCTTGTGGTAGTTTTTCTTCTTTTAAATATGCTCTCCTCCTTTACCGAGTTGATTCCCTTTATGTATTTAAAAGTTTCTATCATATCCCCTCTGTCTCTTCTTTCTTCCAAGCTATACATGTTAAGGTCCTTTAACCTTTCCTGGTAAGTTTTTTCCTGCAATCCATGTACTAGTTTAGTAGCTCTTCTCTGAACTCTCTCTAGAGTATCTATATCCTTCTGGAGATATGGCCTCCAGCACTGCGCACAATACTCCAAGTGAGGTCTCACCAGTGTTCTGTTCAGAAGAGGGAGCAGGGTGCAGAAGCAGAGCGGCCGTGCCCTAGACACTACGCCTGCTACTGCCCAACGCAGCAAGGGACCGAGCACACCAAAGCCAGCTCAAAGGAGTTTTCTAGCGTGGAAGTTCTTCAGAAAATGTGCTGATGACAGGACACGAGTGGTTTGCACCCTGTGCAATCAGAGCCTGAAGCGAGGCATAAACCTTCTCAACCTGAGCACAACCTGCATGATCAGGCATCTAAGTGCAAAGCACGAGCTGCAGTGGAGTAGACACCTTCAAAACCAAGAAATGTCTCTGGCTCCTCCTGCTTCCTCTTCTGCTGCAGTCTCGGCCTCTTCATCCACCTCTGTAGTGATACCGGCACCTGCCACCCCGCAAACAGACGATCTGTCAGCAACATCACCACCTGGGTCACCAACCATCTCCACAATGTCCCGTGGAAGCGTTCAGCTTTCCATCTCCCAAACACGTCAGAGGAAGAGGAAGTACCCCCCTACCCACCCGCGATCCCTGGCCCTGAATGCCAGCATTTCAAAATTCTTGGCCTTTGAAATGCTGTCATTCCGTCTGGTGGAGACGCACAGTTTTAAAAGCCTTATGTTGGTGGCTGTCCCACAGTACGTCGTTTCCAGCCGCCACTAGTTTTCCAGGCAAGCCATCCCTTCCCTGCACAACCAAGTGGGGGAAAAAATCAGGTGTGCACTGCGCAACGCCATCTGTGCCAAGGTCCACCTATCTACCGATACGTGGACCAGTAAGCACGGTCAGGGCGTTATATCTCCCTAATGGCACACTGGGTAAATGCAGTGGTGGATGGGCCTGAGGCGGATAGCAATTTGGCGCATGTCCTTCCACCACCGATGATTGCAGGGCGCTTCAGTTTGCCTCCTGTTCCTGACTCCTCCTACTCCGATTCCTCATCCTCTACCGCCTGAGTCGCTCTGCGGAACAGCACCACTTCACCACCAATAACTGGGCCTCCATGCGAGACCTGTGTGCCTTGTTGAGCTGTTTTGAGTACTCCACCAACATGGCCAGTGCCGATGACGCCGTTGTCAGCTTAACTATCCCACTTCTATGCCTCCTTCAAAAAACAATTCGGGCGATGATGGAAGAGGATGTGGCACAGGATGAGGAGGAGGAGGAGGATGAAGAGGTAACATTTCCAAGGCTTTCAGGGCAGTCATTCGCAAGTGGCTCCGAGGGTGGGTTCCTGCACACACAAACGCCAGGGACACAATTCTGGAGGATGAGGAGGAGGAGATGGAGGAGGAGATGGAACCATGTTCACAGCAGGGTGGCACCCAGGCCAGCTCCTGGCCATCACTGGTGCGTGGCTGGGGGGATACAGAGGACACAGATGATACACCTCCCACAGAGGACAGCCTTTTGTTGCCTCTGGGCAGCCTGGCACACATGAGCGATTACATGCTGCAGTGTCTCCACAACGACCGCCGAGTTGCCCACATTCTAACTTGTGCTGATTACTGGGTGGCCACGCTGCTGGATCCCCGTTACAAGGTCAACGTACCGTCCTTAATTCACTCACTGGAGCGCGATCGCAAGATGCGCGAGTACAAGCGCACGCTGGTAGACGCGATGCTGCTGGCATTCCCACCTGACAGCAGGGCCACAGTGGAAGCACAAGGCCAAGGCAGAGGAGGAGGAGGAAGAGGTCGCCAACGCAACCAGGGCACCGCCAGCACCTCAGAAGGCAGGGTTAGCATGGCCGAAATGTGGAAAAGCTTTGTCAGCACGCCACAACAAACAGCAGCACCAGCAGCTCATATGGAACGTCTTAGCAGGAGGCAGCATTTCACCAACATGGTGGAGCAGTATGTGTGCACACGCCTACATGTAGTGAATGACGGGTCTGCCCCCTTCAACTTCTAGGTCTCCAAATTGGGCACATGGCCTGAGCTTGCCCTTTACGCCTTGGAGGTGCTGGCGTGCCCTGCAGCCAGTGTATTATCTGAACGTGTATTTAGCACGGCTGGGGGCGTTATCACAGACAATCGCAGCCGCCTGTCCAGAGACAATGTGGACAAGCTCACGTTCATTAAAATGAACCAGGCATGGATCCCACGGGACTTTTCCGTATCTTGTGCAGAATAGAGATGGATACCGACCTTACCCAGCCATTGTTCTATTTTTGATCTTTCTCACTCTTTTGGTGTGTACCCTCATTTAAAATGACTGGAAAAAAAGCAGTGTTGGCTACCTTGTCCTCCTCCACCACCGCTTCCACCTACACCGCCACATCCACCACCACCTCAACCTCCCTCCTACTCCATATGGGCCTCGTCCTTCACAGATTAAGAAAATTGTTTTATTTTTCTGTTTTTTTTTGTTGTTTTAAGTTATTTCCCTATCCACATTTGTTTGCAGAGCACTTGCCATGCTCTTAATTACGTTTTGCTGCCATTTGCAGCACTCTAGCCCTTTCCATTGGTGTTTTAGAGCCATTTTAGTGCCTGAAAGTTCGGGTCCCCATTGATTTCAATGGGGTTCGGTGTCCGGGTAAAGTTCGGAAAAAGTCCGGGACACGGACCCGGGCTTTTTTTTCAAGTTCGGCCGACCCCGCCGAACATGGACATCCAGGTGTCCGCTCAACTCTAGTCATGACATAAACCCATAACTGACACTCGGATATCCTCTGGGACAAAAATCTTGTTTCCAAACCAGAGCAACCCGTCCTTTGGCACCAGCGATATTCCAGGGAGGCAGAGAATATTCGCAGAAGCTTGTTTAATATGAGCCATCAGATTGGTCTGCAAAAGCAAGAAGTTACCCTCAGACAGAAAGTGCGTCCGGCTTGACAATTTTGATCCAGGTCGGTAAGTAATATGAAAAGAATAGCGCCCATTGTGCCTGACGTTGTCTCAGCCGTTTGACAGATCTTAAGTATTCAAGTTTATTGTGGTCTGTGAAGATAAGAATAGAATGTGCTGCCCCTTCAAGTAGATACCTCTATTCCTTGAGCGCAGCCTTGATGGCCAAAAGTTTTCGATCGCCTACATCATAATTTCCCTCCACCAGGGAAAGCTTGTGAGAGAAGAAAGCTATAGGATGTATCAAGTCCTTAACACCCTACCTTTGTAAAATAACTGCCTCCACAGCTACTTCTGATGAATCTACCTCCAGGAGATAGGGTCGAGTGAGATCCGGACTGAGAAGGCGGTCTGGGCTTCAGAGGACCAACGGAACCAAATATTCTGCTTTGTGAAAAAGTGAATATATCTGCGCAAACAGTCGGCTCTAAACAATCAAAATAAAGTGCTGATGTAAGCTGCTATACCAACTTAGTTTACCACTACAAAGCAATATCAATTATCCAAATAATAACGGTACAGCGCTACTAAAGTGCATTCAGTGATTATATGTAAACAAAGAAAAGTACAAATATCTGTGCAATATTAAAGTTCTACAGTGGAAGTGAAGTGCTTATGGTTAAAATAAATCAAATTGATATAATATACAAATAATTCATGAACATAAGTAAACAGTCCGGTGATCTTGTTCTGGATCTTGTGGAGACAGAACTTCAACCAGTGCTCACAGGTGAATCTGTGTGTTTTCCACCACCAACACATAAAACATTTGGCCTCTCACCAGAGGTTTTGACCTGTGTTTCACCATAAGGTCAAAGTAAGCGAGTCAATAAAAGCAGGACTTAACAGGCTCTCTCTCAGCCTCTCAGTAGAAACACTGCTGCCCAAAGATAGCCAGACATAGGAACAAGGTTCTCATCGTGGGTATCGCATAAAAATAAAAAGTCTCAGGATCTAATGCTCTCAGTTTAACCGGGGTTTTATTGAAGATAGGATAAGGTAAAACACTCACATGTATGGGCACTACAAATAGTGCATGGAAACCGCAAAGGTGGTGCAGGGGATGCTGGGGAGATGAGCAGCGGGAGCTTGGCAGCAGAACAGCCGGGTCAGATCTTACCCATGGCAGTTGATGCGGTGACCAAGACCCTGACTGCTGGCTCTGAGAGTCCGGGAGACATAGAAGTGAAGGGCAATATGGACTCAGGGCTAGGACTGCTGGATCAGAGCTCAGCCTCAAGGAAGACGGAGGAGCAGAGGGATACAGCAGCAGTTTGTAAGACAGCAGATACAATAGCAGAAATGTGGTCGTTACTAAAAACCTTACCTACCAAATTGGATATAGAGAGGATGGTATTAAAGATGGAAGAGTCACACAGAAGAGAGATGCAAGAAATACGTAAGGAAGTGAGTGGCATTTCGGACAAAGTTAATAAGGAGGAAAAAGCGTTAGCAGCGTTAACGGACAGAGTTACAAAAATAGAAAAAAAACAGGAGGATCACCTGGACTTAATGTCGGTTATGCAGTTACAGATGGAGGATCTGGAAGACCGGAGCCGGAGAAATAACCTCAGACTAAGGGGGCTACTTGAGCAGGTGGATAAAGACCAACTCCAGGAGACGGTAAGGGATATTTTCTCTAAAATAATTGACCCCAATAACATCAATACCATTGTACTGGACAGAGTGCACAGAGCCCCAGGCCCTAGAATGTCAGATTCTGACAGACCGAGGGATGTTATATGTCGCATCCATTATTTCTCGCAAAGAGAGGAAATACTCAGGAAAGCATGGTTAAAAGGGACAATCGAGCATAATGGGGCCAATGTTAAAATATTTCCAGATCTCTCCAGAGCAACACTTTCTCGTAGGGCTATCCTCCGCCCCATACTGGAAAAGGCCAAGCAGATGGGTTTTACCTATCATTGGGGATACCCGATAATGGTGACGTTCCACAAGAACTCTAAATATTATACTCTATGCTATGTTACAGAGCTGCCAGGACTATTTGATTTCTTAGGAGTAGAAGAGATGCAGATCCCTAACTGGCAGGCAGTGCTACCCCAATATTTGGACAAGTCTACATATGAGAAGACGAGGGGCCCTAGAAATCATAGAAATTAAACGGGGACTGCCATTAACACTGGAAAATAAAAAAATCCTTAATTATTATACCTTAACTAAGAAGCAATGACATATGCTAATGTGGTCATTTGATCTGGGTCCTTTTTTTTTTTTTTGTTTCCCTTTCTTTCCCCATTTCCCCATGTCTGTTTATATTTTTATTCTAGACATAAGAGAAGTAATGGTTCTTGCTGGAGAAGCCCTGATCACGGGTTTAGAGGAATTTTGTTTTGTTTGTCCCCCTACCCCCCCTTCCCTTCCCTTTTTTTTGCCCCTTTGTTCCTCTTCCCCCCATATTTCTTGAGACCCAAGAGGTTGGGGTCTCACTTCCCCTAATCTCTGAGGAATATGGGGGGGCCCTAGGGTAAATTGATTACATTTGGGATATATAGAATTGGTAGGGGAACCCCCATATATAGACCAGAGAAATGAAGATAGACTAGATTATCATTTAGGCATATATACACACTATAGGCACAGTTTTATTTTTGATAGATTAAAAACACAGATAGGCCCGTTTTTTCACTAGCACATACAAGTATAAGCGGATATGCATGTAAAAGCACATATTGATATTTAAGGTCATTTATCCTTTTTCCTTTTTTTTTCTTTCCTTTTATTCTAATTTTATAAATCTTGGTTTTTATGACCTCTCCCTTTTTACTAGAGAGGTATCAACACTGGTATGGATATGTACACTATTGTTTTTTTTTTTTGGAGGTGTTTAAGTTTGGAATTTCACTGGGAAGTACTATGAATTTTTTTTTTCCTTCTCTTCACTGCAATGCAATGATGATTAGAGGAGGGTGAGGGGGGGGGGGGGGGGCGGGGGAGGAATGTTCCACTCCTGCGCTCTCTTATCCCTCTACGCCTCCTTGTTTACAGAGTGAAATTGGATGAGGTTGCGGGTCCTTTTTTTTTTTTTCTGAATGAAATAAATATGGACTAATGTTTTTCTCTAAGAGAATTAAGAAGGGATGGGGGGAGTGAGCTCTGTATGGTTCCCTTATCATCCATTTGGGGGTTGCTTGTACGGTCCCCTTTTTTACCTGGATGGGTGGGGGAGGAGGGAGACGAGAGATGAGAGGGAGGTGAGAAACTGGAGGAGAGAGGTGGGGAGCAAGAAATAGGGGAGTGATATGTAAATTTACCCACTCTTTTCCTCCCTTCCGCCTCCTTTTTGAGGAGAGAGGAGAGGGAGGAGAAAACAGTAAAATTACATAAGCCTAGGCAAGTTATTCAGCAGAGGGGTGAGAAAGGGGGGTATGAGGAAATATGGACTCAGAGAGTCCCTGAGAGGACCCTCTATTACATACCCATCTCCTTGCTTTTTCAGCTCTCTTTTGCTCCCCTACCCCCCCCCCTTTTTTTTTTTTTTTTTGGGGGGGGGGGGAAGATGGAACATAGGAGTAATGTTTTATATTGAAATATGATATAAGGTATAAAGTTATAAAGGCTGAAATATAAAGGGATATAGGCGCTTAGAATTATTAATATTATATGAATGGGACTGGTCGGGTTCGGGGAGGGAGAGAGCTGGAACTTCACTCTGTGTCTTTTCCCAGCCACGGACCTAAATAGGAAGCACACACAAGATTGGGTTGGATTGTGTGTGTATAATAATAATTTGTTATTATTATAGTTAGGGAGGGAGGGTTTAAAAGGGTTTTTTTTGTGGTTTTTTTTTTTGGTTTTGTTTTCCTCTTTCCACCCCTGCTTTCCCCTTTTTCCCCCTCATATCTCCTCATTTCCTTTCCTTCTACCGAGTTAGAATGGCAACCATAAAGATTATGACATTAAATGTAAGAGGTCTACATACACCAGAGAAAAGGTATATATTATTAAACGATTTAAGACGGTCACAAATAGACATAGCACTATTACAAGAAATACACTTCAAAGAAAATAAAGTACCCATACTCAGAAACAAAAATTACCCATGGGGATACCACTCGACGAATAGAGAGGCTAAATCAAAAGGGGTGTCGATCCTTGTTGCTAATAGAATACCATGGACCTTGCAGGATATACAAACAGATCCAGAAGGGAGATATGTTTTTGTTAAGGGATCAATAGGGGAGGCAAACATATATAATATGCATATATAAACATATACCCCTAATCATAACCAAGACACGTTCCTCGTGAGGGTTTTGAACAAACTGTCAGAATTTGGGGAGGGACAATTAATATTGGGAGGAGATATAAATATCCCACTAAATCCTTTGATAGATACCTCAATAGGTCGCTCTGCATATCCCTCACGAAACAAATTACAGATCTGCTAGGTTACAAAGCCAAAGCATCCTTACAGAGGTGCCGTAAAATAGGATTTGAGTCAGGAAATAAATGCGGGAAACTGTTAGCCAAAGCGGTAAAAGACATGAAATCGATTACATATATTCCCCAAATCTCTTCGTCCAAAGGTGGTAAATTAGTAATGCCTAGACAGATTACTCAGGCCTTTGGAGACTATTATTCCTCCTTATATAATCTAACTGATCAATCATCGTCGGTAACACAGATGGAGGAATATATAGCCTCCTCACAAATGCCTAAACTGCCGGAGGAAACCTGCAGGGAATTGCACTCGCCAATAGAATTAATAGAAATACAACAAGCACTGAATAAGATGAAGATTGGAAGGGCGCCGGGCCCAGATGGCTTTACCCTTCAGTACTATAAGGCTTTTTTCCCGATTCTGGGACCATATTTATTAAAACTATTTAATGACGCTGGGTGAGGGCCAGTTTTTTGCAGAGATACGCTGAGGGCACATATTACGGTTCTACCTAAAGAAGATAAAGATTTAACACTATGTGGAAGCTATAGACCTATATCACTTCTTAATACAGATCTAAAACTTTTTACTAAAATAATAGCATCTCGATTAACTCAACATTTACAATCCTTGATCCATTTAGACCAAGTGGGATTTGTAAATAATAGAGAGGCGAGAGATAATACTACAAAAGTATTAAATTTATTATTGGAAGCAGAAAGATCCCAAATCCCATGCGTTTTTTTAGGCACTGATGCAGAAAAAGCGTTTAACCGTGTTAACTGGGAATTTATGTTATCAACGCTTAAACACATAGGTCTGGGTAATACGATGATACAAAGAATTTTATCTATATATTCTGACCCATCAGCACAAGTGAAAGCGAATGGGATACTATCAGATCCTTTTAATATTAAGAATGGGACAAGACAGGGGTGTCCTTTATCCCCCATTCCTTTTGTGCTTTCCTTGGAACCATTCTTGTGTAGAATAAGACAAAACCCAGACATTAAGGGTATCACGATGGGGAAAGAACAGCACAAAATTTCCGCTTACGCAGATGATTTGTTATTTACAATAACAAATCCGTTAATATCATTACCCAATCTTATTAGAGAATTTGAACAATATGGTGCCATATCCAACCTGAAGATAAATTTTAACAAATCAGAGGCTATGGGTATAAGACTATCTAGTAGTTCCTTAGAGATGTTGAAGCAGAATTTTAAATTTAAATGGTCAGATAGCACTAAAATATTTAGGCACACTTATTCCTGTTAATCCCGCCCTAACATATGAATTGAACTTTATGCCCCTTTTGATTGCAATTCGTCTTAAATTGGAAAAATGGAATACAGGACTACACTCTTGGTTAGGCAGGCGTAACCTCATTAAGATGTCTATACTACCCAGATTTTTATATATTTTTCAGACACTGCCTATTAGGATCCCAACTTGTTATTTAAAACAGGTCAATTCAATATTTATAAAATTTATATGGGCAAATAAGAAACCTCGGATATCACAACAGTTACTCACATTACCAAAAAAATATGGAGGAGCAGCAATACCAGACATTCGTAAATATTATTATGCTTCACACGTTAGGAGGCAAATTGACTGGTGTCGACATGGAGAAACAAAGTTATGGATGAAAATAGAACAAACAAATACATTGATTCCTCTGAAAAGGGCACTAAGGTGTTATGAGAATCTACCGGCGGAACTAAAATCACATCAACTGATTGGGACGACTTTAAAAATATGTTCACAAATCTGCTTTCAGAATGACATTACTACCCATGACTCACCATTATATCCTAGAATAGGAAACCCACGATTTGTCATGGGATTAGAAATACAATCTTTTAGAAGTCTTGGCAAGATAGGACGTTTCCAGGCCTCCCATTTTCTGAGAGAAAGTAAATGGCCTTCCCTGGAGACATTAATGGATGAAAGAGATGTGTATAGACTTTCCTTTTGGAATGCACTCCATCTTTACTATTTTTTAAGATCAATATCCAATCCCCAGAAGTACAATCGCCAATTAACGGCATTTGAGGAATATTGCTCGGATTCAGGGAATATATCTCACGTACTATCTAAAATATATAATTTAATAAATATACCTAAGGTAGAATATCAATTGCCATATTTCAATAAATGGGAAAGAGAGTTATCCTGTGCCTTCTCCACAGAGCAGAGACAACAAAGGATCAGCTTGGTTTTTAAATCATCTATATGTACTAAATATCAAGAATTAAATTTTAAAATTTTGACAAGGTGGTACTATACACCATATAAATTACATAAAATAGCGGGAAACAATTCTGATAGATGCTGGCGGTGCTTGGTGGAAGAAGGCACATTAATACACATTTTTTGGTCTTGTCCTAAACTATCAGATTATTGGAAAAGAGTTAGAGAGATAATGCAAAAGTTTTCAGAAGTAGAGATACCAGAAAACCCGGCTTTTTTTCTTTTACAATTAAGCGGCATTCCAGGGAAGAGATATAGAGGATCTCTTATATGTCACATGGCAAACGCAGCTAGATCCTGTATCCCTCTTGAATGGAAGAGACAAAGACCCCCAACAATAGAATGCTGGATACGTAAAATAGAGGAAATAAATAAAATGGAAGACCTGGTTTTGACAGCCCAACATAAAAGAGAAAAATATACAGAAACATGGGGTGCTTGGAACTTATTTATGTTATCTAACCACGGGATAGACATGTCAGAAGAAGATTTAACAGATCTTTGAGTAATAACTCGGCAGGAAAGGGTGGAGATACATTTCTAACCTTTTCCTATTTTTCCTCCCCTTCTCTTTTTCCCTCCCCCCCCCCCCTTCTTTCCACTTTTTTTTTTTATTTTTTGGTTATGGGGTTTGATTTGGGTTATATAGAAAAATAGATGAGAGGGTGAGAAATGTATATTCGAAATAGATATGTAATGAACAGAATGATGTAAATATCTAGCTTTTTTCTTCTTCTCCTGAATATGTTTTGTTTATTGGATTATATTGTCCCACCCTGAAATCTTAATAAAAATTATATTTGAAGGAAACCGCAAAAGTAAACCAACTAACTGGCTGTCAGCTTCCAGGTTGCCAGTGAAGACTCCGCCCCCCTATACGCGTTACGTCATCCGTCAATCAGGCGCTCGACTTCCTCAGTAGGGGGTGTAGCATAGTTACATAGTTTGTGAGGTTGAAAAAATACATCAGTCCATCCAGTTCAACCTATGATGTGTGTGTGTGTTTGATGTTAACAGTACATTGTATAACCCCTTATGTTGTGGTCTTTAAGGTGCCCATCTAATAGTTTTTTGAAGCTATCGATGCTCCCTCGCTGATACTACTGCTTGTGGAAGAGAATTCCACATCCTTACTGCTCTGACAGTAAAGAACCCCCTACGTATTTTAAGGTTAAACCATTTTTCCTCTAGTTTTAGTGAGTGGCCACGTGTCTTATTGTATTCCCTTTCTCTGAAAAGTTTGTTCCTTATGCTAGGGTCATCACCAGTACAGTATTTGCACATTGAAATCATATTCCCCCTCAAGCGTCTCTTCTCCAGAGAGAATACGTTCAATGCTTGTAGTCTTTCCTCATAGCTGATGTCCTCCATTCCCCTAATTATTTTGTTGCCCTTCTCTTGACTAACTCCAGCTCCAGCACATGGTTGGAGCTTGTGAAACAAAGGGCGATTGGACTTTTCAAGGCCATAAGTAAGAAGAAGCAGCTTGGTATGTATATTGCCTACCAGCATTTGCGGAGGAAGCTTGATCATCTTGTCTCATATGGAGGAGATCCAGGGGAGATCTCGGAGGTAAAGCTTCTTCTTAGGAAGTGTCAATACGACCGGCATGCTTCCTTGGTTCTGGAGAGAGATTACAGGAAATATCACTCGCCTGATCCTTACCAGAACTATAAGCAAGACATAGCAGTTAAGACGGTCATAAGTCTGAGGAATAGTACAGGTTCCCTGGTGAAGTCCAGATCAGGGATCCTGGAGATCTTCAGGTCATATTATGCAGACCTTCTGGGAAGAAAGGACCTTAGTCGGGACAGGATGGAAAGCTGTCTGGATTCTACTCCAGGATTGGAAAATGGTACATTGCCTTTAATGGATTTGACAGAACCAATTTCAGCAGATGAGGTAGTTCGTGCTATAGAGAAGCTGGCTACCAAAAAATCCCCTGAGCCAGATGGGTTGACAGCTAAATTTTACAAGCGTTTTCTGGCTCCCTTTTTAGCACAGGTTTACAACAGCTGTTTAGAAGAGGGTTCTCTCCCTCCCTCCATGAGGCAATCCGCTGTGATTCTTATGTCAAAAGGTAAAGACCCCTCAATAATTGAGAACTGGCGCCCCATCAGTCTTCTCAATGTTGATAGAAAGATCTTGGCGAAGATTCTTTTTTGGCGCTTGTCATCAGTAGCAGGCGATTTGTTGTCCAATCATCAGCACTGCTCGGTCCAGGGCAGAAGTACCTTTTCAGCAGTTTTAGCTGTCCGGGAGGCTTTGGAGCGATGCAGGGCTGCTGGATGGAGAAAGTACTTGCTGGCATTGGATCAGGCGAAGGCTTTTGATCGAGTCAATCATGAGTACCTGTATTTGCTACTTGGTAGATACGGCCTGCAGGGGAGGTTTATAGATTGGCTGACAACCTTATATAAAGGGGCTGAGAGCTTCCCACTTGTTAATGGTTGGGTTGGACGGCCTTTTGAGGTTAGCTCTGGTGTGCGCCAGGGGTGTCCTTTGAGCCTCCTGCTATATGTATTCGCAATCAACCCCTTCATAAGAAGGTTTGAGGGTAGATTGTTGTGCGGGGTGCCTTTGGGCATTGCTGGTGTGCCACCTTTGAAGGTCGTGGCCTATGCCGATGATGTGTCTGTTATTATCTCTGGGATGGAGGAGGCGCAGGAGGTGGTCTCTGTGATAGAGCAGTGCACTGAGGCTTCTGGCTCTAAAATCAATCATGAAAAGAGTGAAGTTTTCTGGATGGGTGAGGAGGGTGAAAGCTTCGAACTTCCGGATGCCTTCCCAGAGCCCCAGCTGGAAATTAAAGTGTTGGGCATCAAATTTGGTCCTGGTGACTATGGTCATCGAAATTGGGAAAGCAGGTGGTTGAATGCCAATGCCAAAGTAGCAAGCTGGAAGAAATGAGGGAAAGGGTTGACTTGATTAAAACTTACCTGATCCCAATCTTTTTATATGTCAGCTTTGTCTGTATCTTGCCGGAATCTCTCTATGCAAGCTGCTTTTTGCAACTGTTATGGGGAAATAGGCTGAACCTGATCAAACGCAATGTAACTTACCTGTCTAGGCGGGAGAGTGGTCTAGGAATGGTCAACCCTATAGTTTTCTTTTCTCTGCTCTTTTTAAAGTATAATCTTGGTAATATGTCCGCAGAGACCCCGCCGGGATAGGTGGGTATTTTTCAGTCTTGGTTTAGGCCTTTTCTGCAATGCTGGGAAGATGGCGGGCCAGTGAAAAGTCTGAGAGTCTGACATGGCAAGTTTCTGGCTTATGTTGCCCCGTGTCTGAAAATACTTAGGCAGTGGCAGGTGACAGTGGGGGATATCAAGTCCCTCCCCAGAAAGCTTCTGGAGAAGAGGATTTTGGGCTCTGCTTTCAGTGTGTCGCTGACCTTAAGGGATTGCCCAGGCCCCTAATGAGGGAGGGGTTGCGTTTAATTAACTTGGGAAGAATCCCTTTGAAGTTTAGGGATCAAGCCTGGCTCGCTTTCCATGGAAGGCTCTATGTGAGAGGGAACCTGAAGCATCGCCCTGTGGATGATCGGGATTGTCCTAGAGCGGAGTGTGTTGGTAAAGTGGAGTCTATGGACCACTTTTTGCTCCAGTGTCCCTTCAACATAGAGGTATATAAAAGGGTGGGGAGGACTCTAGGCATCCCCTTTCTCTATCGCATAAGTTATGTGGAGTGGGTGTACGGGGCATTCCCGACTCGCTGGGATTTTGATTTGGATACACTTTTTCTAGTTAGTATAGTTCTCCGTTACTTCACGTGGAATGCACGGTGCCAGATTACCCTGCGGAAGAAAGTCCTCCCTGTCGAGGTGGTGGTGTACGATATTCTGGGTGAGGTTGGGAAGATTCGGGGTCTTGAGAAGGACAGGGAGCCTCGAGCGATCTGGATAAGGGCGTGGAGGAATATCAGACCTGCTTTTGGTGAACTGTCCATCTCTGGGTGAGGAGCTCTTTTCCTATGCTATTTCTTTCACGCCCTTAGCTTTTGTTGGTTAATATCTTCATTTTGAAGAAGGGCTGCATGCATAATGGGGGTGGTTTTATTTCTTGACCTTGCAGGTTTGATGTCTGGTGTGGTGGTGTGAGTCCTACTATGATTATTTTCCATGGTAATGATGTGAGTTTTGTTTTTGCTGTAAAGGCAGTCTTTATTTGAGAGCAGAACTTGCTATGTATTTTTCCCCCCTCTTTTCATGTAAATATGTATTGTGGGAGATTAGCTCACAGGGATCACCTTTCACAGGAAAGTAAGGCCAGCACGCAGGTAGTTTCTTTAAAGTCTTGTGGGTTTCCAGCTTTATTTTGCAGAGGTTTGCAAATATACAAAAACAACAAAACAATAAAATAAATCCTTGCCGTCCGGCGCTAAACTAAACAACAGTTCTTCTCACTATACAGTGTGGGGCTGCTCCCCATCACCCACAAAAACACATAGAAAAGCAAACCTTTTAAAGTCCAAACAGAGCTCCTCTCTCAGATCCCCTTCTGAGTCTCAGGCAGAGCATTTCTGTGCTCTTTTCCTGTTGATTTAAAGTTCACGTGAGCATGGACTCAGGTAACTCACAATCTCTGGACCGGAACCTAGCCTGTCACGGAGGCTGGAAAAACTCGGGCCGGATTCCGGTTCAGTCTCTCACCACAGAACGTGTGCGAGGTGAAATATAGCGATTATCTACTACCTCACCTCGCATAACGTCACAGTATATATTTATTTATGTATATTGATTGCAAAACTTTTAATAAACAAATATTAGGAAGATGCGGTGATGTGGAGATGCGGTGATGGGGAGATGCGGTGATGGGGAGATGCGGTGAAGGAAAGCCTGTGGATGTGGTGTATCTGGGTAAAGGAAGGTCTGTGGATGTGGTGTATCTGGATAAAGGAAGGCCTGTGGATGTGGTGTATCTGGATAAAGGAAGGTCTGTGGATGTGGTGTATCTGGATAAAGGAAGGTCTGTGGATGTGGTGTATCTGGATAAAGGAAGGTCTGTGGATGTGGTGTATCTGGATAAAGGAAGGTCTGTGGATGTGGTGTATCTGGATAAAGGAAGGTCTGTGGATGTGGTGTATCTGGATAAAGGAAGGTCTGTGGATGTGGTGTATCTGGATAAGGGTAAGCCTGTGGATGTGGTGTATCTGGATAAAGGAAGGTCTGTGGATGTGGTGTATCTGGACTTTGCAAAGGCCTTTGACACCGTTCCCCACAAACGCTTACTGTACAAACTAAGGAAGGTAGGTATGGACCATAAGGTGAGTACCTGGATAGAGAACTGGCTCCAGGGGAGAGTCCAGAGGGTGATGATTAATGGGGAGTACTCGGATTGGGTGGGTGTGGAAAGTGGGGTCCCCCAGGGTTCTGTCCTGGGACCAATCCTGTTTGATTTATTCATAAATGATCTAGAGGAGGGGATATCTAGTACAATCTCAGTATTTGCAGATGATACTAAACTAAGCATGCCAATATCTTCTATGCAGGATGTGGAAACCTTGCAAGCGGACCTGAACATAATAACGGGGTGGGGGGATGGGCAACTACATGGCAGATGAGATTTAATGTTGAAAACTGTAAAGTAATGCACTTGGGCGTCAGAAACCAGAAAGCAAGCTACTCACTAGGGGGGGAACCTCTGGGGGAGTCTAGGATGGAAAGGGACCTGGGGGTACTGGTAGACAACAGGCTTGGCAGTGACATGCAATGCCAAGCCGCTGCAAGCAAAGCCAACAGAATACTGGGATGTATAAAAAAGGGGATTCACTCCAGAAATAAAGAGATTATTCTCCCGCTCTACAAGACTCTGGTCCGGCCACATCTGGAGTATGCTGTCCAGTTCTGGGCACCGGTCCTCAGGAAGGATGTGCTGGAACTGGAGAAAGTCCAGAGAAGGGCAACAAAAATAATTAGGGGAATGGAGGACATCAGCTATGAGGAAAGACTACAAGCACTGAACTTATTCTCTCTGGAGAAGAGACGATTGAAGGGGGATATGATATCAATGTACAAATACTGTACTGGTGACCCTAGCATAAGGAACAAACTATTCAGAGAAAGGAGATACAATAAGACACGTGGCCACTCACTAAAACTAGAGGAAAGACGGTTTAACCTTAAAGTGCGTAAGGGGTTCTTCACTGTAAGAGCGGTAAGGATGTGGAATTCTCTTCCACAAGCAGTCGTATCAGCAGGGAGCATCGATAGTTTCAAAAAACTGTTAGATGGACACCTTAGAGACCACAACATTCAGGGGTATACAATGTACAACATACAGGGGTATACAATGTACAACATACAGGGGTATACAATGTACAACATACAGGGGTATACAATGTACAACATACAGGGGGTATACAATGTACAACATACAGGGGTATACAATGTACAACATACAGGGGGTATACAATGTACAACATACAGGGGTATACAATGTACGGTTAAAAGCAAACACACACACACATCATAGGTTGAACTGGATGGACTTATGTCTTTTTTCAACCTCACTAACTATGTAACTATGTAACTATGTGGTGATGTGGAGATGCGGTGATGGGGAGATGCGGTGATGTGGAGATGCGGTGATGTGGAGATGCGGTGATGGGGAGATGCAGTGATGGGAAGATGCGGTGATGGGGAGATGCGGTGATGTGGAGATGCGGTGATGGGGAGATGCGGTGATGGGGAGATGCGGTGATGTGGAGATGTGGTGATGGGGTTATGCGGTGATGGGGAGATGCAGTGATGTGGAGATGCGGTGATGGGGAGATGCGGTGATGGGGAGATGCGGTGATGTGGAGATGCGGTGATGGGGAGATGCGGTGATGGGGAGATGCGGTGATGTGGAGATGTGGTGATGGGGTTATGCGGTGATGGGGAGATGCGGTGATGGGGAGATGCGGTGATGGGGAGATGCGGTGATGTGGAGATGCGGTGATGTGGAGATGCGGTGATGTGGAGATGCGGTGATGTGGAGATGCGGTGATGGGGAGATGCAGTGATGTGGAGATGCGGTGATGGGGAGATGCGGTGATGGGGAGATGCGGTGATGTGGAGATGCGGTGATGGGGAGATGCGGTGATGGGGAGATGCGGTGATGTGGAGATGCGGTGATGGGGAGATGCGGTGATGTGGAGATGCGGTGATGTGGAGATGCGGTGATGGGGAGATGCGGTGATGGGGAGATGCGGTGATGTGGAGATGCGGTGATGGGGAGATGCGGTGATGTGGAGATGCGGTGATGGGGTTATGCGGTGATGGGGAGATGTGGTGAGGGGGAGATGTGGTGAGGGGGAGATGCGGTGATGGGGAGATGCGGTGATGGGGAGATGCGGTGATGGGGAGATGCGGTGATGGGGAGATGCGGTGATGTGGAGATGCGGTGATGGGGAGATGCGGTGATGGGGAGATGTGGTGAGGGGGAGATGCGGTGAGGGGGAGATGCGGTGATGGGGAGATGCGGTGATGGGGAGATGCGGTGATGTGGAGATGCGGTGATGGGGAGATGCGGTGATGGGGAGATGCGGTGAGGGGGAGATGTGGTGAGGGGGAGATGCGGTGATGGGGAGATGCGGTGATGGGGAGATGCAGTAATGTGGAGATGCGGTGAAGGGGAGATGCGGTGATGGGGAGATGCAGTAATGTGGTGATGCGGTGATGGGGAGATGCGGTGATGGGGAGATGTGGTGAGGGGGAGATGTGGTGAGGGGGAGATGTGGAGGTGTGGTGATGCGGTGATAGGGTTCGATACACCACACTATACAAAATGCTGAACACTCGATAACCATAATGCAATAAGTTTTGGACATAAAACATTCAATTATTTTCTCAGACCTCAGCGATTCTCTGCTGCGGATGTCAGTGTAACAATGCTGTGTGTGTCATGGGGTGTCTTCAGAGGGAACAGAATATCATGATGAACTTTTACAAGAACTTCACCAGAGAACAGAATAACAATATCACGTGGCGCAGAGCCAGCTCCACCCATCTGGCAGCTCGCCATGTAAACTCCATGAAGCCTTTCCCAGAACGGCCGTCTCTGTAAACAGCCGGAGACTGAGGACGTTCCCCAGCTAGATGTTTTGAGTCTTCCGAGGAAGCCATCATCACAGTACAGGTACCAGCATTTCTATTTATTCTTCATGGTGGAGGTTTGGGTGCCGATTGTAGGAACTATGCCAGTGCCACTTCCTCAATGTCTTCATAGCCTGCAGCTGCTTCCTTCCCCATTAAAGTATAACTGAAGACTAGTAAACCCCCCTCTGTACAAATCATTAGTAAGACCTCATCTGGAATATGCAGTTCAGTTTTGGGCTCCAGTTCTCAGAAAGGATATCGGGGAGCTGGAGAAAGTGCAGAGAAGGGCAACCAAACTGATAAGAGGCATGGAGGAGCTTAGCTATGAGGAGAGATTAGAGGAACTGAATTTATTCTCTCCTGAGAAGAGGAGATTAAGGGGGGGGGGGTAATGATCTCTATGTATAAATACATAAGGGGGGATATGATCTCCATGTATAAATACATAAGGGGGGATATGATCTCCATGTATAAATACATAAGGGGGGATATGATCACCATGTATAAATACATAAGGGGGGGTATGATCACCATGTATAAATACATAAGGGGGGATATGATCTCCATGTATAAATACATAAGGGGGGATATGATCACCATGTATAAATACATAAGGGGGGATATGATCTCCATATATAAATACATAAGGGGGGATATGATCACCATGTATAAATTCATAAGGGGGGATATGATCTCCATGTATAAATACATAAGGGGGGATATGATCTCCATGTATAAATACATAAGGGGGAATATGATCTCCATATATAAATACATAAGGGGGGGATATGATCTCCATGTATAAATACATAAGGGGGGGTATGATCTCCATGTATAAATACATAAGGGGGGGATATGATCTCCATATAAATACATAAGGGGGGATATGATCTCCATGTATAAATACATAAGGGGGGATATGATCTCCATGTATAAATACATAAGGGGGGATATGATCTCCATGTATAAATACATAAGGGGTCCGTATAGTGAACTTGGTGTTGAGTTGTTCACTTTATAGTCATCACAGAGGACAAGGGGGCGCTCTTTATTTCTACAGGAAAAGAGATTTAATCTCCAAATACAGAAAGGTTTCTTCTCTGTAAGAGCTGTGAAAATTTGGAATAGACTCCCTCCAGAGGTGGGTCTGGTAGGGTCAGTAGATTGCTATAAGAAAGGCCTGGATTCTTTCCTGGGTGTACATAATATAAATGGGGAATAATAGTTATAGGTAAAGGTAATCTAGGAAATATCGGATTGCCTCTCGGGGGATCAGGAAGGATTTTTTTCCCCTGCTAGAGCAAATTGGATCATACTTTGCTGAGGTGTTTTTCTTCCTGTGGATCTACTGTGGGTATAGGATTGTATATATACAGTATCTGACAAAAGTAAGTACTCCCCTCCCATTCTATCTTTTCATGTGACAACACTGAAGAAATGAGACTTTGCTACAATGTAAAGTAGTGAGTGTACAGCTTGTATAACAGTGTAAATTTGCTGTCCCCTCAAAATAACTCAACACACAGCCATTAATGTCTAAACCGCTGGCAACAAAAGTCAGTACACCCCTAAGTGACAATCTCCAAATTGTGTTCCCAAAGTGTCAATATTTTGTGTGGCCACCATTATCCTTCTACAGACATCAACCTTGGGAACAAAAATGGCTTTTGGACTCAAACACATCGCCTCTATGTACCTGAGTCTGCTCGGGTTGAAGTCCTCCAGTTGATTCATGACTCAAAACTTGCTGGACATTTTGGAGTTTCCAAAACAGAGGAACTTTTACCATGTTCCTTTTGGTAACCTGGGTACAAGAAAGACGTTAAAAGTTACATAGCCTTGTGCCTGACCTGTGCACGCAATAAGATACCCCAAGATTCTCCTTTGGTGTTGCTCCAGCCACTCCCTATCCCATCAAGACCATGGTGGTCAATTTCTATGGATTTTGTGGTTGATTTATGGCCCTCAAAAGGAATGACCACTATCTTGGTAGTCGTTGGCCCCCTCACCAAGATGGCTCACTCTATACCGGTTAAGGGGGTACCCTCTTCAGAACAAACTGCAGAGTTGATGGTTCGAGAAGTCTTTCGGCTACAAGGAATTCCCAAAGACCTTGTTGCAGATCGAGGAATACAGTTTACTTCAAAGTTTTGGAAAGCTTTTGCTCAGCTTTAGAAGTAGCAATTAATCTGTCTTATGCTTTTCATCTAATGGTCAGACCGAGAGGACCAATCAAACTTTAGAGCAGTACCTTCAATGTTTTGTTGGTTATCTTTAGGATTACTGTGTGGACTATCTTCCTACAGCAGAATTTTCCTTTAACCATTGTAGACATAGCTAAATCTCTCAAAGCCTGTTTTTCTAAAACAATGGGTATTATCTAGTTTTTATTTCTGATCTCCCTATCTCAACTCCAATTCCTGCTGTAACCAACAGATTAACTATATTGCAAAAGATTCGGGAGAAATTAATTGAGGCTTTGAGGGAGGCTCAGGAATGTTACAAGAAGGCTGCTGATAGACATGGCCGATCACTTCCTACCTTTCATGTGGGTGATAAAGTTTGGTTATCAACCAATCTGCAAAGTTGGGACAAAAGTTTGTGGGACCTTTCCAGATTTCTGCTGAGATCAACCCAGTCACTTTCCATTTAAAACTTCCTGACAGTATAAGAATTTACCACGTTTTTCATATATCGCTACTCAAACCATTTAAGGAAAATTATTTTTCTGGAAGAATTCTTTCAGCTCCTCCACCTGTTGAGGTACAGGGTGAAGAATAATTTGTGGTGGAGAGAATTCTTGATTCCAGGATCTTTAGGAACAAATTACAATATCTGGTTCAATGGGAAGGATATGGACCAGAAGAAAATTCTTGGGAGCCTGAAGAAAATGTTCATGCTCCTAGATTAACAAGGGAATTCCACCAGAGGTTTCCTCCTAAACCTGGTCCTAAGACATCCAGCGGATGTCCTAGGAGGAGTACTGTCAGGATCCGAAATTGAACCTGGGACCTCTGCTGAGTCCGACAATGACTACTTGCTAAGCCACCTGGAATGCTGGATAGTTCCCTGGACAAATCCTTGAATGATCCTGCCATGATTCTTAATAGCCTTGAACCTAGAACCGTTTGCTCCTCCCATGAACTTCCTGATTTAAGTCATGTCTCTGCACTTCCTGGTTGCCAGATTATTGTGCCTTCTTCAGCCAATATTTCGCTGGTCTCTCCTGCGGTCGTCCGTATCTTTGCTACCATTCGTTTTCGACATTTGGCTTGTTCCTCGACTAGGCTTTTGCCTAATCCCAACCTGAAACTACTCATTACCGAACTTTGGCTACTCCTTGACTACACGTCTGCTTGATCCCTACCTGCTACATCTGCTACTGGACCCTGGCTTGCTCACCTCCTGATGGGGCAATCCTGAGGACCGCAACCTGGTGCTAACACACAGCAAAATCCATCTCCACCATTAGGAGCTCTGGTGAACACCGGTTAGTAGTTAGATTCCGCACCTCAGGTGAGCCTGCGTCATCTGCCGGGTTCACTTGCCTGTGCTCCTATTCTGCTGGTTCCTGTGTGAGCTTCCACTGCTATAGCTAAAGGTCTTGGAGCCTGACCCCTGTTCATGACAGGTCCTGAAGCAAAGCACAGACCTCTGGCTTGGTAAACTGTGGTTGCTAGGAGCAATGGCTGTGCAGGTTGCAGTGGGCAATATCCCAGGTGAGCCCCCAAATGTAGCACACCCCTTAAGGAGCCCCAAGTAAGCTGGTATCCCCCACCCTGTAGAGCTAGGCACACGGAATCTTCACAGGAGAACAGCCTGTGACTTTGTTTTTTTATTTATTGAGGGATAATAACTTGGATAGGGATGGGAGGTTATGGGATGCCCGCTTGACCTCAACAATAACTTCAGGGACAAGTCTTCCTATATTCAGTCTCTATATACAGTCTCTATATAAAACTCCTCTTCTTCCTCCAGCACTCATTATCAGAACCCAGTTGGATTACTGTGAATATCTGACAGTCACTCTGTCAGATTGAAGCAATGGCCCATTACAGGCAGGAACCTGAAGCCCTCAGGTGTGTAGAAGAATTTCAGTGTCTAGCTTACATCACTCCTGTGGTTTCTGATCCCAGCACCACCTCTTCAAGCACTGCCAACTCACCTGGCTGCAGCTGCCCCTTTCTCTACCCTCCCATGCTAACTTCTCCCCACAGTCCTCCAGACTAGTGATGAGCCGAACACCCCCCTGTTCGGTTCTCACCAGAACATCTTGAACAGGGGAAATGTTCCAGCGATCATGCGAACTCCATTAAAGTCTATGGGACACGAACATGAAAAATCAAAAGTGTTAATTTTAAAGTCTTACATGCAAGTTATTGGCCCAAAAAGTGTATGGGGACCTGGGTACTGCCCTGGAGGACATGAATCAAAGCAAGAAAATGTTTTTAAAACAATCATTTTTACAGGATCAGTGATTTTAATAATGCGTAAAATGAAACAATAAAAAGGAAAAATGCCTTAAATATCGTGCCTGGGGGCCCCCCTAACCTCCCTGGCGGTATTCATGAGTGTGGCTTGGGGTCCTCCCCGGCATCCTCACTGTCTCTCCCCGCTCTGTGCATGGCCGATTGCCGGCACTTGCCTTCCAGTTCCCTCCCTGTGAGCGTTGCAACACAGGGGGGTGGAACCGGCAGCAAATTCAAAAGTTTAAATACATTAAATGTCATGATACAAAGTTGTCATCCTAATGGATTACACTGCATCATGCCATTTCAGCACAGGATTGCATCTGGATTCTTTTCCAGTGCCCTGCCTGTGCTATTCCAGTGCTTTGTGCCTGGCAAATTTTGAACGACCATGGCCTCCAAAAAGCGTTTTTTTTTTCTTTTGCGCAAAAGCGCTTTTAGATGAACTGGAAAACAGCGACATCGAAATGGAGTTACTTGAAGAACTGAGCGATAGCGATTTGTGGGAAAATTCGTCATCAGGTACAGAAAGTGAGGACAGCGACGATTCTGATGTCTCTTTCTGGCACATCGCTTGTGGAATTTGGGAAGTATATCAAATGATTCTTTAGAATTTCCAACAGAGCGATGTGCCAGAAAGAGACATCAGAATCGTCGCTGTCCTCACTTTCCGTACCTGATGACGAATTTTCCCATGAATTGCTATCGCTCAGTTCTTCAAGTAACTCCGTTTCGCTGTCGCTGTTTTCCAGTTCATCTAAAAACGCTTTTGCGCAAAAAGAACGCTTTTTGGACGCCATTTTCGTTCTCAATTTTTCAGGCACAAAGCACTGGAAAAGCACAGGCAGGGCACTGGAAAATTCACCAGGTGCAATCCTGTGGTGAAACGGCATGATACGGTATAATCCATTAGGATCACAACTTTGTATCATGTCATTTAGTGTATTTACATTTTTGAAATGGCTGCCGGCTCCACCCCCCTGCGGCGCAACGCTCGCAGGGAAGGGAACCGGAAGACAGGTGCCTGCATTGGCCGAGCACACAGCAGGAGGACAGCGGAAAGGAAGGCAGGGGAGGACGGAGGGGGATCGCAGGGGAAGGTGAGTTTTAAAATGTAAAACAACAGATTTACGTGCAAAACAATGTACCGCTTTTAGCACAGAAATCTGGAAAAAATCATACCGCCAAGGAGGTTAATGTGCCTGTAAAGTGGCACATCTGTATGATGTATGTAGCCTGCTGCAGCAATACTGACATCTCTAAAGGAAAAAATGTCATTGAAACTTGCTTGTGGCTGAAATGTATTTTCGGCTCCCGGCAATACAGATAAAAAAAATGAAAAAAAAAAAAACGACGTGAGGTCCCTCCCCCAGTCCATACCAGGCCCCACGCCAAAATGTAAAAGAAAAAGCGGCGTGGGGTTCCCCCTAAAATTCCATACCAGACCCTTATCCAAAACACACAGCCTGGCTGGCCAGGATGGTGATGGGGGCGAGTGAGCGCCCCCCCCCCAAATCATACCAGGCCACATGCCCTCAACATGGGGGGGTGGGTGCTATGGGTCAGGGCTCTGCCCCCCACAGGAGGCTTATCGGAATCTGGATGCCCCCTTGGGACCCCCCCCCATGTGAATGGTTATCGGGTAAATCGTGCCCCTACCCATTCACCAAAAAAGTGTACAAAAAAAAAATAAAGACAAAAGCCAGTTATGGATAAGTCCTTTATTAAAAAATAGTGTCCACCGATGATCAGTCACCCGCCCACCTGAGAAATGGAAAAAAAAAGAAGCTTCTGCTTCTGCGGACGCTTCACACGCTATGAGCTGTTTTGAGTTTGACAGCGGCCCCACAATGCACTGCTTAGGTGCAGTGAATACGTTACATTATGTCAGTAGTTTATTCACTGCATCTGAGCAGTGCATTGTGGAGCGGCTCATGACGTCAGTTCCCTATAAAAGAGCTGTCAAACTCAAAACAGCGCATAGCGCAGGAAGCGTCCACAGAAGCAGGAGCTTCTTTTTTTTTTAAAGGACTTATTCAAAACTGGCTTTTGTCTTTATTTTTTTTGTACACTTTTTTGGTGAATGGGTAGGGGTATGATGTAACTGATATTCATTCATATGGGGGGACGGGATCTGGGGGCCCCCTTAGTAAAGGGGGCTTCCAGATTCCGATAAGCCTCCCCCCGCAGACCCCCACAACCACAGCCCACGGTTGTCGGGAAGAGACCCCTGTCCCCATCAACATGAGGGCAAGGTGCTTTGGGGTGGAGGGGGCAGATCCCCCCCTGCCTCAAAGCACCCACCCCCCATGCCTCGCTCGCTACCACCCCCATCCTGGCCAGCCAGGCTGTGTGCTCGGATAAGGGTCTGGCATGGACTTTAGGGGGAACCCCACGCCATTTTTTTTTTCATTTTGGCGTGCCACAACATTTTTTTTCAGCAATACTGACATAAACTGATTTAAACTGAAGTGCCTATTGTGACAGGAAGTCAGGTAAATCTGGGAATGTAGTCACAGGCAGGAGATAGATTTCCACCTGATTTAGAAAGTTCACTAATTACTATAGGGTGTCGGCTGCCAAAGGCAGCAGCAAGGTGTAAAAAAGTTGAAAGGCCTTCAGCTGTTCGGAATGAGGAAGTTAAGGCCTCTATAATTTGTCCAAAGGAAGTCTATGGATTGCTGCATCCTGTCGCCGTGTGGGCTGGGAGAGGAAGGCAGACAGAAGTGTGCCTCCAGACGCCGTGTGGGCATGGGAGAAGGACTGCTGCCTCCGGAAGCTGTATCCTGAAGCCATGTGGGCTGGGAGAAGGAGGACAGTCAGATGTGTGCCTCCCGACAAGCTGGTGAGCATGGGAGAAGACCCCCTGAAGTGATGTGCGCTAAGGAGGGTAACCAAGTGTGAAGACGTCTCAAAGGTGAGAAGATGAACTGTGTTCAATGTGAAAGAAATAAAGGAATGTTTGCCATGTGAAGAGTTAAGGACATGTTCAATGGACATTTGTGCTGTGTGAAGAGATTATAAATGGACTATTGAGAGTCCGCTGTAGGACAAGAAAGTCTGCCCAACAGTAGGTTGGGGACAGACTCTTAGGTAGGTTCCAGTGTGTGAGAAGGTAGCCGCCCACAGAGGCAAGGATTTATTTTGTTTTATTTTATTTTGGCTGTTTTGACGCTTGCAATTGTGTGAAGTAAATTGCATGAATAAATCAGTCTTGTTTGCAACCTCTGCTCGGCTATCTCTCTGTGAAAACGCACCCCCAAAGGGGTCATACACGCCTACCACCGAGCTAATCCCTCACATATGGTGGAGGTATGCAGTGGGCAGAAGCAGAGATCCCTGCAAAGAAGTGCATATGTTTGATGAACTTTGTCTGGTGCATGAGATTGCACAATCTATGTTTGCAGGAGAGAAGATCCTGAACGGAAAAAAAAAAAAAAAAAACGTGTTTTAAAGAGACAGCGGTCTCAAAATTTTTGATGAACTTTGTTGTGTCTGGTGCAAGGGACTGCACAAACTGTGTGTGCAGGAAAGGAGATCTTGCAAGAGAGAGAAAAACTACATGTGTTAAAGAGACAGTGGTCTGAAAATTTTTTGCTGGACTGTGAAAAATTTGTTTGTGGAGTTATTGAAGATGGGGCGATCTAAACGCCTGAAAAATGCAAAGATCGCTGAAATGAGAGACCGGATTCTATGGATGGAGGGGATATTACCGTCTGAACGAGCCCCATCCTTGCCTAAAGAGAGTCTACTAAAGAGGAAGGTTATTGTCCCTAGCAACACTGATGAAACTGCTATGGAGACGCAGTGTGCTCAGATGAAAAGTAAACTCAAAATGGGGGAGATGCTGAAACAGCGGAGCTTTGCAGCTCAACAAAAGGCTCACCAAGAGAGCATGGCAGGCTGGAAACAGAGATGCCAGCAGCCAATGGAGGCCATCGGTTTGGAGGAAACCAAGTATGTGTGCAGGGCTGAGTTGGATGCCTTGCAATGGAAAATGGAAGAAAAGGAAAGTGGGAAGAATCCACTGCTCTTTTTTTTTTCCGAGTTGCACAAACGCAGAGAGACTATAATGGAGAAAGATACCATCCTCATGGAAAAGGAAATTGAAATTCAGACTTTGCAGAAGCAAAGTATGGCTGATATGTTGGAGTTGCGTAATCAGCTGGAAAAAAGTCTTCAGTGTTTGGAAGCTACAAAAATTGACCTGCAGGAGTCGCAAGAACAGAATGTCGCTCTGAAAACGACATTGTCTCTCAGCGACAAGGAGAAAAGTGAAAGAGAGGCTAAATTACTGATTACTGTGTATGAGCTCACTACTTTGAGCAATGTGGTAGATGAATTACGTGCAGACTGTGAAAGTTGGAAAAGTGAAGCCCAACGTTTCCAGCAGCAGTTAAAGGAGAAAGAAGCCTGTGTGGCAGAATTACAGTCTCATTCCCAGAAGCTAGCCAATGAGGTGAAAGCTCTTATGCAGGGAAAAATGGGTTGTGAACATAAGAGGGAAAAAGTAGAGGCACAGCTTCTGGAATCGCAAGTCAAGGTGTCAGAAGGTGACCGAGTGTGTGCTAAGCTGTCAGAGAAGGCAAACCGACTGCAGGTTGAGCTGGACAATGTTACAAATCAGCTTTCTCAAGCAGACAGCAAATCTAGAGAAATTGCGGAAGATTTTTCTATCTTGGAATCGCAGCTGCAAGACACGCAGGAACTCATACAGGAAGAGAGGTGTCAAAGGCTGAGTTTTAGCACAAAGCTCAAACAAATGGAAGATGAGAAAAATGGCTTCCTGGAACAATTAAAAGAGGAGGAGGAAGCAGAGAAAAACCTATTAGAGCAAGTCGCAACATTGCAAGCTCAGATAGCGGATATGAAAAAACGCATGTAAGAAAGCGTTGGTTCATTAGAAATTGTTGAAAATGTGAAAAAGAAGTTGGATCAGATGCTTGGTGAGGAGAAGACTGTGTCTGCAAAATATGCAGAAGAACGCGACCGTGCAGAAATGGAGGCGCGTGATAACGAGAGCAAAGCCCTGTTCTTGGCTCGCTCCTTGGAGGAAGCTCTAGAGTCTAAGGTTGAACTAGAAAGAGTTAACCAACAGCTGTGTACAGAAATGGAAGATTTGGTCAGCTCCAAGGATGATGTTGTGAAAAGCGTTCAGGAGCTAGAAGAGTCTAAGCGAGCCTTAGAACAGCAAGTAGAAGAGATGAAGATTCCGTTGCAGGAACTTGAAGAGGAATTACAGGCAACAGAGGATCTGTCCCAAAGAGGGGATAGTGTGCCTGATGCAGTTTTTAAAAGGATCAGTGTTTTGGGGTCTGTCCTGAGTGAGCCTCAGAAATGTGATGACATTTGGCATGAATCACCCCTTTGGAATAAACCGTTCCTTCAAAAACTTCAAGCATTGGAAAATGTATCATTAGAGCTTCAGCAAACAAAAGAGTTGTGTAAGAAATGTGATGATTTCTCAGTTCAGGCTGAAAACCTAGTGGAGAAAACTAAAGCGGAGAAAACTAAAGCAAGTGATATAAATCTGGGAGAAAAAAGCAAATGCCCCCTAGTGGAGAAAACTAAGGCTGTTGGTGAAAACGTGAAGCAAATGAATAAGTGTCTTTCAGGGAATATTTCCAAAATGCAACTGGTGAAAGACGGGTGGCAGAAGTTTGATCGTGATCTTGAGATGCATTCCATGTGGAATTCAGATAGAGAAAAGGAACTAGGTGACCTTGAGCGGTCAAATAGTTCAGCAGAAAGTGCATTGAAGAAATCTGTAATGGATACTACCCAGATCGCTGGGTTCAACTGTGTTGTTGCCTTTGACCCATATGTTGGTGGAAGGAAAGTTGATGATGTCGCTGGAAAAATGAACAGGGGTCACTTTGAAGAAATGTATGACCGCCTGTTGTCGAAAACGAAAGGCCCTCTGCACAGCATCTTAGAGAAAGCTAAGCTCAAGAAACAAAGAGTCAATGATTGTGTACAGCTGTATGGAGAGGCAACTCAAGTCACAGAGGGACGTCAAGAGTCCCTACTTGGAACAAAGCTTAGTGAAGCAGAGGTTCTCAAAGTTTTGTGGAAAACATTTGTGGATTGCAGAGAGAGGCGGCTCAAGAATGTTGAAGACATTGAGACTAGCCCAATTGAGTTGCCTATGGATCACGGTCCTCCATTGTGGATTGGACAGACGGTTGTGAGGGACAAGCTGTCTGACATTTATGAGAAGGCTGTCAATGAAGATGACCGAAACGAGAAGGAGCAAAATGATGCCAATAATGCAGTTGAAGAATGTGTATATGAGATGAGAAACAAACTGTGTGACATTTATGAGAAATCTGTCAATGAAGATGACAGAAACAGTTTCATTCGGAAGCTTGAGGATAATGGGAGGCTTATCAGTGAGAGTCAGCAGTGCTTGACACATGCGTGCCTAGAAATCTGTGTCCCAACCCTAGGGTTGAAACAAGAGGGGGGGGGGGGTATGTGACAGGAAGTCAGGTAAATCTGGGAATGTAGTCACAGGCAGGAGATTCATTTCCACCTGATTTAGAAAGTTCACTAATTACTATAGGGTGTCGGCTGCCAAAGGCAGCAGCAAGGTGTAAAAAAGTTGAAAGGCCTTCAGCTGGTCGGAATGAGGAAGTTAAGGCCTCTATAATTTGTCCAAAGGAAGTCTATGGATTGCTGCCTCCTGTCGCCGTGTGGGCTGGGAGAGGAAGGCAGACAGACGTGTGCCTCCAGACGCCGTGTGGGCATGGGAGAAGGACTGCTGCCTCCGGAAGCTGTATCCTGAAGCCATGTGGGCTGGGAGAAGGAGGACAGTCAGATGTGTGCCTCCTGACAAGCTGGTGAGCATGGGAGAAGACCCCCTGAAGTGATGTGCGCTAAGGAGGGTAACGAAGTGTGAAGACGTCTCAAAGGTGAGAAGATGAACTGTGTTCAATGTGAAAGAAATAAAGGAATGTTTGCCATGTGAAGAGGCAAGCCAAGAGACATTCTCATTGTGATGAGTTAAGGACATGTTCAATGGACATTTGTGCTGTGTGAAGAGATTATAAATGGACTATTGAGAGTCCGCTGTAGGACAAGAAAGTCTGCCCAACAGTAGGTTGGGGACAGACTCTTAGGTAGGTTCCAGTGTGTGAGAAGGTAGCCGCCCACAGAGGCAAGGATTTATTTTGTTTTATTTTATTTTGTCTGTTTTGACGCTTGCAATTGTGTGAAGTGAATTGCATGAATAAATCAGTCTTGTTTGCAACCTCTGCTCGGCTATCTCTCTGTGAAAACGCACCCCCAAAGGGGTCATACACGCCTACCACCGAGCTAATCCCTCACACTATATATATATATATATATATATATATATATATATATATATATATATATATATATATATATATATATATATATATATATATATACACACTATATATATATATATATATATATATATATATATATATATATATATATATATATGTATCTGTGTGGTATACACTGCACTATCTAATCTTAACAAACTGTAAAAAGCAAAAATCTCTCTCCCTGCCAGCAATGTATTATTAACTATAGAATTCCACTTATAAATCATCAGCGTGCCAAGGAATTCAAACCCATAGCCTCGCATCTGCAAGCTTGGTATTCTACCAGCTACGCCACCGTCAAGCACGCTTAGGCTGAACACACTCTCCCTGCCTAACTAACTAACTCCTATCTCAGAGTCCATGATAATGCAGGAACTCAAAGTTCCCGCTAAGAAGCCCATTTGTTTGTCATTCGACTGCCACTCACCAGCCCAACCAGCTGACTCTCACGAGATCTCACAGACCTGTTGACCTGCTCCCGCTGTCCTTTCTCCTTGCTCCCGTAAATCCACAATGGGCTTCCTCCATGTGTTTTGGTAGGATCCTTCCAGGACCCGAGCCCCAGCCCGGGGACATCCCCACAAACTAGGGGGCAAGGGCCCTCAAGGACCACCGACAGCCTCCTTGGCATTCTATCTCCATTTTGCACACGACTCTCCCCCCTGGCATGACTCATGCCAATTTATGAGGTGGCCTGCCTCCTACCAGCCCTTAACTGGGGATTGGCTGAGCTCCTCATAAATATTCCAAGCATCTCCTCCTTATCTCCCACTACATAGTTAGTTAGTCAGGTTGAAAAAAAAAACACAAGTCCATCCGGCTCAACCAATAAAAAACAAAAAACAGTAAAGAAAACCCAACCATACAACCCTATATACACAATCTTATACCCACAGTTGATCCAGAGGAAGGTGAAAAAACCCCAGGAAAGCATGATCCAATTTTCTCCAGCAGGAAAAAATGTCCTACCTGATCCCCCGAGAGGCAATCGGATATTCCCTGGATCAAATTTACCTATAAATATTAGTACCCATTTATATTATGTTCATTTAGGAAAGAATCCAGGCCTTTTTTAAAGCAATCTACTGAGCTGGCCAGAACCACCTCTGGAGGGAGTCTATTCCACATTGTCTCAGCTCTTACGGTGAAGAAACCTTTCTGTATTTGGAGACAAAATCGGTTTTTCTCTGGACGTAAAGAGTGCCCCCTTGTCCTCTGTGTTGACCTTAAAGTGAAAAACACAACACCAAGTTCACTATATGGACCCCTTATGTATTTATACAGGTTGATCATATCCCTCTTTAAATGCAGCTCCCCGTCCCCCTACCACATCCGCCCCAGCCCCCTTGGAGCACCATTTTCTAGGTGTCTTTATTCCTGACAGTGGGTGGGACTTGAATGCTGCACAGAGCGGCACCATGATGCCATGGCATCAGTCACTGCAGCCTTCACCTGTGAGTTCAGGGTAGCTGGGTGGCATGTCCCCAGTGGGCGGGTCATTCTCATCTGGGGTTCACGGGACATAGGTGGTCATCATACAACCTGGGGGACGGGAGACATCTTGTGGAGGAAAAGCCCGGACTTAGGTGCGGTTTGCAGCTTATTCTGGCTTTGTATTGGTTCTTATTTTTGGGCTTCAGGTGAATGAACTGAATGCTTGTTGAGGAAGTGATTGATCGATAAAAATCAGACAAATAAACACAGCTTAGAGCACTGAGGCCATAATCTCTGCAATAAGCCACTTCATTGAAGACACCCAACATTTACTACATTCATCATACAAATCCCCCAGCAGATTCACCTACAGGGAATGTTCTGGGAATGTCACATTTCACCTTTATAATGAACCTCTCCTTGTTTCAGAGTCATGTTTGCCGCCAGCCCAGACACAGAAAGCTTTGTCACCATCAATCGACTCCGATCTCCGATTGATGGCCAACCGCTTCCCACAGGGTTACCCAACATTCCGAAACCTCTTGTGACCTTCTACAGAGGAGAACCCGAGGCTCTGGGGGTAAGTCCACTTCTATAAAGGAGAACCTTAGGCTCTGGGGGTAAGTCCACTTCTATAGAGGTGAACCCGAGGTTCTGGGGGAAAGACCACTTCTTCAACAGAGGAGAACCCTAGGCTTTGGGGGAAAGTCCACTTCTATAGAGGAGAACCCACAGCTCTGGGGGTAATTACAATTCTATAGAGGAGAACCCATGGCTCTGGGGGTAAGTTTACTTCTTCTATAGAGGAGAACCTGAGCCTCTGGGGGAAAGTCCACTTCTTCTACAGAAGAGAACCCAAAGCTCTGGGAGAAAGTCCATTTCTATAGAAAAGAATCCAAGGCTCTGGGGGTAAGTCCACTTCTTCTATAGAGGAGGAAGCGAGGCTCTAGGGGTAAGTCAACTTCTATAGAGGAGAACCCGAGGCTCTGGGGGTAAGTCCACTTCTTTAAAGGAGAATCTTAGGCTCTGGGGGTAAGTCCACTTCTATAGAGGTGAACCCGAGGTTCTGGGGGAAAGTCCACTTCTTCAACAGAGGAGAAACCTAGGCTTTGGGGTAAAGTCCACTTCTATGGAGAACCCACAGCTATGGGGGAAATTACAATTCTATAGAGGAGAACCCATGGCTCTGGGGGGTAAGTTTAATTCTTCTATAGGGGAGAACCTGAGGCTCTGGGGGAAAGTCCACTTCGTCTACAGAAGAGAACCCGAAGCTCGGGGAAAGTCAATTTCTATAGAAAAGAACCCAAGGCTCTGGGGGTAAGTCCACTTCTTCTATAGAGGAGGAAGCGAGGCTCTAGGGGTAAGTCAACTTCTATAGAGGAGAACCCGAGGCTCTGGGGGTAAGTCCATTTCTATAGAGGAGAACCGGAGGCTCTGGGGGTAAGTCCACTTCTTCTAGGAGAACCCGAGTGTAACAGAGCTCCAGTACTCCAACTGAGTACCATCACCAAGTCTGCTACCTCTTAGTTATCAGGGACCTTGGAGCACTTCATATCCAGTCACTGAGGCTTGTCAGGGATCTCTGAGGGCCTTTTCTACCCTGGACCAGGCTAATGTGCTTACAGCCCTGGACACCCTTTCCATCAGCAGATTATATCCCTTTCCCCCAACACCAGACGACACATGGTAAAGGTTAACATAGCCAACTCCCTTTACTAGACATAGAACACACATTGTAAGCCCCCAACAGCCTCATTTACATTACAATAGTGCATAGAATACTATAGTATAAGGAAGGGTGGGGTCAGTCAATAGCAAGGGCTGATGGGAGATTGAGGAGGGACAAAGCAGCTAGTTTAAACTGGTCTGGAAGTGTCCCTGGGAGAACCCAAGGCTTTGGAGGTGAGTCCACCTTCTATACAGGAGAACTCGAGGCTCTGGGGGTAAGTCCACTTCTTCTATAGAGAAGAACCCGAGGCACTGGGGGTAAAGTCCACTTCTATACAGGAGAATCTGAGACTCTGGGGGTAAGTCTACTTCTTCTATAGAAGAGAAACTGAGGCTCTGGGGTAAGTCCACTTCTTCTATGGAGGAGAACATGAAGCTCTGGGGATAAGTCCACTTCTTCTATAGAGGAGAACCCAAGGCTCTGGGGATAAGTCCACTTCTTCAATAGAGGAGAACCCGAGGCTCTGGGCGTAAGTCCATTTCTATAGAGGAGAACTCGAGGCTCTGGGGATAGGTCTATTTCTTCTATAGAGGAGAACCTGAGGCTCTCGGGATAAGTCCACTTGTTCTATAGAGGAGAACCTGAGGATCTGGGGGTAAGTCCATTTCTATAGAGGAGAACCCGAGGCTCCCCATGGATAGGTCTACTTCCTTTATAGAGGAGAACCCGAGGCTCTGGAGATAGGTCCACTTCTTCTATAGAGGAGAACCCAAGGCTCTGGGGATAAGTCTACTTCTTCTATAGAGGAGAACCCAAGGCTCTGGGAATATGTCCACTTCTTCTATAGATGAGAACCCGAGGCTCTAGGGGTAAGTCCATTTCTTTAGAGGAGAACACGGGGCTCTGGGGATAGGTCCACTTCTTCTATACAGGAGAACCGGAGGGTCTGGAGATAAGTCCATTTGTTCTATAGAGGAGAACCCGAAGCAAAACACTGCCAATTATTGTCGGTAATATTCCCTTCCTCTGCCACAAGACGTGCAAAATACAAAACCTCCTCTGACTGCATCTGGCAGCGATGAAACGCTGTGGCCAGAAACTTTCCTGGGTGCGGCCCATATGATCGTTTTGTCAGGGATTCCAAATGCAGGTATTCAACAAGGATGACCAGATCAATGGTCTGTACCAATCAGCAACCTGGGTGAATAAGGTTAGGCCATCGTTCACACCGGTGCATGAGACTTATCTCCATTGGCACAGGTGCAGCACCAGGGTATAGAGAGCAGGGTACAGAGAGCAGTTACAGGGAACAGGTATAGGGGGCAGGGTACAGGGTACAGGGTACAGAGAACAGGGTACAGGGAGTAGGGTACAGGGAGCAGGTATAGGGATCAGGTATAGGGATCAGGTATGGGGAGCAGGGTACAGGGAGCTGGGTACAGGGAGCAGGCTACAGGGAGCAGGGTACAGAGAGCAGGTATAGGGAGCAGGGTACAGAGAGCAGGGTAAAAGGAGCAGGGTACAGAGAGCAGGGTACAGGGAGTAGGGCACAGAGAGCAGGTATAGGAAAGAGAGTACAGGGAGCAGCTACAGGGAACAGGGTACAGGGAGCAGGGTACAGGAAGCAGGGTATAGGGAGCAGGTACAGGGAGCAGGGTACAGGGAGCAGGGTTCAGGGAGCTGGGTACAATGAGAAGGTTAAAGGGAGCAGGGTACAGGGAGCAGGGTACAGGGAGCAGGTATAGGGAGCAGGTATTGGGAGCAGGTATTGGGAGCAGGTATTGGGAGCAGCAACAGGTAGCTGGGTACAGGGAGGAGGTACAGGAAGCAGATACAGGGAGCAGGGTTCAAGGAGCAGGGTACAATGAGCAGGTTAAAGGGAGCAGGGTACAGGGAGCAGGTATAGGGAGCAGGTATTGGGAGCAGCAACAGGAAGCCGGGTACAGGGAGCAGGTACAGGAAGCAGATACAGGGAGCCAGGCACAGGGAGCAGGGTACAGGTAGCAGGTTAACGGGAGCAGATATAGGGAGCAGAATACAGAGAGCAGGTACAGGGAGCAGGTATAGGGAGCAGATACAAGAGCAGGTACAGGGAGCAGGATACAGGGAGCAGGGAACAGGGAAAAGGGTGCAGGGAGCAGGGTACAGAGAACAGGGTACAGGGAGTAGGGTATAGGGAGCAGGGTACAGGGAGCAGGTATGGGGAGCTGGGTACAGGGAGCCGGGTACAGGGAGCAGGTAGAGGAAGCAGGTACAGGAAGCAGATGCAGGGAGCAGGATACAGGGAGCAGGGTACAGGGAGAAGGGTGCAGGGAGCAGGGTACAGAGAACAGGGTACAGGGAGTAGGGTATAGGGAGCAGGGTACAGGGAGCAGGTATGGGGAGCCGGGTACAGGGAGCAGGTAGAGGGAGCAGGTACAGGAAGCAGATACAGGGAGCAGGGTACAGGGAGCAGGGTACAGGGAGCAGGGTACAGAGAACAGGGTACCGAGAGCAGGTATAGGGAGCAGGGTACAGAGAGCAGGGTACAGGGAGTAGGGCACAGAGAGCAGGTATAGGAAAGAGAGTACAGGGAGCAGGTACAGGGAACAGGGTACAGGGAGCAGATATAGGGAGCAGGGTTCAGGGAGCTGGGTACAATGAGCAGGTTAAAGGGAGCAGGGTACAGGGAGCAGGGTACAGAGAGCAGGGTACAGGGAGCAGGTATAGGGAGCAGATACAGGGAGCCAGGTACAGGAAGCAGGGTACAGGTAGCAGGTTAACGGGAGCAGATATAGGGAGCAGAATACAGAGAGCAGGTACAGGGAGCAGGTATAGGGAGCAGATCCAAGAGCAGGTAGAGGGAGCAGGGTACAGGGAGCAGGGAACAGGGAAAAGGGTGCAGGGAGCAGGGTACAGAGAACAGGGTACAGCGAGTAGGGTATAGGGAGCAGGCTACAGGGAGCAGGGAACAGGGAGAAGGGTGCAGGGAGCAGGGTACAGAGAACAGGGTACAGCGAGTAGGGTATAGGGAGCAGGGTACAGGGAGCAGGTATGGGGAGCAGGTACAGGGAGCCGGGTACAGGGAGCAGGTATGGGGAGCAGGTACAGGAAGCAGGGTACAGGGAGCAGGATACAGGGAGCAGGGTACGGGGACAGGTTAACGGAAGCAGATATAGGAAGCAGGTATAGGGAGCAGGTACAGCAAACAGGGTACAGGGAGCAGATATAGGGAGCGGGGTACAGGAAGTGGGGTACAGGGAGCAGGGTGTAACGACACCCCGGGTATGAAAGTGGTTACAGTCGTTTAGGACATTTCATTCCCAAACACAAAGTCAGCTACTGGACACTCCACTCAGCCCAACAAGAAACCCATACGAATAATCCCCCCCCCCCCCAAGTATGAGACGAGGCTCTGCATTGAGGGTCCAGCAGGAATCAGCTGTTTATTGAAAAGGAATACATGCTTTATATACACCTGAGAGTACTGCAGTCATCACAGGATAATGACCCAAATCCAGCCCCTAACATCACACAATGGTTACATTATGAGCCCCCAATACACATTACTCAGTGTCAATACATCCCAGCAGACAACAGAGGAGTTCATTAGCACACTTAACAATAGGTGAATGGAGAGCCACCTCAGACAAGAATATCAAAATTTACTTATCCAGACAAAAGCAACATTGTTAGACAGTCGGTCTCCACATTAAACTTCCTGGAATGCCCATATTAGGAGTTGTACTTCCTGGTCAGAGACCTCACAATGTACAGGGAATAAAATCTTCATATTTCAAGAGAGACCTCATTCCTGAATATCACTGTCCCATTTGGAGCCATCCAAACCATATCAGTTTCCTGGTCACCCCGCTCCCAAAGTGACTCCCGTCACATATGGTACAGGGAGCAGGTATAGGGAGCGGGGTACAGGAAGTGGGGTACAGGGAGCAGGGTACAGGGAGCAGGGTACAGGAAGTGGGGTACAGGGAGCAGATATAGGGGTGGGGTACAGGGAGCAGGTATAGGGAGCCAAGTACAGGGAGAAGGTACAGGGTGCAGGTACAGCGAACAGGGTACAGGGAACAGATATAGGGAGTGGGGTAGAGGAAGCAGGGTACAGGGAACAGATATAGGGAGTGGGGTAGAGGGAGCAGGGTACAGGGAACAGATATAGGGAGTGGGGTAGAGGGAGCAGGGTACAGGGAACAGATATAGGGAGTGGGGTATAGGGAGTGGGGTACAGGGAGCAGGGTACAGGGAACAGATATAGGGAGTGGGGTAGAGGGAGCAGGGTACAGGGAACAGATATAGGGAGTGGGGTATAGGGAGTGGGGTACAGGGAGCAGGGTACAGGGAGCAGGTTAAAGGAAATCGGGAACAGGGAGCAGGTTAGGGAGCCGGGTACAGGGATCGGGTATAGGGAGCGGGTACAGGGATCAGGTATAGGGAGCGGGTACAGGGAGCAGGGTACAGGGAGCAGATATAGGGAGTGGGGTACAGGGAGCAGGTTAAAGGGAGCAGGTATAAGGAGCCGTGTACAGGGTGCAGGTTAAAGGAAATCAGGAACAGGGAGCAGGTTTAGGGAGCAGGGTACAGGAAGCAGGGTACAGGGAGCAGATATAGGGAGTGGGTTAAAGGGAGCAGGTTAAAGGGAGCAGGGTACAGGAAGCAGGGTACAGGGAGCAGATATAGGGAGTGGGGTACAGGGAGCAGGGTACAGGAAGCAGGGTACAGGGAGCAGATATAGGGAGTGGGGTACAGGGAGCAGGTTAAAAGGAGCAGGTATAAGAAGCCGTGTACAGGGAGCAGAGTACAGGGCGCAGGTTAAAGGAAACCGGGAACAGGGAGCAGGTTTAGGGAGCCAGGTACAGGGATCAGGTATAGTGAGTGGATACAAGGAGCAGGGTATAGGGAGTGGGTACAGGGAGCAGGGTATAGGGAGCGGGTACAGGGAGCAGGTACAGGCAGCAGGTATAGGGAGCCGGGTACAGGGAGCATGTATAGGGAGCCGGGTACACGAAACAGGTTAAAGGGAGCATGTATAGGGAGCTGGGTACAGGGAGCAGGTATAGGGAGCAGGTACAGGGGCAGGTACAGGGAGCAGGTACAGGGAGCAGGTACAGGGAGCAGGTATAGGGAGCAGGTACAGGGGCAGGTACAGGGAGCAGGTACAGGGAGCAGGTACAGGGGCAGGTACAGGGAGCAGGTACAGGGAGCAGGTACAGGGAGCAGGTATAGGGAGCAGGTATAGGGATCAGATAAACTCTTGTGATGTGTATACATTGTCTGATATGACAGTTTTGTACTGAGAAGACAATGTGAAGTCTGGCAGATTATCGCAGATAGAAAAGTCTGCTGCGTTTTTCTGCTGCCCATAGGCACAAGCCTACTAAGCCTATTCGCAGGTGCGGGCACACTATGTGGTCAGAGTTTGGGTGCCGGTGTGACAATCACAGCTTGTTGTATTGTTTGTGGTAAATGTAACATGCCGAGTCTTCCTAGATCTGACTCCCTACTTCTCCATCCTTTGGCAGGCCACACAAATCTTTGTAGGAATCATGTCTATCGCATTTGGGATCTCCCTATCTGTGACCTGCAGCCTTCACTGCAAGCATGTGGATCTGGTCCTGTACAGCGGGGTGATGTTCTGGTCTGGGATAGTGGTAAGTTAATATTTCATATTATAAAGATGAGGAATAATCAATGAAGAGTATTGGGATCTTCAGGGTGCCGCCCCTCAATAAATCGCACAACATCGGACCGATAAAAAAATACAAAAATTAACAAAAAAGTAGAATGCCAGCAGAATCCAAGATATTCATACATGAAAATAGGCCCTGTACACCAACCTGACCTATTACTGAAACCCCATTTGGCCAATATGAGAACTACAATCCATATGGTGAGAGAGGGTTGGTTCAACGCGTTTTGCAGCTTCTTCAGGAAGACAATCTGAGATATTCCCATTCTACCATCTTCCTGTAACTACATCCCATAATATTAATACTTTATATCTTTCAATAATTGTGGGAGATTACATTTACTTCTAAGTACGTTTATCATGGGCAGGGCTAACGCTAAAATCTCACTTCTACCCCGGGAAAGGGAGCGCAGAGAGGGGGGGAGGGGGGAAGACAAGGTGTTTTTCCTAAGGAGGGGGGAGATCACAAAAGATCATATATAGACATTGATTGATTACAGCAGGTATAGAAAAGAATCCCCCCCTTTAAAAAATCCTATTTTGTTGCTTTGCACTCTGAAATGAAGACAGACACAGTTTTTGTTTTATCCAACTGTATTTTCTGAAGTATAAGTACTCAAGTACAACTTATAACATCCAAGTGGAAGATGGAACACCAACATGTCAGAAAACACAGAATCACTGAGTAGGAGGAGGAATTCCCCCCTTGTGTCAGTATTTTGTGGAACCCCCTTTTGCTCTAATTCCAGCCTTTAGTCTTTTGGGATTTGTCTCACATCTAGACTTTGCAATATTTGCCTGCTATTCTCTGCAGAACGACTCAGGTTAGGTTACATTTGATGGTGGCATTTGTGGACGGCAGTCTTCAATAATTCCACAGATTTTCAATGGGGTTTAAGTCTGGGCTCTGACTGGGCCATGCAAGGACATTCCCTGCCTTTTCCTCCAACCACTGTGTGCTCATTGGTGGACATTCCCTGCCTTCTCCGCTATGGATTCCCCCAGATTCTTTTCCGCTATGGATTCCCCCAGATTCTTCTCCGCTATGGATTCCCCCAGATTCTTCTCCACTATGGATTCCCCCAGATCCTTCTCCGCTATGGATTCCCCCAGATCCTTCTCCGCTATGGATTCCCCCAGATCCTTCTCCGCTATGGATTCCCCCAGATCCTTCTCCGCTATGGATTCCCCCAGATTCCTCTCTGCTATGGATTCCCCCAGATCCTTCTCTGCTATGGATTCCCCCCCACTGCAAAGCTTGGTGTCATCTGCAAAGACTGAAATCCCAACCCCCCCCCCCATTATTTATAAATAGGGGTCCCAACACTGAACCTTGGGGTACACCACTGATAACCTTACACCATTCAGAGTAAGAATCATTAACCACTACTCTCTGAATTCTATCTTTTAGCCAATTTTCTATCCAATTATAAACCAATCTTTCCAAGCCAGTAGACTTTACCTTACACATTAGCCGTGTGTGGGGAACTGTGTCCAAGAATACCATGTCCACAGCCCCCCTTCTGTCCACGTATACCACGTCCACAGCCACCCCTCAGTCCAAGTATACCACGTCCACAGCCACTCCTCAGTCCAAGTATACCACGTCCACAGCCCCCCCTCTGTCCACGTATACCACGTCCACAGCCACTGTTCAGTCCAAGTATACCACGTCCACAGCCCCCCCTCTGTCCACGTATACCACGTCCACAGCCACCCCTCAGTCCAAGTATACCATGTCCACAGCCACTCCTCAGTCCAAGTATACCACATCCACAGCCCCCCATCTGTCCACGTATACCACGTCCACAGCCACCCCTCAGTCCAAGTATACCACGTCCACAGCCACCCCTCTGTCAAAGTATACCACGTCCACAGCCCCCCCTCTGTCCACGTATACCACGTCCACAGCCACCCCTCAGTCCAAGTATACCACGTCCACAGTCACCCCTCTATCCAAGTATACCACGTCCACAGCCACCCCTCTGTCCAAGAATACCACGTCCACAGCCCCCGCTCTGTCCAAGTATACCACGTCCACAACCACCCCTCTGTCCAAGAATACCACGTCCACAGCCAACCCTCTGTCCAAGAATACCACGTCCACAGCCCCCGCTCTGTCCAAGTATACCACGTCCACAGCCACCCCTCTGTCCAAGAATACCACGTCCACAGCCACCCCTCTGTCCAAGTATACCACGTTCACAGCCACCCCTCTGTCCAAGTATACCACGTCCACAGCCACCCCTCTGTCCAAGAATACCACGTCCACAGCCCCCGCTCTGTCCAAGTATACCACGTCCACAACCACCCCTCTGTCCAAGAATACCACGTCCACAGCCAACCCTCTGTCCAAGAATACCACGTCCACAGCCCCCGCTCTGTCCAAGTATACCACGTCCACAGCCACCCCTCTGTCCAAGAATACCACGTCCACAGCCACCCCTCTGTCCAAGTATACCACGTTCACAGCCACCCCTCTGTCCAAGTATACCACGTCCACAGCCACCCCTCTGTCCAAGTATACCACGTCCACAGCCCCCGCTCTGTCCAAGTATACCACGTCCACAACCACCCCTCTGTCCAAGAATACCACGTCCACAGCCAACCCTCTGTCCAAGAATACCACGTCCACAGCCCCCGCTCTGTCCAAGTATACCACGTCCACAGCCACCCCTCTGTCCAAGAATACCACGTCCACAGCCACCCCTCTGTCCAAGTATACCACGTTCACAGCCACCCCTCTGTCCAAGTATACCACGTCCACAGCCACCTCTCTGTCCAAGTATACCACGTCCACAGCCACCCCTCTGTCCAAGTATACCACGTCCACAGCCCCCGCTCTGTCCAAGTATGCCACGTCCACAGCCACCCCTCTGTCCAAGAATACCACGTCCACAGCCACCCTTCTGTCCAACTATACCACGTCCACAGCCACCCCTCTGTCCAATTATACCACGTCCACAGCCACCCCTCTGTCCAACTATACCACGTCCACAGCCACCCCTCTGTCCAACTATACCACGTCCACAGCCACCCCTCTGTCCAACTATACCACGTCCACAGCCACCCCTCTGTCCAACTATACCACGTCCACAGCCACCCCTCTGTCCAACTATACCACGTCCACAGCCACCCCTCTGTCCAACTATACCACGTCCACAGCCACCCCTCTGTCCAAGAATACCACGTCCACAGCCACCCCTCTGTCCAACTATACCACGTCCACAGCCACCCCTCTGTCCAACTATACCACGTCCACAGCCACCCCTCTGTCCAACTATACCACGTCCACAGCCACCCCTCAGTCCAAGTATACCACGTCCACAGCCACTCCTCTGTCCAAGTATGCCACGTCCACAGCCACCCCTCTGTCCAAGAATACCACGTCCACAGCCACCCTTCTGTCCAACTATACCACGTCCACAGCCACCCCTCTGTCCAATTATACCACGTCCACAGCCACCCCTCTGTCCAACTATACCACGTCCACAGCCACCCCTCTGTCCAACTATACCACGTCCACAGCCACCCCTCTGTCCAACTATACCACGTCCACAGCCACCCCTCTGTCCAACTATACCACGTCCACAGCCACCCCTCTGTCCAAGAATACCACGTCCACAGCCACCCCTCTGTCCAACTATACCACGTCCACAGCCACCCCTCTGTCCAACTATACCACGTCCACAGCCACCCCTCTGTCCAACTATACCACGTCCACAGCCACCCCTCAGTCCAAGTATACCACGTCCACAGCCACTCCTCTGTCCACATATACTACGTCCACAGCCACCCCTCAGTCCAAGTATACCACGTCCACAGCCACCCCTCAGTCCAAGTATACCACGTCCACAGCCCCCCCTCTGTCCAAGTATACCACGCCCACAGCCCCCCCTCTGTCCACGTATACCACATCCACAGCCTCCCCTCTGTCCACGTATACCACGTCCACAGCCACCCCTCAGTCCAAGTATACCACGTCCACAGCCACCCCTCAGTCCAAGTATACCACGTTCACAGCCACCCCTCTGTCCAAGTGTACCACGTCCACAGCCCCCCCTCTGTCCAAGTATACCACATCCACAGCCCCCAATCTGTCCAAGTATACCACATCCACAGCCACCCCTCTGTCCAAGTATTCCACGTCCACAGCCACCCCTCTGTCCAAGTATAACACGTCCACAGCCACCCCTCAGTCCAAGTATACCACGTCCACAGCCACCCCTCAGTCCAAGTATACCACGTCCACAGCCCCCCCTCTGTCCAAGTATACCACATCCACAGCCCCCCCTCTGTCCAAGTATACCACATCCACAGCCACCTCTCTATCCAAGTATACCACGTCCACAGCCACCCCTCTGTCCAAGTATACCACATCCACAGCCACCCCTCTGTCCAAGTATGCCACGTCCACAGCCCCCCTCTGTCCAAGTATAACACGTCCACAGCCACCCCTCTGTCCAAGTATACCACATCCACAGCACCCCTCTGTCCAAGTATACCACGTCCACAGCCCCCCTCTGTCCAAGTATACCACATCCACAGCACCCCTCTGTCCAAGTATACCACGTCCACAGCCACCCCTCTGTCCAAGTATACCACGTCCACAGCCCCCCTCTGTCCAAGTATACCACGTCCACAACCACCCCTCTGTCCATTTTTCCAGCAAGAACTCATCTATAGAAAATGGGAGGAAAGAAACACACACCTACTCCCGCTACACAGTGCTTGCTAAAGATGGACAAAAAGTGCTTAAACACAATAATGAGTGCAAGGTTGAATTCAAAATAACCCCCAAAATAAAATAAAATAAATTAAAAAATAATGAATTTTTGTCCATCTTTAGTAAGCGCTGTGATGCGGGAGGAGGTGCGTGTTACTTTCCTCCCATTTTCTAGTCACTATCTGGCCTTAGCAGGCGGGGCCACAGCAGCTTTTTACATTTATATTAATTATAGAATTATATTTTAATATTTTAAAATGAATTATTTTCACACACCATAGATATTATATTTCTAGTAGCACCTAATACCTAATATATTTACTTCCTGGCGCAGTTGATTATCTATCGTTTCACAAGAATTCAGCTATGTGGTCTTTTATTAACCGGTTCCCCACCAGCCGCCGCAGATATACTGCAGCAGGCTGGCTCCTACAGGCAAATCGCCGTACATGTACAGCGCTCACCTGAAGGCCGCTTGGGGGCGAATGCGCTCTGCCGGCGGCACGCTCCCGTCCCCGCTCGTACACGCCGCCTGACAACAGCGATCTCTTCCCGCTGACAGAGAAGGACAGACGGCTGATGTAAACACAGCCATCCGTCCTTCTCCCTGACATGATCACAGAGACCATGTGATCCTGCTATATAGGATTGCATGTCTCTAGGGTCATTTCACAAGCCCAACCCCCCCACAGTTAGAATCACTCCCCTAGGCTTACATTTAAGCCCTTGATCATCAACAGTATTAACCCCTTCCCTGCCAGTGTCATTATTACAGTAACAGTGCATATTTTTAGCACTGATTACTGTAGTAATGTCACTGGTACCCCCAAAAGTGTCAAAAATGTCAGTTAGGGGTCCGATCTGTCCACCGCAATGTGGCAGTCCCGCAAAAAATCGCAGATCGCCGCCATTACTAGTAAAAAAAAACAAAAAAAAACAATAAAAATTACATAAATCTTTCCCATAGTTAGTAGACGCAATACATTTTGCACAAACCAATCAAAATACGCTTATTGGAATTTTTTACCAAAAATATGTAGCAGAAAACAAATTGACCTAAAATGTTAAAAAATGTTGATTTAAATTTTTTTTTTTTTGAGAATGTCATATAAAAGAATGTGAAAAATATTGTTTTTTTTTTCTTTTTTTTTCAAAATCATCGCTCTTTCTTTGTTTATAGCACAAAAAATAAAAATTGCAGAGGTGATCAAATACCACCAAAAAAAAGCTCTATTTTTGGGAAAAAAAGGGCGTCAATTTCGTTTGGGTACAGCATCGCATGACCGCGCAATTGTCCGTTAAAATAACGCAGTGCCGAATTGCAAAATAGGGCCTGTTTAGGAAGGTGGCAAATCCTTCCGGGGCTAAAGTGGTTAAACTCTCCAGTATCTTCCTGACAATAGAAGTTAAACTAACAGGTCTATAGTTACTTGGCAAAAATTTTCATCCCTTTTTAAATATAGGCACCACATTGGCCCTACACCAATCCAGTCATACTATTCCAGTCTTTAACGAGTCCCTAAAAATTAGAAACAAAGGCTTAGAAATTACAGAGCTCAATTATTTTAGGATGCGTGGGTGGATGCCATCTGGTCCAGGCGCTTTATCCACCCTATTCTGTCTAAATATTTCTGGACCATATCACCTTTGAGCCATTGTGGATCATTTGGGGCTGTGTCACTACCACCCCCATTATGGTCATGAGCTCCCCCATGCTCCTTTGTATACAGAGCTGAAGAAAGTATTTAATAAATTTGCCTTCTCTTTGTCCCCAGTCACCCACTCCTGATTATTTTGTAAAGGGCCTACATGCTCAGACCTGACCTTTTTAGTGTTAATATATTTGAAGATTTTTTTGGGGTTTGTCCTACTATCTTTTGCAATCTGTCATTCATTTTGAATCTTTGCATCCTTGATTTCCTTTTTACACATTCTGTTATATTCTTTGTAACAATTAAACGATGATAGTGTTCCTTCATTTTTATATTTTTTAAAAGCTCTTTTCTTTTTATCTATATATATATTTTTTAACTTTAGGTTTTAACATCGGTTTTATTTTTAGCCTTTTAAACTTATTACCCATAGGAATATACTTTGCAGTGAGTTTGCATAAAGTCTTTTTGAAGATTTCTAATTTCTGTTGTTTCTGTGCTCATCGATGCCAATATTCCCCCCCCCCCCCCCCAGTCTAAATCATGGAGAGCAGCCCTCATCCTTGGAAAATTTGTTCTCTTAAAGTTAGGTGTTTTTGTATTTCCTGTATACGTTTTTTGCTTACAGCTAACATTAAATGAAATCATATTATGGTCACTGCTCTTATATGTTCTTTTATATGAACATTATTAATAAGCTCTGCATGGTTTGAGATTACCAGGTCCAACAGAGCATCATTTCTAGTGGGGGTCCTCAATAAACTGCACCATAAAATTGTCTTGTAATAGGTTTATACATTTTTGCCCTGTAACTATTCCAGCAGTGCCATTACTCCATTCAATGTCTGGGTAGTTACCATCCCCTATTATTATCACTGTCCCAGCCCTTGCATCCCTTTCTATCTGTGCCAGGAGCTCCTCATTAATACTTTGAGGTCTATAACCAACTCCAATGATAATCATTGTTTAAAGCATTCTCCTCCTTCTCCTCCAACCGCTGTGTGCTCATTGCTGGACATTCCCCACCTTCTCCTCCAACCACTGTGTGCTCATTGGTGGACATTTCCCTCCTTCTCCTCCAACCACTGTGTGCTAATTGGTGGTCATTCCCTTCCTTCTCCTCCAACCACTGTGTGCTCATTGGTAGACGTTCCCCGCCTTCTCCTCCGACCACTGTGTGCTCATTGGTGGACATTCCCCGCCTTCTCCTCCCACCATTGTGTGCCCATTGCTGGACATTCCCTACCTTCTCCTCCAATCACTATGTGCTCATTGGTAGACATGCCCCACCTTCTCCTCCAACCATTGTGTGCTCATTGGTGGAATTCCCCACCTTCTCCTCCAACCACTGTGTGCTCATTGGTGGACATTCCCCTCCTTCTCCAACCGCTGTTTGATCATTGCTGGACATGCCCCGCTTTCTCCTCCACTCGCTGTGTGCTCATTGGTGGACATTCCCCTCCTTCTCCAACCACTGTTTACTCATTGGTGGACATGCCCCGCTTCCTCCTCCACTCACTGTGTGCTCATTGGTGGACATTCCCTGCCTTCTCCTCCAATCACTGTGTGCTCATTGGTGGACATTCCCCTCCTTCTCCAACCACCGTGTGCTCATTGGTGGACATTTTCCTACTTCTCCTCCAACCACCGTGTGCTCATTGGTGGAATTCCCCACCTTCTCCTCCAACCACTGTGTGGTCATTGCTGGAATTCCCCACCTTCTCCTCCAACCACTGTGTACTCATTGGTGGACATTCCCCCCCTTCTCCAACCACTGTGTGCTAATTGGTGGTCATTCCATTCCTTCTCCTCCAACCACTGTGTACTCATTGGTAGAAGTTCCCCTACTTCTCCTCCGACCACTGTGTGCTCATTGGTGGACATTCCCCACCTTTTCCTCCCACTACTGTGTGCTCATGGGTGGACATTTCCCTCCTTCTCCTCCAACCACTGTGTGCTCATTGGTGGACATTGCCCACCTTCTCCTCCAACCACTGTGTGCTAATTGGTGGTCATTCCCTTCCTTCTCCTCCAATCACTGTGTGCTCATTGTGGCTGGAGAAGGAGGAGAATGTCCACCAATGAGCACACTGTGGCTGGAGAAGGAGGAGAATGTCCACCAATGAGCACACTGTGGCTGGAGAAGGAGTAGAATGTCCACCAGTGTGCTCATTGGTATACATTCCCCTCCTTCTCCAACCGCTGTTTGGTCATTGCTGGACATGCCCCGCTTTCTCCTCCACTCACTGTGTGCTCATTGGTGGACATTCCCCTCCTTTTCCAACCGCTGTTTGCTCATTGGTGGACATGCCCCGCTTCCTCCTCCACTCACTGTGTGCTCATTGGTGGACATTCCACACCTCCTCCAACCACTATGTGCTTATTGGTGGACATTCCCCACCTTCTCCTTCAACCACTGTGTGCTCATTGGTTGACATTCCCTGCCTTCTCCTTCAACCACTGTGTGCTGATTGGTGGACATTCCCCCTCCTTCTCTTCCAACCACTGTGTGCTGATTGGTGGACATTCCCCTCTTTCTCCTCCAACCACTGTGTGCTCATTGGTGGACATTCCCCACGTTCTCCTCCAATCACTGTGTGCTCATTGTGGCTGGAGAAGGAGGAGAATGTCCACCAATGAGCACACTGTGGCTGGAGAAGGAGGAGAATGTCCACCAGTGTGCTCATTGGTATACATTCCCCTCCTTCTCCAACCAGATTGTGCTCATGGTGGACATTCCCCTCCTTCTCCAACCACTGTGTGCTCATTGGTGGACATTCCCGCCTTCTTATCCAACCACTGTGTGCTCATTGGTGGACATTTCCCGCCTTCTCCTCCAACCAGCAGGCCAATAATAAATTAGGGGCCCACTTAGCAGTGTCAGATGGTGGAACAGGGTCATCCTCTATCAAAGGCTCGGTAGAGGAGGCTAGTGCTTGACTGGAGCATTAGTAGCTGCAATAAGTTCATCCGAGCTCTCCTCAAGGGTGTTATATGTAAGTCTCTTAGGTGGATGAATCTCCCTTCGGAGTCTGGAACACACATTCTCTGCAGACTCAGATCCATGCCCCTGGCTCCAAAAACAACACCCTTGGTTCTTCCAAGCTGTCGGATACAAATTCACTGTTCAACAGTGGGGAGTAGGGATGATCGAACTTTTGAAAAGTTCGGTTCGGCCAGAACATCCGAACTTCCCGAAAGTTCGGCCCGGATTTCAGAACCCCATTGAAATCAATGGGACCCGAACTTCGGTAATCAAAAAACACAATTTTTAAGCCCTAAAACCCAATAAACGCCCCTAAAAAGTGCCCAGGGTTCTGGGTCATGCCCCATTAACTATTAATCACACAAAAAAAAGTTCTTAAAAATTGTCATTTTTGATAAAAAAAAGCCAATTATTGAAAAAATTAAAAAAAAAAAAAAAAAAACAGAGAGATTTTTTGATTTTTACTTTGGATTTAGTATCTGGTGGGTCTAAAAGGTGTGCATGTGAAGTTTCAGCTCTGTAGCATGTCCAGAACCATGAAAAAAAAAAGATAATTTTTCAGCAGAACCGGGATGTGGGTCGGGAGCCTCCTTTAACTTTAACACCTATATGATCTTTTTTTCTGGTTCTGGACATGCTACAGAGCTGAAACTTCACAGGTACACTTTTTAGACCCCCCAGACACAAAATCACACAAAAAAAGTTCTTAAAAGTTGTCATTTTTGATAAAAAAACCAATTATTGAAAAAAAAGCCAATTATTGGAAAAAAAAAAAGATTTTTTGGATTTCGTATCTGGGGGGTCTAAAAGGTGTACATGTGAAGTTTCAGCTCTGTAGCATGTCCAGAACCAGAAAAAAAAAAAAAGATTGTTTATATTAGAACACTTTCTTTCAGGACAGGTAGTTTGCTTCTCTCCCGGTTTAATAGAAGGCATTTTTTGGGGTTCTTTGCAGTCAGGAAAAACATCTGAACATGTGTATAGTGGTACTGTGCACAAGTTCAGATGTTTTGCCTGCCTCCAAAACCCCCCAAAAAATGCCAGCAAAAACACACCCGGGCATTTTTTTTTTTTGACGCTAGCGGTTTTTTTGGCATTTTTTTGGGTTCTTTTGAGGCAGGCAAAACATCTGAACATGTGTATAGGGGGTATATATACACATATATGTCTGAATATATACCCCTAGACATATATAGGTGTGATAGTAGCAGAAATATATTACTGTAAATGATTTCACTATGCGCAAGCATTTATTTCTGCTACTATCACACCTATATATGTCTAGGGGTATATATTCAGACATATATGTGTATATATACCCCCTATACACATGTTCAGATGTCATGTCTGACATCAAACATGTCCTCAAAAAAGCACTGACAGTGGCAGCCCCTGCAGCATAAAATTTGCTTGCTGGTGAGAAGCCATAATGGTGTCCCGAAGCAATTCAGAGAAATTATCATTTCTCTATTGCGGTCACCCTGACATGGAAGGGTTTGGTCACCCTGCCATGGCAGTCACTGTCAGTTCACCCTACACTACATTACGGTCACCCTGGTATGGAAGGGTTTGGTCAGTCGGTCACCCTGCCATGGCAGTCAGTTAACCCTACACTACATTACGGTCACCCTGGTATGTAAGGGTTTGGTCAGTCGGTCAGCCTGCCATGGCAGTCAGTTCACCCTACACTACATTACGGTCACCCTGGCACTTCATACTTTCCCTACAGAAACTAAATTTTTGAAGCTAACTTAAGTGTAAAGGAGCACTCTAACTACACTAGATATCCCTTTCCTCACACTAAAAATAGCTAAATGACACTTTTTAAGTAAAATTAACAGAACTGCTTCCACTCTCTTCCATGTCCAGTATAACAATGCTAGGAATTTGGCGGGGGCGATCTTATATACTGGGGGGCGTATTCACTAATGATTGGTCTAGGGACCCCCTAGTCACTCCAATCACATTCCTAGCATTCTCCTGCCCCCTCAATTGGCTTTTGCTAATGGTTCTGGTCCAATCACGGGCTTTTAAAGCCCATTTCCTGAAGCATTGCATTTTGGGCGGTTCTGGTTTGCGAATTCCGAACTTTTTGGGCAAAAAGTTCTAAATTCAGCCGAACCTCGAACACCCAATGTTTGGGCCGAACCGATGGTCGACCCGAACCGTTCGATCATCCCTAGTGGGGAGACCAAATTTTCTTCAACAATGCATGGTTCAACACCATCCAGTGGAAGTGAATCTGAATTCTCTTCAGTACAGAATGGTTCAGGGTTAGTCAATGAAGGTATAACTGGAGTTTCTTCAACACTTGGTGATTCAATAGGCTCTGGTTAAATCTCCCCAATTCCTCTTCCAGGGGACGATGTAGATCTTACTTCCCCCAATTGGTGCCTCTCTTTCACAGTTGAGTGCGGCATCTGAACATCTTCCACTGAAGGCCGGGTAACTTCAAGAGTATCTTCCAATGAAGGGGCCCATAACCAGTCAAAAGTAATTTACTCCTCATCACTATCCTCCTCCCTCTCTGCTAAAGGCAGGGCACCTTGGCATCCTCTGAGTCCTGGATTGCAAGTTAGAAAGGCGAGGTACATCAGGACAAGGAGCGATGGGTACTCAAATGGCATCCGAAATGGGTAAAAGGTGATTCCGATGCCAGTATTTACTGAACCAGGCTTTCCCTCAGGACTAATCTGATACACAGGTTGTGACGGGAGTCACTTTGGTTGGGGGGCCCATGGAACACAGCTTACCTTAGAGAGGTTGGGAAATCCCTCTCTCAGCCCCCTAGGCCCCTCTTATGTCTAAGTCACCCTGTGTCAATTAGGGACACAGGGGGACCAAGAAGCCCAGTCTGGCCTGCCCAAACCAGACTTCCACAGACTGATCGGCTATGAGAGCTCCATGCGCTCTGCCAGGACAAACTTACAAACTATGTGGAACTTTGTCAAGGAAGCTGCCATGATGGATTGACTCTTTGGGACTTGTTACCCTACTAACTCAGGCACAGACCGATTGGAGGTCTGGTACCTGGTTAGTCTACCTTTGGGGGGAAGATATGTGACGGTACTCACCGTCACTGGGAGTGAAAGACAGATACTTAATGGACACTGAGAAAATGGTTTGGATAACTTCCAATGGGACAGTAATATTTATCAACAATATCTCTCAAGAAATATGAAGATTTAATCCAACTTTACACTGTGAGACCTGTAGCCTGTTGCCATGAAGTCTGTGACTCCTAAATAATCAAAGCAATGCTTTGATGTGTATTCCATGTACTTCAATGTAGGAGATGGACAGACTGTCACAGTTTTTTCCTATTGTCTGTCTATTGAGGGATGTGTATTCTGTTAAGCCTGTCTGTCCCATTGTTAATGAACTCACATATTGTTCCAGTCCAGATGGCTAGATAATTAGTTCAGGTTAATTCTATTTCTGGACACAATTTCATCTGCATAGGATAATGTAATCATGCAACCCCTGACCTGATGGGGTAATTTGATTAGGAGGGGGAGGGGGGATGTACTCATGTGTGTGTATAAATTGAGTGGGAAACTGTTCAATAAAGTGGAAGATTCCAGTTCCATTTTGGCTGTGGATCCCCCTGAGGATGATATGCAGTAGTTCTGGATTTCTGTATACTCAACAGTTCACAAAGTTGCCGTATCAACTTGCTCTCAAAGTCCCGACCTTGATCCGAATGGATGCGTTGAGGTAAACCATAATGGATGAAAAACTTCTCTTCAAGAGTCTTGGCAACTGTACTAGCTTGCTAATCTCAGGTCGGGAAAACTTGAGCATATCTAGTAAAATGATCAGTCACAACCAGGACATTACTACGCCCACCCAGGTCAGGTTCAAGACACCGGAAATCAATGCACACCAACTCCATTGGTCCCTGACTTCTTAGTTGGCCCATTGGGGCAGGTTTGCTGGGCAGTGTTTTCCTCTGAATACATCGGATACAGGAATGACAATAGCTTTCAATTTCCGTTCTAATGAAGGGCCAATAAAACAGATCCCTGATCAATTTAAAGGTCCTATCTGACCCTAAATGTCCATGATCATCGTGAAGGGCTGTCAACACAGTCAGTTGATGCTTTTCCGGCAAGAACAACTGTTGGACTCCTTCAGGTTCTTCAACGGGACACATCCGATACACAAGCCCATCTTCCAATTTCAGTTGATCCTAATCCTTATGAACCACCTTAGCACCTCCAACCAGACTGCTCAAGAGTATCTTGGGGTCCCCGACAGTTAAGGCCTTCTTGACCAAAGCACACAGAAGATCCTCCCTCTGATCCTTCCCCAAATCTTCTTTTGTCAAATGAGTAAAGTTCCTGACTTCGTACTTGAGCCAGATCGCAATAGTATCGTGACACCCCAGCTGGGGTGACTCCCACAGCATCAGCTCCTGTAGCTCCCCTATGATGGTACTCCACTCCTTGACACAGTGCTTGGACCCCTTCAGGAGTTAAATGTATCCACTCTCGAGTACCACCATTTAAGACATATTATCCTCTGGATAAAGCATCTGCATCCAAATTCCCTTTTCCTGGCCGGTACTTCAGACTGAATTGAAACTCGGACAAGGCAGCCAACCACTGATGCCCAGTAGCATCCAACTTAGCAGTAGACAGCAGATAGGTAAAAAGGTTATTGTCCGTCTTCACCACAAAGGAAGCCCCATATAAGTAATCTCGCAGCTTGTCTACTACTGCCCACTTGAGGGCCAAGAACTCCAGTTTGTGTATTGGGTAATTCTTCTCAGAAGGTGTCAGACTGCGACTCACATAAGCCACAGGGCGAAGCTTCCCAGCAGTTTCTTGATATAGCACACCGCCAAGACCGCCCCGGCTAGCATCTACATGCAACTCATAGGGCTTGGAAGGATCAGCATAGGCCAGAACTGGAGCTTGCGTAAGACTTTCTTTCAGACATCTAAAAGCTTACTCACACTTCGGGGTCCACTGATCTTGAATGGATTCCCACGATCCCCAAAGGATGCCATTCCTTTAGACTTGACTGCAGTAATTCTTCCCCTCCTTCCTTTTGCAGCAACTTGTTCAAGGGTTTTGCTATCTGTGCAAAGTTCTTCACAAACCTCCGGTAATAAGAACAAAACCCAAGGAAGGAACGCAGCTCAGTTACGGTTCTTGGCCTAGGCCAAGTGGTGACAGCCTCCAACTTCTGGGGATCAGTGGCCACTCCATCGGCTGAGACCATATGCCCCAAGTAAGTGACTGATGTTTGATAGAACTGACACTTCTCTAAGGACAGCTTCAATCCTTCTGCATGCAACCTCTGGAAAACTCTCAAGTCGAGCTTCATGTTCTTCCAGTGTCTTGCCAAACACGATGATGTCCTCTAAATACACAAGAGCCTCATTCAGGTTCATATCACCTACTGTATTCTCCAATAACCTCTGGAAAGTGTCAGGAGCGCCTGCCAATTCCTGGGGCATACGATCAAATTTGAAGAAACCCAGTGGGCTTCTCTCGGTCACCAGGATGCATGGGTATCTGATAATACCCACTATTCAAATCCAGTACACTGAACCACTTGGCTCCAGACAAACATTGCAATGCATCTTCAATCTGAGGAGTCGTGTACTGGTCAGGGAGGGTTCGCCATTCAGAGTCCAATAGTCAATGCACATCCAAATGGTCCCATTCTTCTTTCTTACCACCACAATGGGGGAGGAATATGGGCTTCTAGACTCTCTTATGACCCTGGACTTCTTCAGTTCAACTAATTGTTCCCGAAGATCTTCCAGGTCACTCAAAGGAATGTGTCAAGCTCTCTCTCGAAAGGGCTTATCTTCACTCAACCGAATTCGATGTTGAGCACACTTTGCATAGCCCACATCAGTCATTCTTCGAGAAGATCTCATCCCATCTGGCCAACTTTTCCATTATTTACTCCCCCCACTTGAAATGTACAGCAGGGTGTCGGACTCCAAAATCTTCACTTTGGGCCTCCTCCTCATTCTTTTGGACCAAATCCTTCAGTGTCACCGGGGTGGCAACATTCACTCGCCCCAAATCCATCCGAAGCCTCAGACTGACAGGCTGTCCAGTGACGTTGCGGACACTGACTGTTCTTAACAGCGTCTTAGTGTGTACTATGCCTGGAAACCAATTCTAGTCCTGTATCTTCTCCCAAAGGGTCTCCTTCCAGCATCACAAATGGACCCGACTGGTCCCAGGACAACTTAATAGTAGCCTTCATGTACGTTTTCTCTCTCCAGGCTGAAATATCTGCTCCTGAGTATCCAGTCGCCACAGTTTTCCCACCCCTTCAACTGGGGCCTTCTGTTCCTGAATTACCCATTAAAAGGCTTTCCTCAGCTGTGGGTGCACTTCTTCAACAGCTGAACCTCTGACGACCAATGGAGTAAGCATTCTTCGCACGAGATCAATATTAGTCCCTATCAGCATGGATTTCTGCTTTGTCCCAGGAGGCTGAGGAGAAACCACTGCCAAGGTATCGAAAGTTTGTCTTCCCGGCCAAGGAAGGATCAAAAGTTATCTTGAGGGTATGTATCCACCATAGGGGAACTTCTGAGTACCAAGGCCCCAAATCTCCATCTCTTCCAACTTGTACAAAGGAATGTGTTTCAAGTGTTTGTCATAAAAGTCTCTGTACAGCAAGGTCACTTGAGCCACGGTGTCAAGTAAAGCTTTGGTATAGATCCCCTCCACTTGCAACAAAACTACGGGGGAAGGTCCCACCAATCTTTTGGGCACGTTTCTGTCTTGAGCCTCCCCCTCCCCCTGGGTTGCACACAATCTCCTCTGCACTGTCAAAACTGGTTCTTCTATGTGTCTTGGCGTGCTCTTCACTGGTGTCCCCATTCTCGACTGTGAGGATGGGGTCATCTCCACTTATTGCCCAGGGAATTCAACTGTCTGTACCTTGACTGACTTCATGGTTGGTGACCAGATCCTTTTTTATTTCCTTGGAGGAGAAGATACATTGACCCCCTGTGTCTTTCCCCCAAACCCAGGTGACCCTTTCTCTTTACAAGGCATAGAAGGAGAAGACCGTATAGAAGACCCTGTCCTCCGCAGTCTTTTTAAAATGTTACTAGTGCTGGAGCTCTGTTTAATCTGGGGACGCTCAATTGGCTCCTTCACTGAGGTCCCTGAAGTTTTCCGCCTTCTTTGGGAAAAAGATCTTCCGTAAAGCCTTCAGCACTTCTTCCAATAGTTCAGGGCTAATCCCCTTCTTGGGATATTTGGCCCGAAAATACCTAACTTCTCCACATTCAAAACAGCCTCTATCTCTGAAAGGAGGGGGTTCTGATCCAGTGGTGTATTTTGGTTTTGTGCTGCCCTAGGCAATACTAAAATTATTGTCCCAGCATGCACCCCTGAGATCTCACGAGAGGGGGGGTGGAAGAGAGAGGGGGGTGGGTGAGGGAGAGAGAGGGGGAGTGAGAGAGAGAGAGGGGGACGTGAGAGAGAGGGGGGATGAGAGAGAGAGAGAGAGAGAGAGAGAGAGGGGTAGGAGAGAGAGGGGGGGAGTGTCAGAGAAACAGCCATGCTGCAACTGGCGACTCTGCCAGTACTTCTAATGGCCGCAATGGACTCAGGCCATAGACTCATTGTCAGTGAAATGGCTGTGCTGCAAACTGGCAACTTTGCCAGTACTTCCCATGGCCGCAATGGACTCAGGCCATAGACTAATTCACTGGCCTATAAAAGGGCTCTGCTCAGCCCATCAGATTGCTGGATTGTCTTCAGCTCTTCCTGTTTCCTGTGCATTGCTACTTCCTGGATTCCAGTTTGACCCGGCTTGTTCCTGACCTGTCTGCTCTCTCTCCTGGCTTTGACCCTCGGCTCCGTCTGACCATCCCTGCTCCAGTTTGGCTCTCCCGTTATCTGATCTCGGCTTGGCTCACGGACTTGCTTCCTGTCTACCTGCCCTCCAGTACCTGATCTTGGCTTCTCCACGGACTTGTCTGCTTCTGGCTTTCCTACTATACGTTTGGCTTGCACCTGTTGCAGCTTCCTGTGTTTGACCCCCGGCCGGTCTTACACCTACTGCCTGGTTGTTCCTGGTTCCTCCTTGGACTGTCCAGTGTATTCCTGCCCAGCACTCTGCTAGAGACCGCCTGTCTACCATCTGGACTCTGCCGGCAACCAGTGCTTCTGTGGGCGCTACACCCTCTGTCTCAACCCCAGGGGTGTGCCGCACTCAGCCGCAAGGGGAGCCCTCTCTGCATCTCGGCCTCGGATCAGGTACGTGACAGTACAATCCAGCCATGTCAGAGGCCGACAGAGGTGCTTCCCCAATTGAGGCTTTGTGCCAGCAAGTCACCGCCCTCACTCAGGCAGTGCAAAGACTCCAGGAGGGTTATTTCCAGTTGGAAGGTCGCCTGCAACACCTGGCCGTTTCGCCTCCTACAGACTCCAATCAATCGCCTGCCAGCACCTCTTCATCCCCGTTACCACAAGGACACGCTAGCTCCGCCCACTCCATGCTAGTCCCGCCTCCTGAACCACGAGTACCCACGCCTGAGCGATTTTCTGGCTATAGAAAGAAGTTCAGGGCCTTTAAGAACGCCTGCTTGCTATACTTGGCCTTGCAACCCCGGACCTTTTCTCTGGACTCTGTGAAAGTGGGGTTCATCATCTCTTTGCTGTCTGAAGAACCCCAAACCTGGGCTCATAACTTAATGGAACAGAAGAGCCCCGTTCTGGACTCTGTGGACACATTCTTTGAGGCTATGGCTCAGCTTTACGACGACCCCCAGCGCACGGCCACCGCAGAGGTCGCCCTACACTCCCTGCTGCAGGGCAAGCGCCCAGTGGAGGACTACACGGTTGAATTCCGTAAATGGTCTGCTGACACTGATTGGAATGAGGCTGCTCTCAAGTATCAGTTTCGCCAAGGACTTTCTGAGACATTAAAAGATGAGCTGGCTCGAGTGGAGACCCCCGCTACCCTTGAGGGTCTCATACAACTCGCCATTCAACTTGATAGACGTCTGCGGGAGCGACGCTCGGAGCGTCTCCAAACATTCCGGCCTACCTGGATGCTTCCCAAGATCTCTTCTGCTTCACCTGCACCTCCGGTCTCTTCCCCCATGGCAGCATCTGAAGGGGAACCTATGCAGCTGGGCCTGGTCCGTTCCTCCCTGACTCCTGATGAGAGACTACAACGTCGGCAGGCCAACTTATGCCTCTACTGCGGCGGGGCTGGACATTTTCTTCGGAACTGCCCCGTGAGACCCAGTAAGCCTTACTCTCAGCCCCCATTTAACTGCCGAGTTTCTGAGCTTTCGCTCTCTCACCTTATTCTCCCGGTCTCCTTACAGGTGGCAGAAGGGGAGGTCCAACTACAAGCCATCGTTGACTCCGGGGCCTGCAGCTGTTTTCTGGACATTTCTTTGGCCAAGAGACTCCATATTCCTCTTTTCCCTAAGACACAAAGGCTCGAGGTCCATCTCGCCGATGGGTCCCTACCCAGTTCCGGACCAGTTATCCTAGAGACTGGACCCATCCTCACCACAGCAGACTCCAGTCATCAGGAGTTCATCCGTTTTGATGCCCTTTGTTCCCCCATGTTTCCCATCATACTGGGACTTCCTTGGCTGCAAGCCCATAACCCCCAAATCGATTGGGCCAAGAAGGAACTCAACTTTTCTTCTGCCTACTGTCAGCAGCATTGCTTCCCTCAAAGACCTAGTGGGCCTGCTAGTTGCTTGTCTGTTCAACCAACACCTGAGCCACTCCTGGATATCCCACCTGCTTACCAGGACTTCAGGGACGTCTTTGACAAGAAAAAAGCCGAGGTCCTTCCTCCCCATCGGCCTTACGATTGCCCTATAGAAATGCTTCCCGGAGCCGAGATCCCGTTTGGAAGGATATTCCCCCTTTCTGAAAAGGAACTGGAGGCCCTACGGGTCTATATCGATGAAAATTTGAAAAAGGGGTTTATTCGCCCATCTTCTTCTCCTGCAGGTGCTGGTATATTCTTTGTGGAAAAGAAAGATGGCACCTTGAGACCCTGTGTGGACTATAGAGAGCTGAATAAGGTCACTATCAAAAACCGGTATCCGCTCCCCCTTGTCCCCGAACTCTTCCAGAGGTTCCGGACCGCCCAACTCTTTACCAAGTTAGACCTGCGGGGAGCTTATAACCTTGTCCGGATACGGGAGGGAGACGAGTGGAAGACCGCATTCAGAACTCGTTTTGGACATTATGAATACCTAGTCATGCCCTTCGGCCTGTGTAATGCCCCAGCCACATTCCAGCACCTGGTAAATGATATCTTTCGGGAGTTTCTTGACCACTTCGTCATCGTATACCTTGACGATATCCTCATTTTTTCTGCCTCACTGGAACTCCATCGGGTTCACGTTAAAAAAGTCCTTTCTACCTTGAGAAAACACGGACTCTATGCCAAGGCGGAGAAGTGTGACTTTGAAAAGGGGTCCATCCAGTTTTTGGGACTCATTATTTCCACCGATGGGATCGCTATGGACCCACAAAAAGTGAAAGCGATCCTAGATTGGCCTGCTCCTTGTGACAAGAAAGGCGTTCAGAGATTCGTGGGCTTTGCTAATTTTTACAGGCGTTTTGTGAAAAATTTTTCTTCCATCATCTCCCCCATCACCCAGTTAACCCGCCATCAGTCCCGATTTCTGTGGTCTCAGGAGGCCCAATTGGCATTTGACAAACTTAAACAGCTGTTTATTTCTGCACCCGTCCTACAACACCCTGATCCGGCTCTGCCCTATGTGTTGGAGGTTGATGCCTCGGAAGTGGCCACCGGGGCAATCCTGTCGCAACGTCAAGGGCCCAAATCTCTTCTCCATCCTGTGGCCTTCTTTTCTAGGAAAATGTCACCTCCGGAGAAGAATTATGACGTTGGCGACCGAGAACTGTTGGCCATTAAATTTGCACTTGAAGAGTGGAGATATCTATTGGAAGGAGCCACTCATCCTATTATGATCTTCACGGACCACAAAAACTTGGAGTACCTCAGGACTGCCAAACGGTTGAGACCCAGACAAGCCCGATGGGCGCTGTTTTTCTCCAGGTTTAACTTCCATATTTCTTATCGACCTGGCTCCAAGAATGGAAAAGCAGATGCTCTCTCCCGGATGTTTCCGGATACCCCAGAAACAGCAGAACCTGATACCATCCTTTCTGCCCATAATTTTCTCCTTATCCAGCCTGACCTGATGACGGCAATCCGACAGGCCTCAGCCCTTCGCTTGGATCCTGAAGTACCCTCCCTGAAAAAACAGGAAGGGTTGCTGTGGCATCAGGATAAAATCTTTGTCCCTCCCCAAGTAAGACCTCAAGTTCTTAAAATATTTCATGACAGTAAACTTGCTGGGCATTTTGGGGTGCGGAAGACCTCGGAGCTTATCCAACGCTCTTTTTGGTGGCCCAACCTTGGGCAGGATTGCAAGGATTACATCGGCTCTTGTACCATCTGCCAACGTAACAAGGGGTCAAGTACCAAGACTTGGGGTTTGCTAAGACCACTTCCCATTCCTGAGCAACCATGGAAAAAGATATCTATGGACTTTATTGTTGAACTACCCCCTTCAGAAGGATTTTCCACCATCTTGGTGGTAGTGGATCGCCTTTCCAAAATGGCCCATTTTCTACCCATGGTTGGCACACCTTCAGCCCTGGACACAGCCAACATATTCATAAGGGAGATAGTCAGGCTACATGGCCTTCCAGACAACATTATCTCAGATAGAGGAGTGCAATTTACCTCCAGGTTCTGGAGGGATCTCTGTAAATCCCTGTCCATTGAAGTTTCTCTTTCTTCTGCATACCATCCTCAGAGCAATGGGCAAACAGAGAGGACTAATCAAACTTTAGAACAATACTTACGATGCTTTTGCACCTGTTCCCAAGACGACTGGGTCTCGCTCCTCCCCTGTGCGGAATTTGCTTACAACAATTCTCTTCATGCATCCACCAACCAGTCCCCTTTCTGGGCAAATTATGGATTTCATCCCTCCTTTCTGCCTAACACCCTTCCGGAAGCATCAGTTCCTGCTGTCCAAGATCGGATCAGCTTCATTCAAACCAACTATCAAACCCTACAGGAAGCCATGCGTAAAGCCCAGGAGGACTATAAACGGTTTCATGACTGTAAAAGAAAGAAGGGTCCGAATCTCAAGATTGGAGACAAAGTCTGGCTGTCAGCCTTGAACCTTAAACTCTCATGCCCATCCAGGAAGCTCGGGCCAAGGTTCATTGGTCCGTTTGAAGTCAAGAGGGTGATCAATCCTGTGGCTTTTGAGCTGGCACTTCCCGACTCCTTTAAGGTACACCCAGTTTTCCATATCTCCTTACTCAAACCAGTTGTCCCCAGTCCATTTCCTGGGAGAGACGAGCTACCTCCACCTCCTGTCTTGATCGAAGGGGAGACGGAATTTGAAGTTGAGTCCATACTGGATTGCCGAAAGAAAGGGAGACAAACTCAGTATCTTATTAAATGGAAAGGTTACCCCCCTGAAGACAATTCCTGGGAACCCGCTAGTAACCTGCATGCCCCCAGGCTGGTACAGGAATTCCACAGGAGATTCCCGGGAAGCGTGGCCCGGTTGGGCATCCGGAGGCTGCCCCTTGGGGGGGGGCACTGTCAGAGAAACAGCCATGCTGCAACTGGCGACTCTGCCAGTACTTCTAATGGCCGCAATGGACTCAGGCCATAGACTCATTGTCAGTGAAATGGCTGTGCTGCAAACTGGCAACTTTGCCAGTACTTCCCATGGCCGCAATGGACTCAGGCCATAGACTAATTCACTGGCCTATAAAAGGGCTCTGCTCAGCCCATCAGATTGCTGGATTGTCTTCAGCTCTTCCTGTTTCCTGTGCATTGCTACTTCCTGGATTCCAGTTTGACCCGGCTTGTTCCTGACCTGTCTGCTCTCTCTCCTGGCTTTGACCCTCGGCTCCGTCTGACCATCCCTGCTCCAGTTTGGCTCTCCCGTTATCTGATCTCGGCTTGGCTCACGGACTTGCTTCCTGTCTACCTGCCCTCCAGTACCTGATCTTGGCTTCTCCACGGACTTGTCTGCTTCTGGCTTTCCTACTATACGTTTGGCTTGCACCTGTTGCAGCTTCCTGTGTTTGACCCCCGGCCGGTCTTACACCTACTGCCTGGTTGTTCCTGGTTCCTCCTTGGACTGTCCAGTGTATTCCTGCCCAGCACTCTGCTAGAGACCGCCTGTCTACCATCTGGACTCTGCCGGCAACCAGTGCTTCTGTGGGCGCTACACCCTCTGTCTCAACCCCAGGGGTGTGCCGCACTCAGCCGCAAGGGGAGCCCTCTCTGCATCTCGGCCTCGGATCAGGTACGTGACAGGGAGAGAGAGGGGGGAAGAGAGACAGAAGGGGGATGAGAGAGAGAGAGGGAAAGAGAGAGAGAAGGGGGATGAGAGAGAGAGAGAGAGAGAGAGGGGGGGATGGGAGAGAGAGGGGGGATGAGAGAGAGAGAGAGAGAGAGAGAGGGGGAATGAGAGAGAGGGAAGAGGGGGGTGAGAAAGAGAGGAAGGGGGTGCGAGAGGCAGCTCTAGCAACCACTGGCCAAATAGAATCTCAGGTGGAGGGGTGGACTTTTTTGCTGCCCCCCTGCAAAGTGCTGCCCTAGGCCTGGGCCTTGTTGGCCTAGGCCAAAATACAGCACTGTTCTGATCCCCTAGGGCTGCCTCTGGGTTCCTGAATTTTCCATCACCAACGCCTGACACATTTGGGCTTGGACCTGTGCTACTTGAATCATGAAATCAGCTGAATTTGGGTTGTCATTTGACTTATTACTATCTGAACTCTCACGCCTGCCTGAGTCCAGGTCTGCTTCACTCTCTTCATCTGAGAAACTAGGTTCCACATGGACTAGGCGGGCAGAAGCTTTCTCCCACTTCCCTTCTCCCACCAGCTGCTCTCTGACCCCGTGGCCCTTTTCTTCTAGCACAGCTTCTTCTTCCCTCACTTCTCTCATCAATTCTGGGTTAATAGGGGTAGCTCAAGCTCCTTTCAACAGAAACTTAAAGACAATGGGGTGATTTGGATGGGCCCTTTGCAGCACCCTATCCAATCATACTTGATCAGCATCCTTGGGGTCTATGCCCCTTTTCAAGATGATCTGATGCAACATTTAGTCCATCCGAGAGATGTAATCGGACAATCTCTCCTCTTGCTGCTGGTGGGTATGGTTGAATTTGTATAGAAGGACTGCAGTTTTTTCCACTCTTCCAAAAACAGCATGCAGGGCATCGATATAGTCCATGGCTACACAATCCTTCTTGCCCAACCTCATGTTTTGAATCACTTTGGCTGCTGGGCCCCTCAGGCTCTCGCTAAGCCGTTGCCTCTTCAAGAGCCTCTGGCACACTCCACTCCACTCCTCTAATGCCTGGGTGGCTTGACTCACCCAGCTTTCAAAGTCTTCTTCTCCAGTTGCAGTAGGTAATTGGCCTGAAAAGAACCAAAGCCTCCTATAGCCCTGTCCTGCTGGAACCATTCTTCATCAGACTCTCAACTAATCGGTTCATGTCAGTGTAGAATGAAGCAGGAGGTACTCCAGCTCCATTAGAATCAGTACTCACTGGTCCATTAGTAGCTTGTAAAGGCAGTGGCCCTTATTCCAATGCTACCTCTTTCTCCAGCTGGGAGAACACTTGAGCCCTGACCCCCTCCATTAGGGTTACCTCCTCCTCCTGGAAACGCACAGGTACATCTTCTTGCCACTCCAATAGTACTTGCATGAAGTCCAGTTCATAATCTACCCTCACGTCTAATAGGTAGGCCCTCTGCCCTAGTACTAAGGCCCTCACCCACTGCCGGATTTCCTTCTCTGTACATTCACTTCCTGGGACCTCTAGGACAGTACTTCGCTCCAACTGAGCTCCTTGAGCTCTTCCCCAGGCATTTGCAGCAGCCAGGTTCACCACCTTTCCAGGTCATTGGCTCATGGCAAGGCTGACTAGGGATTGTAGCAGTTGAGGACATCCCAGACGAGCCCCCAAATATAGCACTAACCCCTTGCGGGTTGCTGGGTGTTCCTCAGCACTACTATGACCCTGTGAACCGTCCACCCCACCTGACACTCTAGGTTCTGACATTGCGTATTTATCTTTAAAAACACACTGAAACAGTATGAGTGAGCAAAATATGGGATTGATCCGCGGTGATCCGCCCCGGTCCTCCAGGATATAAATTGATTCACACCCTCACTCTATCCTCGTTATGTCTTTTCCTCACCTGACATGCTTTGTGGTTAGCACTTCCTGTGCCTGGTTTTTTTTCTTTTCACAACACAATGGGTAAGATTCTCTTTACATGCACCATATGTTTGTACTCTCTAATGGCTGCACGTTTGGTTTAAGACGTGTGTCTCTCCTCTCTTTTGGTCGTTGGTTACCCCCCCTACCTTTGGTATCCTCACATTTCATTCAATATTTTCACGGTTGTTCGTTTTTCTTTTCTTTTGTTGGCTCCTCTATCTTGCATCCTATCACCAGATTCGGTTCACATGTGGCCCTGGGGGTTTTTTACAACTGGTCTTTTTCATGTATCTTCAATATTTTTGATCTAGTCGTTTCAAGATTATACACATCTAATATACGTTCAATATATTTAGATATATGGTTTATATATATAATATTTTTTCTTGCACAGCACATATGGTCATATATTTTGCTGATACTTTTGACCAAATATTCATCGTCTCCTTTGGGATTGCTTACCCCTTCCTTGTTATCTCCTGTTGGACCGTCTGGGCGTTTACCCGCCTCAGCCCCGGATCAGGCATACACCCACACCGTGCATCCTAGTAATGGATTACCACTCAAGCTATATTATCAAATCCCAGACTCTTTTGAGTAAAGACCTGGTTGTTGCTTGCCAATCTTGTAAGGAAAATAATTTTCTACCTATCCATATGTAAGTACTAGACCTCTAGACTTTTTGATTTAATTTTCAAACTCATCGGTGTATTTTTTCACAAACAGATTAGATATATGCTCAGTCAACTAATCAGTTTTTATTCATAGATTATCTCTAAAAAGCTCCTGAAGAGTGGATGCGATTTCCATGAAACGCGTAGAGCTATGTACTGTTTATACTGATCAGGACACGAACCATGGAATATGTATGGGAATAAGGATGATCTATTGGTTACACAGAACCTGTACACTCTCATATGGTTTTTTTTACTTGTATTTTAACCATGCATCTTTAAACTGATATATATGTGCCTTAGTATGATATAGTTTTTATCTGCCTATATATAATTATTTAAGTATGATTTAGATGTATGCATGTTTTGATATATGTATTTTTTATTTCTTGATTCATGCTCGTGTCCTTATTGGTCATCCTTTTTTATTGTTGATTACTTGGTCTCATTTTTGTGACATATGCTGCATATTTGCATCTCATCATGTAGCAATAAATATATTCTTTGTATCATCTGGCTTTTGGTTGGATTTTTTCAAACAGCATTGACCTCATGCAAAGTCCCATAACCTTCCCCCTTTTTCTTGCAAACAGTATGAGTGAGCTTTGACTTTTTACTCAGTGAATAGGCAGATATAATTATGTCAGTCAACCAAATCCTGCCCAAACCAGTGTAATGTTCTGGTACCTTTGGGTACCCTAATTACTCTTTCATAAGTGTATGCGCCCCACCATTCTCTTTTGGTAAGGTACGCATACACCTTTAAGACTGATGCTGTCATCACTGAGCGCCGGACTGGATGGCTATTTAGATCGCCGGCTCTCACTCACATGTGTTCGTTCAAACTGCTTTGTGCCTTGATGCTAACCTGTCTTGAAGCTCTCATGATTGCAAGCATACCTCACTGTCGGAACCACGCTGCGCTGATCCCTGTATCCCGCTACCGGATCATCCGCTCTTGCCGAACCTCTCCTCTGCTACATTGCTATTAGTGATAAGTACCCCACAGGGGAAACCTCTATAACTTTCATACTAAAGCTTACACTATCTAGCTCTGCATACTAAGGACTATTACTATATCTGCATCCCATCTGCTACTATCTTACTTTCAAGAACATTTCCTTTCAAGTGTCTGTCATCTACCATCTCTACCCAACCTGTCTCTTCAGCCTATCATCACTGTGTTACTATATACATAAGTCACTCTAGGAAACATCTTATTGAGTGTGTGTATTTACTTGCTGAATTGAGATCATCCACACATGATGAGTCATTGAGAGTTGGGAATGGTGTCTCAGCGTTTCTCTACATGACTACTGAAGTGGAATATTTCTGCAGCTGAAAATCCACATCATACATAAAACGCAGGAGCGTTACAACCAGCAGGGTTCAGCAAGAACAATAGAATAGAACAATAGGAACAATGAGCGGTATTATCAAGAAACAATAATAAGACAACACTCTATAATCTGAAATTGTAACTGATGATCTCTATAATAATAAGACAATACTCAAATTAAAGAACTTTAGGTTATTTTATACTGTCAATACCTTAACTAATAATACTGCAATAAAGTAATACGTGTCCCCTTTTAAAACTAGCATGAATCAATGTCCCTCCCTTAGCAAGGCATTGCTATATCTTCACCGACAGTTGGAGCTCTAAAACACCTTCCTTGATTATTTAAAATAGCAAAAGTATCAGGGAATGAATTGTAATCCTAAGAGAGTTGATGTCTATTGCAATGTCTGCAGTCAGTGTGTAGATGAAAAGGTTATACTTGCAGTCTAATCCCATCACAGGCACACTTTCTCACTCTTGGATGTCCGTCTGTGAGGGCCCTTTAGGATTGGCGATGTGGTCTCTCCCGCTTCAATGTCTGGGAAAGCCACTCTCTGCCTCCTCAGGATGTCCGGCCAACCTCCACTCTCTCTCCTTGAGCAATACTGTGAAGTGTCCACAGTATGGCAATCAGCATCCGTCCTGCCGAGGATGGGTTCCACAGGCAGGCCTCATGCACTAGGCTGCAGCTGCCGTCAGTCCTTCACACTCAGCAGGCTGATGTGCACTCAACGGGTTCCGAGAGCAAGAGAGTTTCCAAGCTGTGGAGCAGATAGCTTTATGTTCTCCCCATGATCCTTCACTTCCCCATTGCACCCTGGGAGAATAGTTTCCACAACAATCCAGATAATGATCAGCTCTCTGTCAAAAAACTATATCTCCCACAATCCCAATCTTCCACTTCCTGTGAAATGACACTCTCCTCTGAAAACAGTCTTAAAGGGGCAAAGAAACAATCTCAGCAACAGTAACGATAAGTATATACAGTGCCTTGCGAAAGTATTCGCCCCCCTTGAACTTTGCGACCTTTTGCCACATTTCAGGCTTCAAACATAAAGATATAAAACTGTAATTTTTTGTGAAGAATCAACAACAAGTGGGACACAATCATGAAGTGGAACGAAATTTATTGGATATTTCAAACTTTTTTAACAAATAAAAAAACTGAAAAATTGGGCGTGCAAAATTATTCAGCCCCCTTAAGTTAATAATTTTTTAGCGCCACCTTTTGCTGCAATTACAGCTGTAAGTCGCTTGGGGTATGTCTCTATCAGTTTTGCACATCGAGAGACTGAAATTTTTGCCCATTCCTCCTTGCAAAACAGCTCAAGCTCAGTGAGGTAGGATGGAGAGCGTTTGTGAACAGCAGTTTTCAGTTCTTTCCACAGATTCTCGATTGGATTCAGGTCTGGACTTTGACTTGGCCATTCTAACACCTGGATATGTTTATTTGTGAACCATTCCATTGTAGATTTTGCTTTATGTTTTGGATCATTGTCTTGTTGGAAGACAAATCTCCGTCCCAGTCTCAGGTCTTTTGCAGACTCCATCAGGTTTTCTTCCAGAATGGTCCTGTATTTGGCTCCACCATCTTCCCATCAATTTTAACAACCTTCCCTGTCCCTGCTGAAGAAAAGCAGGCCCAAACCATGATGCTGCCACCACCATGTATGACAGTGGGGATGGTGTGTTCAGGGTGATGAGCTGTGTTGCTTTTACACCAAACATAACGTTTTGCATTGTTGCCAAAAAGTTTGATTTTTGGTTTCATCTGAGCAGAGCCCCTTCTTCCACATGTTTGGTGTCTCCCAGGTGACTTGTGGCAAACTTTAAACTACACTTTTTATGGATATCTTTAAGAAATGGCTTTCTTCTTGCCACTCTTCCATAAAGGGCAGATTTGTGCAGTATACGACTGATTGTTGTCCTATGGACAGAGTCTCCCACCTCAGCTGTAGATCTCTGCAGTTCATCCAGAGTGATCATGGGCCTCTTGGCTGCATCTCTGATCAGTCTTCTCCTTGTATGAGCTGAAAGTTTAGAGGGACGGCCAGGTCTTCCTAGATTTGCAGTGGTCTGATACTCCTTCCATTTCAATATTATCGCTTGCACAGTGCTCCTTGGGATGTTTAAAGCTTGGGAAATCTTTTTGTATCCAAATCCGGCTTTAAACTTCTCCACAACAGTATCTCGACCTGCCTGGTGTGTTCCTTGTTCTTCATGATGCTCTCTGCGCTTTAAACGGACCTCTGAGACTATCACAGTGCAGGTGCATTTATACAGAGACTTGATTACACACAGGTGGATTCTATTTATCATCATTAGTCATTTAGGTCAACATTGGATCATTCAGAGATCCTCACTGAACTTCTGGAGAGAGTTTGCTGCACTGAAAGTAAATGGGCTGAATAATTTTGCACGCCCAATTTTTCAGTTTTTTATTTGTTAACAAAGTTTGAAATATCCAATAAATTTCATTCCACTTCATGATTGTGTCCCACTTGTTTTTGATTCTTCACAAAAAAAATACAGTTTTATATCTTTATGTTTGAAGCCTGAAATGTGGCAAAAGGTCACGAAGTTCAAGGGGGCTGAATACTTTCGCAAGGCACTGTATATAGATATTGGTAGTCTGATCCCCGCTACACCTACAACATGCAGAAGCTAATTATCTTAAGCATGTAAAATGTGTATACAATAAATATCCTAAACAGTTACTCAACTTCTTATAATGAAGATGGGCTGCTTTCTCCAAAATCCTCAGATCAAGTCTAAAGCAGACATATTGTTCCTTTTGTGTTCCAAAAACAACTCTCCTTTGTCTGAACACATGCTTGTTTCAAAAGTCCTAAACACCACCTCCCCATACTTCTTGTTCCTCTGTTTAGCTCCTAAACCAATCGTACTGGTTTATTTGCATATTAATGGTGGGGGGAACTAGCTTCCTTACACAGAATCTAACTAACAAAAACATTTGCTATAAAATCATCAAATATCCATAGCAACACACTGCTATGTGGTCTTCAGTCAGTGCACTTGTGGTCTTCAGTCAGTGCATGGCTTCCTCAAGTCTGAACATATATAGAGATTCCAGCCGCCCTACATACAAAAACTAGCCTGAACTTAGCTTGTATGAGTCTGAAAGCAACTAACTCTTTATTGAACAAGAAACAGACTTTTATACACTTGAGAAGTATGTCAGTCACTACATGAACAATGACCCAAATATTTACCCAAAACATCACACAATGGTTAGAGAACGAGGTACAGCTGACTCATGGCTAATCCCATCTACAGTGTCTTGCAAAAATATTCATTAACATGTTAATTAACTCAGCTCACTTAAACCAGACTGGAAGACCAGACTGCCGGCAACAATGCTATAACAGAATACAGTACACATTTATTAGAGGTCTAAACACAGAGTAAATCATCATAATTACGAGGTGTGGAAGACCAATATTGGCAATAGGCAGCTAGGCCTAGAGTCATTCCTCTCGACCACTCACAGGATGTCATCATTCCTCATCACCCCTCACAGGATGTAATCATTCCTCTTGACCACTCACAGGATGTAATTATTCCTGTTCACCACTCACAGGATGTAATCATTCCTCTCGACCACTCACAGGATGTCATCATTCCTCTCGACCACTCCCAGGATGTCATCATTCCTCTCGACCACTCCCAGGATGTAATCATTCCTCTTCACCCCTCACAGGATGTAATCATTCCTCTTCACCCCTCACAGGATGTAATCATTCCTCTTCACCACTCACAGGATGTAATCATTCCTCTCGACTACTCCCAGGATGTAATCATTCCTGTTCACCACTCACAGGATGTAATCATTCCTCTTTACCACTCACAGGATGTAATCATTCCTGTTCACCACTCACAGGATGTCATCATTCCTCTCGACCACTCACAGGATGTAATCATTCCTCTTCACCCCTCACAGGATGTAATCATTCCTCTTCACCCCTCACAGGATGTAATCATTCCTCTTCACCACTCACAGGATGTAATCATTCCTCTCGACTACTCCCAGGATGTAATCATTCCTGTTCACCACTCACAGGATGTAATCATTCCTCTTTACCACTCACAGGATGTAATCATTCCTGTTCACCACTCACAGGATGTAATCATTCCTCTTCACCACTCACAGGATGTCATCATTCCTCTTCACCACTCACAGGATGTCATCATTCCTCTTCACCACTCACAGGATGTAATCATTCCTCTTCACTACTCCCAGGATGTAATCATTCCTCTTTACCACTCCTAGGATGTAATCATTCCTCTCGACCACTCACAGGATGTAATCATTCCTGTTCACCACTCACAGGATGTAATCATTCCTCTTTACCACTCACAGGATGTAATCATTCCTCTCGACCACTCACAGGATGTCATCATTCCTCTCGACCACTCACAGGATGTCATCATTCCTCTTCACCACTCCCAGGAGATACTTTCGAATGAAGAATGGTATAGGCCAATATCCATAGATGAAGTGGACATTATGAAAGGCAAATTTAAATCAATAATCTTTAATGCCTTACAGTCACGTGATAGATCAAGATCTATATGACTACTTAAATGTAAAATGGCCAATTTTGCCTACTTTTTACGCGCTACCTAAAGTGCATAAAAACCTGGAAAAACCCCCTGGCCGCCCTATTGTGTCGGGCATGGGGTCAATTACCGAACCTTCCAGCCGCTTTGTGGACGACCAGCTTCGCCCACATGTGATGGGTCTACTTTCATATCTTAAAGATACCTTGGAGCTGTTGAGAATCCTTGAAGGCCTCACTGTTCCAAGGGATTCCTTACTTGTTACACTTGATATCGAAGCCCTTTACTCTAGTATCCCGCATACTAGGGGAATAGAGGTGATTACTACATTTTTGAAGGAACAGACCCATCGCATGTGGGCTTTGGCTGACTTCACCCTTCAACTATTAAACCATATTTTAAGAACTAACATCTTTGTCTTTGGCGATACCACTTACCTCCAGGTACAGGGGGTAGCGATGGGGACTTCATGTGCCCCATCGTATGCCAACCTGTACCTGGGGGGGTGGGAAAGGGAGTTATTTGCCAATGATGCTGCTTCGATATACCTGCGCCACCTGGCTCTGTGGCGCAGGTATATCGACGTCATCATTGTGTGGACAGGCTCAGTGTCTACACTTTTGGAATTTATTGAGTTCATATCAAACAACAATTACAACTTAAAATTCACAGTCTAATATGATACTCATAAAATAGCTTTCCTCGACACCATGGTCTATCTAAATCCAGATGGGAGTATCTATACCTCGCTGTACCGCAAGGATACAGCGGGAAATACAATACTACATTATACCAGCAGTCACCCACGATCTCTAGTTCTCAATATTTGAGAATACTACGGAACTGCGCACTGGAATCTGATTACAAACGGGAAGCCAAGGCCTTGCAGCATAGGCTCTTGGCCCATGGCTATAGTAGAAAACTTCTTAAAAAAGCCTATAATAGGGCAAATCTTCAACCACTGGATAAATTAATCTTTGGCTCTCGACAAAGCACTCCCATGAATACTACCAAATTGATCACTAAATATAACTCTCATCACCAAACAATACAAAATATTTTGGCCAACAATTGGCACTTTTTAGTGGATGATACCACTGTCTCAAAATATATCAAGCCATATCCTGAGGTGGTATATCGCAAGTCGGCCTCACTGAGAGACAAACTTGTACACAGCCACCACAAATCTATTGAGGGGGACGAAGCTACAGGAGCGGTTGGAGGCTTGGGTACATATAGATGTGGACAATGTTCAGAATGCCCCTGGGTTAGAGAGGGTTACACTTTCCCCCTACCCCGGGGAGGAATTTTCAAACCCTGATTTAGGGCTACCTGCCTCACAGAGGGTGTGGTATACCTGGCCACATGCCTCTGTGGGGCGTTTTACGTTGGTAAAACAATTAGGCCATTTGCCCGGCGAATTCAGGACCACCTCTACGACATGGATACTGGGCTTATGTTCACACCTATTTGTAAGCATGTGGGCTTACATCATAATTTTGATCCCCACACCATTAAATTCATTGTACTGGAGGCGGTCAACAAAAACCCACGAGGCGGCAACTACGATAATGCTATTCTCAAAGCAGAAGTGAAGTGGATATATAGGCTACAGGCCACTAGACCACCAGGGCTAAATCCAGCCTTATCGTTCAAACCATTCTTGGAATAGTCTGTAGTTGCACCCTTGATTATTGTACCTATCTTTGATAAAATTCTTCCCTGGTTGCTTTAATCATCAACAATTCTTTGGGCCCCCCTCTCAGACATATCTATGGGCTTCTCATCTTCCTATACTACCACATGTAAAGGGATTAAGTGACAGAGTACTGTATACATCTATGCACACTGGCAAGGTAATATAGTGGCATATCACTTTAAATTTATGTCCCCTTTTTTAATTGGGCATAATTTATATGCCCTCTTATCTTTTTCTTTCTTTGTTCTATAATCCGGCTTCTAATATATACATGAATGCTATACGTGGTTTTCTGTATTGAACTACTGAATTTAAGATCATATGTAATATCATTTGTTTGGATTTTTTTAGATGCACATATATCTGCCCCATGAGAGACATAGCTGCGGTGGAATCCATTGGGCTGGGACTTTCCTTCCCCTCTTTTATGATAGGGATTCGGGCGCCAAGCCGGGGGTGGTGAGTTGAGGTTTTCCATCCTTTCCTCCTCCCACTGGTTTCCCCGAGTCCGCCCTCTGACTTTAGGGCGGATGTTTAGCGCACCGACCCGCTGGCCCTGCCTTCTCCTTGGCACAGGCGCGGGTTAGGATCGCAATATGGCGCCCGCACCGGAAGTGATTAGTTGGAGGTCAGGAAGTACCTCATCACTTCCGGTGGGACCGCGCATATAATGACGAACACAGCGTGGTACAAACAGGCCACGACTACAGTGGCGCTGTCTCTGTTACCAACGTGACTGTAGCTGACAGGTACGTTTATTGCCATATGGGTCTATCGATCACACGGCTCCTTGAGTCCTTTCTCTTTTTCGGCACTTCACTTTGGATCTTCTATTACCTGGAGGTATTTCTGCTCTATGCTATCCAGGTTGGGTTCTACCGGTACTATATGTTTTGGCTGTATTTCTTCAATGTCTTTTTCTTCTTATGCCTAAGGATACCTATATCTTTTAACCGCTCCTGGCATCTATTTCCTTCAGGTTACAATCTCACTTTCTGGTATGTTAAGTTCATTCACATTAGGAGTGTATTATGAGTTCGGACCACTCCTATATCTATATTAATTGCACTTATCGTATTTGCCTCCCACTTCTGTGATTCCATATATAATAGAATGCACTTTTTAACTTATCGGTGTCCCTTGTTCGTTCCCCATTTCTCTTTTTATATTTTTCAATCACACCTTGAGCTATACTATCGGTGACCCATTTTCTTGGCACTCACAGCCCTCCCCATTATTTGAATTTTTGGGGTTAATAGTGATAAGCTTTTCCCACAATCATTGGTTCCTCTAGATATTATATCTCTGTAATTCGACATTGCCAGGTCCGGTTCCTATCAAGCAGGGAGGATAGACCTGGTTGGACCTTTTGTCCAGGGTTTACACCCCACTTTTGGATACACGGCAGCGGTCCCTGGTATACAGATGCATGTGCAATTCTTTGGATACAATATTTGGTGAGCCCCAACTCAAAGATTTCAATGATAACATAATGCTGTAATTGTATTGTATAACTCACTTTATATTGTTTATACCTAGAACCTGTGTTGAGGTCACCAGTTTGTATTGTCCCAGAGGAAGCCTGCTGGCGAAACATGTCGGACATAAGTGGCCCCACTCACACAACTATGGTTCCTTGTATATTGTGTATCTACATGCACTGATTTATCATTATCACTTACTGTGATTTGTTTTTATGACAAAATTGTAATAAATAAATCTTTATATTTTTATTATTTTTTTGTTGATTTATTGTTTATCTATCATATACCTGGCAAGCCTCACCTTTAAAATCCCACTTTGGGCTTATCACTTCCTTTACACGGTCTCTTTGGGGCTTACACAGAGTCCGTGGGTTGTGGTTATATCCCACTTTTCTCTCTATTGCTACATTACAGGGATGTGGTGCAGGCTTGCTAGGTCTACTGGCATCCAGGCCTGGCGTCTTTTCAATATATACACTCACAGGATGTAATCATTCCTCTTCACCACTCACAGGATGTAATCATTCCTCTTCACCCCTCACAAGATGTAATCATTCCTCTTCACCACTCACAGGATGTCATCATTCCTCTTCACCACTCACAGGATGTCATCATTCCTCTTGACCACTCACAGGATGTAATCATTCCTCTTTACCACTCACAGGATGTAATCATTCCTCTTGACCACTCACAGGATGTAATCATTCCTGTTCACCACTCACAGGATGTCATCATTCCTCTTCACCCCTCACAGGATGTAATCATTCCTCTTGACCACTCACAGGATGTAATCATTCCTCTTTACCACTCACAGGATGTAATCATTCCTGTTCACCACTCACAGGATGTCATCATTCCTCTTCACCACTCACAGGATGTAATCATTCCTCTTGACCACTCACAGGATGTAATCATTCCTCTTTACCACTCACAGGATGTAATCATTCCTCTTGACCACTCACAGGATGTAATCATTCCTCTTTACCACTCACAGGATGTCATCATTCCTCTTCACCACTCACAGGATGTCATCATTCCTCTTGACCACTCACAGGATGTAATCATTCCTCTTTACCACTCACAGGATGTAATCATTCCTGTTCACCACTCACAGGATGTCATCATTCCTCTTCACCACTCACAGGATGTAATCATTCCTCTTGACCACTCCCAGGATGTAATCATTCCTCTTCACCACTCACAGGATGTAATCATTCCTCTTGACCACTCCCAGGATGTAATCATTCCTCTTCACCACTCCCAGGATGTAATCATTCCTCTTCACCACTCCCAGGATGTCATCATTCCTCTTCACCACTCACAGGTCATTTTGTGAGTGAGATCAGCAACACATGGTTGAACTTCTAAAAAAGGTGTATGAAGCTACAAAACCACAACCACCCGCCCAGCGCTCATGGATTAAATATATGAGTATTTAGGGATAAAATGATAAATACCTAAAATCATGCTTTTTAAAAATATTTAAATGAATTGATGTGTATCCTTGGTATACACTAGCAGCCACTGTAAACAGAAACTCTATGTATATAAATGTAAACAATGCCAAACGATATCTGGGTCCTATTCAAGCATTATGCACATTCAGCGGAATTAAACATACTCAATTAAGGCATGTTATAAACCATCTGTCCACTTATCATATATAGTTCATCGTGTCCAGAATTAAAGTGTCCAATCTTTATGCAGGAGAAACAGGTAAAGTGTGCAGTCTTCCTTAAACATAAGGCACCAGTGTTCTTAAACAGAGGATCAATAGCCTTCACCACACCTTCCGTGCTCCCCTATGCAATGGACACACATCTCACATTAATCAAAGCCTGTATGCATCAGCTGCATGAGCCCTTGCTTCCGAATGGCCAGCCGTCTCCAATGGATTTTCACAACCAGTACACTCTCAATGGATTCCTCCAGCACAGGGTCAGGCACCGTATCTCAACCAAATAAGTGTAAAGGCCCGTACACACGTACCGATCGTCAGCAGACAAGCGTCAGCCGACGACCGATCTGCCGTTTGTACGCTTGTTAGTATGATGCCTCCGACAGCCGTCAGCGCACATTCTGCCGACAAGAATCTGTCATGCAAGCATTAAAATTTTTGTATGCCGACACCAGAGCGGCCGATTGTTCGCCAGTCAGTACAGAATTCGGCCGACAGACCACAGATTTGCAAGACTGGGCATGCTCAGAAAAGAAAAAACACAGGGAAAGTTAACCATTACATGACATCACTTCTGCAGTCGGCTGTAGTCGGCGGACAAAATTCTTGTGCTGTCTTTGCACTTTTCAACAGACACCGACAGCCCGGGGACAAAAGACGGCCTATCGTTCGACGACGATCGGTACGTGTGTGTGTACGGCTTAAGCAGACAACAGGAAACAAAGGATAGCGTAATATTGTTTAAACTTTATTCCCCAATACACACTCCAAAGCCCCCTCAATATATCCGCTTACATTTGGTTATGTATATAAAAGCTTTTCAAAATAAGGTCTGGGACCGGGTATGTACCGCTGCTCGCCGTCCGCGAGCCAAGGCGCCTCCTTACAAATAGGATTTATCGCTCTGCGGCTCCAGGCGAGTTACGGAAGATCAGCTGATACCTCTCTCGGTCTCCAGGGTAGCAACGTAGAGGCGTACTGACGCGTTTCGTCACGTAGGACTTCAACTGAGGACGCCAGTACGTTGCTAAACTCGAGTTTATCAATGCAGCCGGAGGACCTCCCCCTTCGCATTGATTAGTCTACATGCGACATAACCGGACCGGACTGTGTAGCTCCACCTCCCCGTTCCACAGCGGATTGTGGGCTCGAACTGGATATTACAATATATGTTTCAAACCATTTCATTAGCAATCAGGAATTTATGCGTCTAAATCTGGGTAAAACAATCATCCCCCATAACCTGCGAACAACCCTTAAACCCCAGGCCTCCTCCCCGGGAAAAATGAAGATATTTGAACCCATCGGGTTCTGGTTTAACCCATATAAGTTAAATATAGATCTGGACCTGAACTGTTTTTTAAGCAATTATTAATGAATTATGATTATGCGGTGATGGGGATCTTAATATTTTAATTATGTAATATTATGATATTACTTACTGTTAACTTCTAAAGATAATACTTTTAGGGAACATCTTTATGATAATTATTACAAGACCTGCATAGAACCAGTGTACCTGTATTTTATTATTAATAGGTATGAGTATAATGTATTATGTCCTACTGGAAACATGCTGAATGTTTTAAATGATTTTTAATTTGTTTTAATGTATTATGAGTTTTATGCTTTATATTGATATTGTTTACATATCCGGATAGCAGTGGCAATTTAGTGTGATGAAATGTGGGTATATACACACTCATAACCTCAAAAATTTGGAAATGCATTTTTTGCCCAATTGCATGTACCATACATGATCAGATATTAGATCGGCCGCCGATGTGACCGATGGGTTCAAATATCTGCATTTTTTCTGGGGAGGAGGCCTGGGGTTTAAGGGTTGTTCGCAGGTTATGGGGGATGATTGTTTTACCCAGATTTAGACGCATAAATTCCTGATTGCTAATGAAATGGTTTGAAACATATATTGTAATATCCATTTCGAGCCCACAATCCGCTGTGGAGCGAGGAGGTGGAGCTACACAGTCCGGTCCGGTTATGTCGCATGTAGACCAATCAATGCGAAGGGAGAGGTCCTCCGGCTGCATTGATAAACTCGAGTTTAGCAACGTACTGGCGTCCTCAGTTGAAGTCCCACGTGACGAAACGCATCAGTACGCCTGTACGTTGCTACCCTGGAGACCGAGAGAGGTATCAGCTGATCTTACGGAACTCGCCTGGAGACGCAGAGCGATAAATCCTATTTGTAAGGAGGCGCCTTGGCTCGTAGACGGCGAGCAGCGGTACATCCCCGGTCCCAGAACTTATTTTGAAAAGCTTTTATATACATAACCAAATGTAAGCGGATATATTGAGGGGGCTTTGGAGTGTGTATTGGGGAATAAAGTTTAAACAATATTACGCTATCCTTTGTTTCCTGTTGTCTGCTTACACTTATTTGGTTGAGATACGGTGCCTGACCCTGTGCTGGAGGAATCCATTGAGAGTGTACTGGTTGTGAAAATCCATTGGAGACGGCTGGCCATTCGGAAGCAAGGGCTCATGCAGCTGATGCATACAGGCTTTGATTAATGTGAGATGTGTGTCCATTGCATAGGGGAGCACGGAAGGTGTGGTGAAGGCTATTGATCTTCTGTTTAAGAACACTGGTGCCTTATGTTTAAGGAAGACTGCAAACTTTACCTGTTTCTCCTGCATAAAGATTGGACACTTTAATTCTGGACACGATGAACTATATATGATAAGTGGACAGATGGTTTATAACATGCCTTAATTTAGTATGTTTAAGCGCCGCTGAATGTGCATAATGCTCGAATAGGACCCAGATATTGTTTACATTTATATACATGGTTGAACTTCCCCCAACAACCACATGGTCAATTGGATATGCCGCAGCCATCTTTACACACAACGGCAAAGCTCACCAAACCACCTGTGGGTGAGAGATAGTATTACACATGTATGGGAACATTTGTCATGAATCCATTGAAAATATCAACAACTGATACACCACCCCATAGCAGGACATTACCCTCCCCATAACAGGATATTACCACCTTCATAAAAGGGGATTACCACCCCTCCTAACAGGATATTACCACCCCATAACAGGATATTCCCACCCCCATAAAAGGATTTTATTACCCCCCCCCCCATAACAGGATATTACCACCCCATAACAGGATATTACCACCCCATAACAGGATATTACCACCCCATAGCAGGACATTAACCTCCCCATAACAGGATATTACCACCTTCATAAAAGGGGATTACCACCCCTCCTAACAGGATATTACCACCCCATAACAGGATATTCCCACCCCCATAAAAGGATTTTATTACCCCCCCCATAACAGGATATTATCACCCCATAACAGGATATTATCACCCCCCATAACAGGATATTACCACCTTCATAAAAGGGGATTACCACCCCTCCTAACAGGATATTACCACCCCATAACAGGATATTCCCACCCCCATAAAAGGATTTTATTACCCCCCCCCCCATAACAGGATATTACCACCCCATAACAGGATATTACCACCCCATAACAGGATATTACCACCCCATAGCAGGACATTAACCTCCCCATAACAGGATATTACCACCTTCATAAAAGGGGATTACCACCCCTCCTAACAGGATATTACCACCCCATAACAGGATATTCCCACCCCCATAAAAGGATTTTATTACCCCCCCATAACGGGATATTACCACCCCATAACAGGATATTATCACCCCCCATAACAGGATATTACCACCCCCCATAACAGGATATTACCACCCCCCATAACAGGATATTCCCACCCCCATAACAGGATTTTATCACCCCCCCCATAACAGGATATTACCACCCCCATAACAGGATATTACCACCCCCATAACAGTATATTACCACCCCATAACAGGATATTACCACCCCATAACAGGATATTACCACCCCATAACAGGTTTCTGTTACCCCCCATAACAGGATTGTATCACCCCCCCATAACAGGATTTTACCACACCCCATAACAGGATACTACCACTCCCATAACAGGATATTACCCTCCCCATAACATGCTACTCCCACCTTCATAACAGGGGATTACCACCCCATAACAGGATATTCCCACCCCCATAACAGTATATTACCACCCCATAACAGGATATTACCACCCCATAACAGGTTTCTGTTACCCCCCATAACAGGATTGTATCACCCCCCCATAACAGGATTTTACCACACCCCATAACCGCATACTACCACTCCCATAACAGTATATTACCACCCCATAACAGGATATTACCACTCCTATAACAGGGAATTACGTCTACCCCATAACAGGGGATAACCTCCCCCCCATAACAGGGGATTACCCCCCCCCATAACAGGGGATTACCTCCCCCCCATAACAAGAGATTACCACCCCCATACCAGAAGATTACCACCCCCCATAACAGGATACTACCTCCCTCATAACAGAAGATTACCACCTAGGAAAGGTGTTATTTGGATGGATTTCCACCAGACCAATGTGGGGTGTAGAGTGATTTGTGTTTGTCTGCTGGAGAATAAATCTTTATTATTTCTTTCTTCTAGTATATTGCATCCGGGTCGGTGTCAGTCACTGCTGCAGCTCGGCCCACCGTGGGGAAGGTAAGAGCATAAAAGCCTATGAAAAGCAATCTCTACACATTACCATTCCGGGGACAAAAAAGCATTTCATACATGGCATAGGATCCCCAGAGCACCAAAGACACTGGAGATCGGAGAACATATGTCTAAGGAACCGAGGAACCTAAAGCTCGTCTATATATACACATGTCTGTATACAGGGGGGGAAAATAATGATTTGCTCCCTGCAGATTGTGTAAGTTTGCCCACTTACAAAGAAATGGCGGGTGTATAATTTTAATCATAGGTGTATTTTATATGATACAGACAGAAAATCAACCAGAAATCCAGAAAAATCACATGATACAAATGTTATAAATGGAGTCACATAGTTGCATAGTTAGTGAGGTTGAAAAAAGACATCAGTCCATCCAGTTCAACTTATGATGTGTGTGTTTGCTGTTAACCGTACATTGTATACCCCTGTATGTTGTACATTGTATACCCCTGTATGTTGTACATTGTATACCCCTGTATATTGTACATTGTATACCCCCTGTATGTTGTACATTGTATACCCCTGTATGTTGTACATTGTATACCCCTGTATGTTGTACATTGTATTCCCCTGTATGTTGTACATTGTATACCCCTGTGTGTTGTGGTTTTTAAGGTGTCCATCTAATAGTTTTTTGAAACTATCAATGCTCCCTGCTGATACGACTGCTTGTGGAAGAGAATTCCACATCCTTACCGCTCTTACAGTGAAGAACCCCTTACGCACTTTAAGGTTAAACCGCCTTTTCTCAAGTTTTAGTGAGTGGCCACGTGTCTTATTGTATCTCCTCTCTCTGAATAGTTTGTTCCTTATGCTAGGGTCGCCAGTACAGTATTTGTACATTGATATCATATCCCCCCTCAATCGTCTCTTCTCCAGAGAGAATAAATTCAGTGCTTGTAGTCTTTCCTCATAGCTGATGTCCTCCATTCCCCTAATTATTTTTGTTGCCCTTTTCTGGACTTTCTCCAGTTCCAGCACATCCTTCCTGAGGACCAGTGCCCAGAACTGGACAGCATACTCCAGATGTGGCCGGACCAGAGTCTTGTAGAGTGGGAGAATAATCTCTTTATTTCTGGAGTGAATCCCCTTTTTTATACATCCCAGTATTCTGTTGGCTTTGCTTGCGGCGGCTTGGCATTGCATGCCACTGCCAAGCCTTTTGTCTACCAGTACCCCCAGGTCCTTTTCCATCCTAGACTGACCCAGAGGTTCCCCCCCTAGTGAGTAGCTTGCTTTCTGGTTTCTGGCCCCCAAGTGCATTACTTTACATTTTTCAACATTAAATCTCATCTGCCATGTAGTTGCCCACCCCGTTATTCTGTTCAGGTCCGCTTGTAAGGTTTCCACATCCTGCATAGAAGATATTGGCATGCCTAGTTTAGTATCATCTGCAAATACTGAGATTGTACTAGATATCCCCTCCTCTAGATCATTTATGAATAAATTAAACAGGATTGGTCCCAGGACAGAACCCTGGGGGACCCCACTTTCCACACCCGCCCAATCCGAGTACTCCCCATTAATCACCACCCTCTGTACTCTCCCCTGGAGCCAGTTCTCTATCCAGGTACTCACCTTATGGTCCATACCTACCTTCCTTAGTTTGTACAGTAAGCGTTTGTGGGGAACGGTGTCAAAGGCCTTTGCAAAGTCCAGATACACCACATCCACAGGCCTTCCTTTATCCAGATACACCCCATCCACAGACCTTCCTTTATCCAGATACACCACATCCACAGGCTTACCTTTATCCAGATACACCACATCCACAGGCTTTCCTTTATCTAAGTGGCAGCTCACTTCATCGTAGAAGGTTAACAGATTGGTTTGGCACGAACGATTTTTCACGAATCCATGCTGATTACTACTTATAATACCGTTTTCATTACTAAAGTCTTGTATGTGGTCCCTTATCATCCCCTCCAAAATCTTGCAGACTACTGATGTTAGGCTGACCGGCCTATAGTTACCCGGGATATATCTCGGCCCCTTTTTAAATATTGGTACCACATTGGCTTTTTTCCAATCAGCTGGCACCATACCCATCTGTAGACTATCCTTAAAGATCAAGAATAATGGTCTGGCAATCACCTGGCTGAGCTCATTAAGAACCCTCGGGTGCAAGCCATCCGGTCCCGGGGATTTATTTATGTTAAGTTTCTCTAGTTTAGCTCTAAGTCTATCCTCTGTTAGCCATGGCGGCACTTCCTGAGGTGTATTATTTAGTTTGGCCTTACAAGCAAGGTTCGTGTAGCCCCCCGATTCTTTTGTGAAGACTGAAGAAAAGAAATTATTTAACACTTCCGCCTTTTCTCTGTCCTCAGTGGCCATTTTTCCTTTATCATCTTTTATGGGGCCAATGTGTTCTGGCCTCGTTTTCTTACTGTTTATATACTTAAAGAACTTCTTGGGGTTCTTTTTACTCTCCTCCGCTATATGTCTCTCGTGTTCTATTTTAGCTGCCCTGATTTCATCTTTACATTTCTTATTACACTCTTTGTAATGCTTAAATGCTGCCAATGACCCCTCAGTCTTGTATTTTTTGAAGGCCTTTTCTTTAGCACTAATATACATTTTTATGTTGGAGTTTAGCCACCCAGGGTTTAATTTTGCTCTTTTAAATGTATTTCCCTTTGGAATGCACTGGCCAATCCCCTTGTTAAGTATGCTCTTGAAGCACTCCCATTTTTTCTCCGTGTTCTTTGTTCCCAGGGTTCTATCCTATTTGATATTTTCTAGCAGCGAGCGCAGTTTAGGGAAATTGGCTCTTTTGAAATTCAGTGTCCTTATATTACCCCTCTGCTTCCTATTACTATAATTAATACTGAAACTTATTGCCCTATGGTCACTGTTTCCTAAGTTGTCCCGTATTTCTATATCCGTGAGCAGGTCTGTATTGTTGGTAATCAGTAGGTCAAGTACCGCATTGTTTCTTGTCGGTGCATTCACCATCTGACCCATGAAATTGTCCTGCAAAACATTTAGGAACTGCCGAGCCTTGGTTGAGTGCGCAGTTCCTTCTGCCCAGTCTATATCAGGATAATTAAAGTCCCCCGTTATAATGACATTTCCCATCCTTGCTGCCAATCCTATCTGTAACATGAGGTCCGCCTCCCCCTCCTCCCTCTGGTTGGGGGGCCTATAGCATACGCCCAATATTACCTTCCCCACCGTGCCTTCCTTTTGATGCTCTACCCATAGGGATTCTGCCTCATCCATAGCTCCATTATTAATATCATCCCTCATATTTATCTGTACACTGTTCTTAACATACAGACATACCCCTCCCCCTTTTTTACCCTCTCTATCTCTGCGATAAAGGGAATACCCCTGAATGGTCGCCATCCAGTCATGAGAGCTGTCAAACCAAGTCTCAGTTATCCCCACAAAATCTAAGTCCTCCTCAAACATCAGCAGCTCCAGTTCTCCCATCTTGTTGGCCAGGCTTCTGGCATTGGTATACAAGCCTCGTAATTTTGATCGGTTACATTTATCCTCATTTGATGTTTTTAGCCTGCTCTCTTGATTTTTCCCCATACCCACCCTGGGTATAGGAGCTCCGAACACCCTACCGCTAATGCCCCCATTTCTGCCCTCTGAAACTTGCTTTCCACTGGCTAATTCTACATCTGTACCCTCCCCCCCATTCCCTAGTTTAAAAGCCCCTCTAACTTTTTGGCCATCCTCGCACCCAGTACGGCTGCACCCTCCCCATTTAGGTGCAATCCGTCCCTACAAAAGAGCCGGTGACCGACTGAGAAGTCGGCCCAGTTCTCCAGGAACCCAAAACCCTCCTTACTACACCAGCTCCTCAGCCACTCGTTAACTTCCCTAATCTCCCGCTGCCTCTCTGGTGTGGCTCGAGGTACAGGTAGTATTTCGGAAAATACTACCTTGGAGGTCCTAGTCCTTAACTTAGCGCCTAAGTCCCTGAAATCGTTTAGGACTCTCCGTCTTCCTCTGCCTATGTCATTGGTACCCACGTGTACCATGACAGCTGGGTCTTCCCCAGCCCCACCCAATAATCTGTTCACCCGATCCGCGATGTGCCGAACCCGAGCGCCCAGCAAACAACAGACTGTTCGGCGCACACGGTCTTTGTCACAGATTACACTGTCCGGTCAGACGCACAACACTGAGTCGCACAGCCCGGTCAGACGCACCACCCTGAGTCGCACAGCTCGGTCAGACGCACAACACTGAGTCGCACAGCCCGGTCAGACGCACAACACTAAGTCGCATAGCCCGGTCAGACGCACAACACTCAGTCGCACAGCCCGGTCAGACGCACAACACTGAGTCGCACAGCCCGGTCAGACGCACAACACTGAGTCTCATAGCCCGGTCAGACGCACAACATTGAGTTGCACAGCCCGGTCAGACGCACGACACTCAGTCGCACAGCCCGGTCAGACGCACCACCCTGAGTCGCACAGCCCGGTCAGACGCACAACACTGAGTCGCACAGCCCGGTCAGACGCACAACACTGAGTCGCATAGCCCGGTCAGACGCACCCACTCACAGTACACTCAGGTAGCACTAGGTACTCACAGATACTCAGGTACTACACTACCCCCTCAGTCACTGTTCAATCTAAGTCACCAGTCTTACTTACCTAGTGTGTGTCCCTTTAAGGCTTTCACTAGCAGTTCCTGACGGTGAGTCAGTCAGTCTCCTCTCAGCACCCCGCCTCCCTTGGTCAATCCCTGTCAGCTAGTCTCCTCTGCTCCTCTCTGTGGGGAGGGGGGGGGGTTCCCGCACGCCGCCCTCAACAGGGGGGGGTCTTAGCACCGGACGCCGCCGCACAAGGGAGGGGGGGGGGTTATCGGTCCGCTCGCCGCCCGCTTCCTTAAAGGGGGGAGGGGGGTTCTAGCCCGGACGCCGCCGCCGCTCTTCTGAGGGGTGGGGGGGGGTACTCAGTCCTTTAGTCCTCCTCTGCCGCCGCTCAGATGATCCTCCCCTTCAGTTACCGGACCCCTCGGTTCCCGAAGATCTCCTGCACCGGCTCCCCCGGCTCCCCCGCAGCACCTTCTCCTCCTCTCTCTGCACACACGCACACACACAGTCCTGCTTCCTGCTTCCGGTTTCAGCAATCTCCTTCCTGCTGGTGCTCTGAGGAGGTACCTGACCACCACATCCACCTCCAGTCGCAGTTCAGTGAGTAAAATAAGTATTTGATCCCCAACCAACCAACAATAATTCAACCTCCCACAGACTGCCTACAGTAGGTGCTCATGTGGTGCACAGATTAGTCCTGTCAATGTAAGAAGGAGCTCCTAACGACAACTCGTTATGTGTATAGAAGACAACCGCCCACAGAATCTCTTTCCTCCAATCACAGCTCACCATCATGGGAAGACCAAAGAGCTGTCAGAGGAGGTCTGGGAGAAGATTGGAGACCGGCACAAGGCTGGAATGGCTACAAGACCATCAGCAAGAAGATTGGTGAGAAGGAGACAACTGTTGGAGCGATTATTCACAAATGGAAGAAATGCAAAAAAAAACATCAATCGCACTCAGTCTGGAGCTCCATGCAAGATTTCTCCTCATGGGGTGAGGATGGTCATGAGAAAAGTAAGGGATCAGCCTAGAACTACACAGGAGGAGCTTGTGAAAGATCTCAGGGCAGTTGGGACCACAGTCACCAAACAAACCATTGGTAACACGCCACCATAGATTGAAATCCTGCAGCGCCCGCAAGGTCACCCTCTCGAAGAAGGGACATGTACAGTCCGCCAGAAGTTTGCTAAAACATCTAAATGATTCAGAGAAGGAGAAAGTGCTGTGGTCAGATGAGACCAAAATTGAGCTCTTTGGCATTAATTCCACTCGCCGTGTTTGGAGGCAGAATAATGCTGACTATGACCCTAAGAACACCTCCCCTACAGTCCCCTTCCCTACAGTCACCGTCCCTACAGTCACCGTCCCTACAGTCACCGTCCCTACAGTCACCTTCCCTACAGACACCGTCCCTACAGTCACCGTCCCTACAGTCACCGTCCCTACAGTCACCTTCCCTACAGTCACCTTCCCTACAGTCACCGTCCCTACAGTCACCCTCCCTACAGTCACCGTTCCTACAGTCACCGTCCCTACAGTCACCTTCCCTACAGTCACCATCCCTACAGTCACCCTCTCTACAGTCACCGCCCCTACAGTCACCTTCCCTACAGTCACCTTCCCCTACAGTCACCTTCCCCTACAGTCATCGTCCCTACAGTCACCGTCCCTACAGTCACCGTCCCTACAGTCACCCTCCCTACAGTCACCGTCCCTACAGTCACCATCCCTACAGTCACCATCCCTACAGTCACCCTCTCTACAGTCACCGTCCCTACAGTCACCTTCCCTACAGTCACCTTCCCTACAGTCACCGTCCCTACAGTCGCCTTCCCTACAGTCACCTTCCCTGCAGTCACCGTCCCTACAGTCACCTTCCCTACAGTCACCATCTCTACAGTCACCGTCCCTACAGTCACCGTCCCTACAGTCAAGCACAGAGGTGGAAACATGATGATTTGGTCTGTTTCTCTGCTAAAGGTACAGTCCGACTTTGCAATAGTCCTGTACAGGCAAACGGCTCAGGCGAGGTGTGGATCAGGTGCAGGTCGGATCCGCCATCCAGGTAATTGCCAAACAAAAAGATAGTGACCACACTCCGATATAAATCAAAGCATATGAAGTGTTTATTCATCACCACGAACATCAAAGTAGGTCTGGTACAACACAGGACAGGTAATTGGTTGACGCGTTTCAAGAAACACTGATGTCAAATAATAAAAGATAGAAGATAAAAAATATAGATAGTCATAAATAATAATAATAAAGATATATGTGTGCATATAGTTTGATGTTAAAAAAACTATATAACTATTTGAGATCTCAATTAGACTCATATGCACACAAATCAGAACTCCAAAATATGTGTCTAATGTACATCTTATAATAATAAACTCATTTCACAATAGTTAAATGAGTGTGACATCGCATTTTCTCCGCAAATATATCCATCCACACATAGATTACTTAAACCATCCCTACAGTCACCTTCCCTGCAGTCACAGTCCCTACAGTCACCGTCCCTACAGTCACCATCCCTACAGTCACCTTCCCTACAGTCACCATCCCTACAGTCCCCATCCCCTACAGTCACCGTCCCTACAGTCACCTTCCCTACAGTCACCTTCCCTACAGTCACCGTCCCTACAGTCACCGTCCCTACAGTCACCTTCCCTACAGTCACCGTCCCTACAGTCACCTTCCCTACAGTCACCTTCCCTACAGTCACCGTCCCTACAGTCACCGTCCCTACAGTCACCTTCCCTACAGTCACCGTCCCTACAGTCACCTTCCCTGCAGTCACCGTCCCTACAGTCACCTTCCCTGCAGTCACCGTCCCTACAGTCACCTTCCCTACAGTCACCGTCTCTACAGTCACCGTCCCTACAGTCACCTTCCCTACAGTCTCCTTCCCTACAGTCACCGTCCCTACAGTCACCATCCCTACAGTCACCGTCCCTACAGTCACCTTCCCTACAGTCACCTTCCCTACAGTCACCGTCCCTACAGTCACCTTCCCTACAGTCACCTTCCCTACAGTCACCGTCCCTACAGTCACCGTCCCTACAGTCACCTTTCCTACAGTCACCGTCCCTACAGTCACCTTCCCTGCAGTCACCGTCCCTACAGTCACCTTCCCTACAGTCACCGTCTCTACAGTCACCGTCCCTACAGTCACCTTCCCTACAGTCTCCTTCCCTACAGTCACCGTCTCTACAGTCACCTTCCCTGCAGTCACCGTCCCTACAGTCACCTTCCCTACAGTCACCGTCCCTACAGTCACCTTCCCTACAGTCACCGTCCCTACAGTCACCGTCCCTACAGTCACCTTCCCTGCAGTCACCGTCCCTACAGTCACCTTCCCTACAGTCACCGTCTCTACAGTCACCGTCCCTACAGTCACCGTCCCTACAGTCACCGTCCCTAAAGTCAAGCACAGAGGTGGAAACATGATGATTTGGGCTGTTTCTCTGCTAAAGGTACAGTCCAACTTTGCCGCATTGAGGGGCAAATGGGCGGGGCCATGTATTGTAAAATTTTGGATGAGAACATTCTTCCCTCAGCCAGGACACTGCAGATGGGTTGTGGATGGGTCTTCCAGCATGACAATGACCCATAACATACTGCCAAGGCAACTGTAACGGATTAACTGTCACCCCAACTGGGTACCTCCGTTGATGGATGCTCCTAGTGCTTCCCGAGGACTCCAAGCACTCCACAAGACACTATAACCACCTCAGTCCCCACAAACCGCCTCAGCTTGGTTGGGGTCTCAAGGTCTCCTACCCACCCTGGACCTACGACAAGGCTCCAGGTTCCAGTGGGTGAACCTCTCTTTCCCCAGAGAGTGTAGCAGGAACATGAAGAAGCTCTTACAAGAGCTTAATGATTATTCAATGGAGTATGAAGAGCATAGCAATCCCTTGTAGCAGATTCCCCCAATAAGAGACAGGACTCTAGATTGAGGGTGAAGTAGATCTCTCGGTTTAATGGTACAGCTGATCTTTTATACAGTTTTCCCCCACAAGGTTACCACCCAGGTGGACCTTGTGGGGAACAAGACACAAAATTCACAATCCAATAAAAACAGAGTTTTACACTCAATCACTCCCATACAGTGTACACAGTCCCTCCCCTCTGCCTTATTACATCATATGCAGATGAAATTGTATATAGAAACATAATTAACCTGAACTAATTATCTAGCCATCTGGACAGAACAATGTGAGGTCATTAACATTTAACAATGGGACAGGCAGACTTAACACAATCCACACCCCAGCTCAATAGATAGACAATAGGACAAGACTGCCAATGACAGTTTGTTCCGTATACTACATTGAAACACATGGAATACACATCTAGGTGTCACAGACTCCATGGCAACAGGCCACAGGTCTCACAGTGCAAAGTGGGATCAAATCTCCACATTTCTTGAGAGACACCGTTGACAAATATCACTCTCCCATCTGAAGCCATCCAAACCATTCTCTCAGCGTCCCCCAAGTATCTTTCCCTCGCTCCCAGTAATGGTGAGCACCGTCACAGCAACAAAATAGTGGCTCAAGAAGAAGCACATTAAGGTCATAGAGTGGCCTAGCCAGTCTCCAGACCTTCATCCTATAGAAAATTTATGGAGGAGCTGAAACTTCGAGTTGCCAAGAGACAGCCAAGAAACCTTAAGGATTTAAAGAAGATCTGTAAAGAAGAGTGGAGCAAAATCCCCCCTGAGATGTGTGCAAACCTGGTCACCAACTACAAGAAACGTCTGACCTCTGTGCTTCCATCTACAGGAAACGTCTGACCTCTGTGCTTCCATCTACAAGAAACGTCTGACCTCTGTGCTTCCATCTACAAGAAACATCTGACCTCTGTGCTTCCATCTACAAGAAACGTCTGACCTCTGTGCTTCCAACTACAAGAAACGTCTGACCTCTGTGCTTCCCAACTACAAGAAACGTCTGACCTCTGTGCTTCCATCTACAAGAAACGTCTGACCTCTGTGCTTCCAACTACAAGAAACGTCTGACCTCTGTGCTTCCATCTACAAGAAACCTCTGACCTCTGTGCTTCCATCTACAAGAAACGTCTGACCTCTGTGCTTCCCAACTACAAGAAACGTCTGACCTCTGTGCTTCCATCTACAGAAAACGTCTGACCTCTGTGCTTCCATCTACAAGAAACGTCTGACCTCTGTGCTTCCAACTACAAGAAACGTCTGACCTCTGTGCTCCCAACTACAAGAAACGTCTGACCTCTGTGCTTCCATCTACAAGAAACGTCTGACCTCTGTGCTTCCATCTACAAGAAACGTCTGACCTCTGTGCTTCCATCTACAAGAAACGTCTGACCTCTGTGCTTCCCAACTACAAGAAACGTCTGACCTCTGTGCTTCCATCTACAAGAAACGTCTGACCTCTGTGCTTCCATCTACAGGAAACGTCTGACCTCTGTGCTTCCCTCTACAAGAAACGTCTGACCTCTGTGCTTCCATCTACAAGAAACGTCTGACCTCTGTGCTTCCCAACTACAAGAAACGTCTGACCTCTGTGCTTCCATCTACAAGAAACGTCTGACCTCTGTGCTTCCATCTACAGGAAACGTCTGACCTCTGTGCTTCCCTCTACAAGAAACGTCTGACCTCTGTGCTTCCATCTACAAGAAACGTCTGACCTCTGTGCTTCCCAACTACAAGAAACGTCTGACCTCTGTGCTTCCAACTACAAGAAACGTCTGACCTCTGTGCTTCCATCTACAAGAAACGTCTGACCTCTGTGCTTCCATCTACAGGAAACGTCTGACCTCTGTGCTTCCCTCTACAAGAAACGTCTGACCTCTGTGCTTCCATCTACAAGAAACATCTGACCTCTGTGCTTCCCAACTACAAGAAATGTCTGACCTCTGTGCTTCCATCTACAAGAAACGTCTGACCTCTGTGCTTCCAACTACAAGAAACGTCTGACCTCTGTGCTTCCATCTACAAGAAACGTCTGACCTCTGTGCTTCCCAACTACAAGAAACGTCTGACCTCTGTGCTCCCACCTACAAGAAACATCTGACCTCTGTGCTCCCATCTACAAGAAACGTCTGACCTCTGTGCTTCCATCTACAAGAAACGTCTGACCTCTGTGCTTCCAACTACAAGAAACGTCTGACCTCTGTGCTTCCAACTACAAGAAACGTCTGACCTCTGTGCTTCCATCTACAAGAAACGTCTGACCTCTGTGCTTCCATCTACAAGAAACGTCTGACCTCTGTGCTCCCAACTACAAGAAACGTCTGACCTCTGTGCTCCCAACTACAAGAAATGTCTGACCTCTGTGCTCCCAACTACAAGAAACGTCTGACCTCTGTGCTCCCAACTACAAGAAACGTCTGACCTCTGTGCTTCCATCTACAAGAAACGTCTGACCTCTGTGCTTCCATCTACAAGAAACGTCTGACCTCTGTGCTTCCATCTACAAGAAACGTCTGACCTCTGTGCTTCCCAACTACAAGAAACGTCTGACCTCTGTGCTTCCATCTACAAGAAACGTCTGACCTCTGTGCTTCCATCTACAGGAAACGTCTGACCTCTGTGCTTCCCTCTACAAGAAACGTCTGACCTCTGTGCTTCCATCTACAAGAAACGTCTGACCTCTGTGCTTCCCAACTACAAGAAACGTCTGACCTCTGTGCTTCCATCTACAAGAAACGTCTGACCTCTGTGCTTCCATCTACAGGAAACGTCTGACCTCTGTGCTTCCCTCTACAAGAAACGTCTGACCTCTGTGCTTCCATCTACAAGAAACGTCTGACCTCTGTGCTTCCTAACTACAAGAAACGTCTGACCTCTGTGCTTCCAACTACAAGAAACGTCTGACCTCTGTGCTTCCATCTACAAGAAACGTCTGACCTCTGTGCTTCCATCTACAGGAAACGTCTGACCTCTGTGCTTCCCTCTACAAGAAACGTCTGACCTCTGTGCTTCCATCTACAAGAAACATCTGACCTCTGTGCTTCCCAACTACAAGAAATGTCTGACCTCTGTGCTTCCCAACTACAAGAAACGTCTGACCTCTGTGCTTCCAACTACAAGAAACGTCTGACCTCTGTGCTTCCCAACTACAAGAAACGTCTGACCTCTGTGCTCCCAACTACAAGAAACATCTGACCTCTGTGCTCCCATCTACAAGAAACGTCTGACCTCTGTGCTTCCATCTACAAGAAACGTCTGACCTCTGTGCTTCCAACTACAAGAAACGTCTGACCTCTGTGCTTCCAACTACAAGAAACGTCTGACCTCTGTGCTTCCATCTACAAGAAACGTCTGACCTCTGTGCTTCCAACTACAAGAAACGTCTGACCTCTGTGCTTCCCAACTACAAGAAACGTCTGACCTCTGTGCTCCCAACTACAAGAAACATCTGACCTCTGTGCTCCCATCTACAAGAAACGTCTGACCTCTGTGCTTCCATCTACAAGAAACGTCTGACCTCTGTGCTTCCAACTACAAGAAACGTCTGACCTCTGTGCTTCCAACTACAAGAAACGTCTGACCTCTGTGCTTCCATCTACAAGAAACGTCTGACCTCTGTGCTTCCATCTACAAGAAACGTCTGACCTCTGTGCTTCCCATCTACAAGAAATGTCTGACCTCTGTGCTTCCATCTACAAGAAACGTCTGACCTCTGTGCTTCCATCTACAGAAAACGTCTGACCTCTGTGCTTCCATCTACAAGAAACGTCTGACCTCTGTGCTTCCATCTACAGAAAACGTCTGACCTCTGTGCTTCCCAATTACAAGAAACGTCTGACCTCTGTGCTCCCAACTACAAGAAACGTCTGACCTCTGTGCTTCCCAACTACAAGAAACGTCTGACCTCTGTGCTTCCATCTACAAGAAACGTCTGACCTCTGTGCTTCCCATCTACAAGAAATGTCTGACCTCTGTGCTTCCATCTACAAGAAACGTCTGACCTCTGTGCTTCCATCTACAGAAAACGTCTGACCTCTGTGCTTCCCAACTACAAGAAACGTCTGACCTCTGTGCTCCCAACTACAAGAAACGTCTGACCTCTGTGCTTTAATCTACAAGAAACGTCTGACCTCTGTGCTCCCAACTACAAGAAACGTCTGACCTCTGTGCTCCCAACTACAAGAAACGTCTGACCTCTGTGCTTCCATCTACAAGAAACGTCTGACCTCTGTGCTCCCAACTACAAGAAACGTCTGACCTCTGTGCTTCCATCTACAAGAAACGTCTGACCTCTGTGCTTCCATCTACAAGAAACGTCTGACCTCTGTGCTTCCATCTACAGGAAACGTCTGACCTCTGTGCTTCCCAACTACAGGAAACGTCTGACCTCTGTGCTTCCCAACTACAGGAAACGTCTGACCTCTGTGCTTCCAACTACAAGAAACGTCTGACCTCTGTGCTTCCATCTACAAGAAACGTCTGACCTCTGTGCTTCAATCTACAAGAAACGTCTGACCTCTGTGCTCCCATCTACAAGAAACGTCTGACCTCTGTGCTTCCCAACTACAGGAAACGTCTGACCTCTGTGCTTCCATCTACAAGAAACATCTGACCTCTGTGCTTCCATCTACAAGAAACGTCTGACCTCTGTGCTTCCATCTACAAGAAACGTCTGACCTCTGTGCTTCAATCTACAAGAAACGTCTGACCTCTGTGCTCCCATCTACAAGAAACATCTGACCTCTGTGCTTCCAACTACAAGAAACGTCTGACCTCTGTGCTTCCATCTACAAGAAACGTCTGACCTCTGTGCTTCCATCTACAAGAAACGTCTGACCTCTGTGCTTCCACCTACAAGAAACGTCTGACCTCTGTGCTTCCAACTACAAGAAACCTCTGACCTCTGTGCTCCCATCTACAAGAAACGTCTGACCTCTGTGCTTCCAACTACAAGAAACGTCTGACCTCTGTGCTTCCATCTACAAGAAACGTCTGACCTCTGTGCTCCCAACTACAAGAAACGTCTGACCTCTGTGCTTCCATCTACAAGAAACGTCTGACCTCTGTGCTCCCAACTACAAGAAACGTCTGACCTCTGTGCTTCCAACTACAAGAAACGTCTGACCTCTGTGCTCCCAACTACAAGAAACGTCTGACCTCTGTGCTCCCAACTACAAGAAACGTCTGACCTCTGTGCTCCCATCTACAAGAAACGTCTGACCTCTGTGCTTCCAACTACAAGAAACGTCTGACCTCTGTGCTTCCCAACTACAAGAAACGTCTGACCTCTGTGCTTCCAACTACAAGAAACGTCTGACCTCTGTGCTTCCATCTACAAGAAATGTCTGACCTCTGTGCTCCCAACAAGGGTTTCTCCACCAACTACTAAGGGGATCAAATACTTATTTTACTCCTTGAACTGCAACTCCATTTATAACATTTGTATCATGTGATTTTTCTGGATTTTTGGTTGATATTCTGTCTCTATCATATAAAATACACCTATGATAAAAATTATACACCCGCCATTTCTTTGTAAGCAGGCAAACTTAACACAATCTGCAGGGATCAAATCACTACAGTATGTTCCCCACTATGTATATATGGTGTCACAGAACGGGAAGTGAGTGAAGGTCTCCCAGCTTCTTGTCTAAGTATATGGTGTCACAGAACGGGAAGTGAGGGGAGATCCTTCTAATAATGTACATCATCCTGTATAGTGAAGAATGTCATGTGTCAATGTCATCATTTTCTCTCACTTTCTAACCAGGTGACACAAGAGTGTGACAGAACAGGAAGTGGAAGGAAATCTCCTCTAGGGGGGAGGGACAGAGCAATTGGACCTTGAATTGCTGTGTATGATGGATGTTGTGTGATGTCATTGCAGTGACGGATGTTCTCTGATGTCATTGCAGTGACGGATGTTCTCTGATGTCATTGCAGTGATGGATGTTCTCTGATGTCATTGTAGTGACGGATGTTGTGTGACGTTATTGCAGTGACAGATGTTGTGTGATGTCATTGCAGTGAGGGATGTTCTCTGATGTCATTGTAGTGACGGATGTTGTGTGACGTCATTGTAGTGACGGATGTTGTGTGAAGTCATTGCAGTGACGGATGTTCTCTGATGTCATTGCAGTGACGGGTGTTGTGTGATGTCATTGCAGTGACGGATGTTCTCTGATGTCATTGTAGTGACGGATGTTGTGTGACGTCATTGCAGTGACGGATGTTGTGTGACGTCATTGCAGTGACGGGTGTTGTGTGATGTCATTGCAGTGACGGATGTTCTCTGATGTCATTGCAGTGACGGATGTTCTCTGATGTCATTGCAGTGACGGATGTTCTCTGATGTCATTGCAGTGACGGATGTTGTGTGACGTCATTGCAGTGACAGATGTTGTGTGACGTCATTGCAGTGACGGGTGTTGTGTGATGTCATTGCAGTGACGAATGTTCTCTGATGTCATTGTAGTGACGGATGTTGTGTGACGTCATTGCAGTGACGGATGTTCTCTGATGTCATTGCAGTGACGGCTGTTGTGTGATGTCATTGCAGTGACGGATGTTCTCTGATGTCATTGCAGTGACAGATGTCCTCTGATGTCATTGCAGTGACGAATATTCTCGGATGTGATTGCAGTGACTGATGTTTTCTGATGTCACTGTAGTGACGGATGTTGTGTGATGTCATTGCAGTGACAGATGTTCTCTGATGTCATTGCAGTGACGGATGTTCTCTGATGTCATTGCAGTGACGGATGTTCTCTGATGTCATTGCAGTGACGGATGTTCTCTGATGTCATTGTAGTGACGAATGTTCTCTGATGTCATTGCAGTGACGGATGTTCTCTGATGTCATTGTAGTGACGGATGTTCTCTGATGTCATTGTAGTGACGGATGTTCTCTGATGTCATTGTAGTAACGGATGTTCTCTGATGTCATTGCAGTGACGGATGTTCTCTCTGATGTCATTGCAGGTGAGGTCCAGTCTGGTGATGAACACAATCACTGCGATCCTCGCCGGTGTCTCCATTGTACTCTTTGCCATAAATTTTATTCCTTTTCATGGATTTTACAGCTCGATGTGTCTGTACAACGCAGAGGAGAAGACATGTGAAGGACACTTTGAATTCAGTGTAAGCTCTGTAACCTCCTGTACTGGGGGGTGACATCATCTCAAAGGGAATCTCTTACTCCAGGATCACTGGGGGGGAGGGGTGATATCGGATTAAAGGGGATTTCAGACTCCAGGATCACTGGGGGGAGGGGGTGACATCAGAATTAAAGGGGATCTCTGACTCCAGGATCACCTGGGGGGGGGCAGGGGTGACATCAGGTTAAAGGGGATCTATGATTCCAGAATCACTGGGGGGGGGAGGGTGACATTGGATTAAAGGGGATCTCTGATTCCAGGATCACTGGGGGGAGGGGGTGATATAATAATAAAGGGGATCTCTAACTCCAGGATCCATGGGTAGGGGTGACATCGGATTAAAGGAGATCCCTGACTCCAGGATCACTGGGTGGGAGGGGGTGTCATTGGATTAAAGGGGATCTCTGACTCCAGGATCACCTGGGGCAGGGGTGACATCAGGTTAAAGGGGATCTCTGATTCCAAGATCACTGGGGGGGGGTTGATATTGGATTAAAGGGGATATCTGATTCCAGGATCACTGAGGGGGGGGGGGGTGACATTGGATTAAAGGGCATCTCTGACTCCAGGATCACTGGGGGGGGGAGGGTTGATATTGGATTAAAGGGTATCTCTGATTCCAGGATTACTGGGGGGGTGACATTGGATTAAAGGGGATCTCTGATTCCAGGATCACTGGGGGGGGAGGGTTGATATTGGATTAAAGGGGATATCTGATTCCAGGATCACTGAGGGGGGGGGGGTGACATTGGATTAAAGGGCATCTCTGACTCCAGGATCACTGGGGGGGGAGGATTGATATTGGATTAAAGGGGATCTCTGATTCCAGGATCACTGGGGGGGGGTTGATATTGGATTAAAGGGTATCTCTGATTCCAGGATCACTGGGGGGGGGGTGAAATTGGATTAAAGGGTATCTCTGAATCCAGGATCACTGGGGGGGGGAGGGGTGATATAGTGGATTAAAGGGGATCTCTGATTCCAGGATCACAAAGGGGGGGGGGCTGCCATTGGATTAAAGGGGATCTCTGATTCCAGGATCACTGGGGTGGATGTAATAAATTGTGTGATTATTCTCCGCCGTTTTCCAATCATGTGAAATGCACATTCCTGTTTACATATTACATCTGCACCTGATTGGATGATAATCGTAAATATTTTTGAAGACTCCACCCACGTGCCAACTCCAACTGTCTGAGACATAAACGCTGGACACATCCAAGGGGAAAAGTAGGTGTGGCTTGTGTGAAGTGGGCGTGGTAAAAGTGGTTCCAAACCCAAAAAGAAAAAGCGCCGTATGTTGCAGCGCATTGCTCCACAGATGTGTCACCATCTGTGACCTGACTAAGCCCCGCCCCCTGTCCATTTAAAGTGGTACCCCGGGCAAAATAAAAAATGTCATAGCGTTTCCAGGCTTGGAAAGATCAGTTTGTAAATGGATAGAAGATAGAAATCAGGGAGTAGTGGTTAATGATTCCTAACTGAAAAAGAAGGGTGAAGATCACCTAGTAGTTAAGGGATTGAGATACTCACTGACTCGTTAGGTGACATATATTCCTAATAAGGATGCTAGAAATAAGGCCGCTGTATAGCACAGACTGTAAAACATAGGCGGTAAAGTTATCCACACAATGTAGTATGCAAAAAAAGTAATGAAAACTCGTTGGAAAGAGGGAAAGGCGCCTCTGAAAGGGGACTTTAAACGGCCAATAATTAATTATCTAATGGTCCAAAAATGGGGTCAATAAGTATTCAAAAAAAGAAAAAAAATCACTTTATTAACACAAAATGCAATGAAACATTTTTTGTGTGCGTGTATACACGCGTGACCTGACACGCAAACAGAGATTTTAAAACCGAGGACCATAGAGTAGAATATTGATGGTGAAACATTGTTTGGCAAAGAAGAACCCCTAATATTACCACCCCAGTTCCCTTAGGGGTACATGGTAAAAATGGGGTACAGTACTTATCCAATGAATGACAAAACCTGAATTATCAGCTCAAAACAATGAAGAACAAAATCCAATGATGTCCATTCGTTTGCCGTTTTCTACAATGAGAATTACAGATGGAAGGACGAAGGACAATCTGGCCTAAAAAAACACCCGGGGTTCAGCAAGACCAAAAAGAGAGGTCAAAGGTCAAAGCGTGGAGAAACAACCCCGTTATTCAATGGATATACTTATGATGTTGATGAATGAAAACTCATTCAGGTTCACGTGGAATAAAATTCCAACACCTTCCAATAACTAAACAACAAAACATAAAAACAACATACAAATGTTACAATGGGGATTGTTGCCCGGTGTGGTGGGAGAAACCGGACAGCCTACTTAAAAAACGAGCCGCTTAATGTGCGGATCGAATGATGTATCCAGTGCAGCTGGTAATGTTCTATGTGCTGTGAAATACGGTGGACAAGGTGATAAAGGCCTTATTTGGCCACAGCTTAGCACTGAATCGACAATTAGGTCATTGATGAATAAACCAATCAAGACAGAATATCCATATAAATGGGAACCCCTTATATGATAAAGAACTGGCACTCTAGTGGTGGTCAGGGGTGGATCCAGGGGGAGGGCAATTGCTCCCCCCCGAGAAAAATATTACTGACTCCCCTGCTCTGGAAAGGCGGGTCAGTAAGCCCAGATTGGGGGTTCCCAAGCGTCAGTGTGAACTGTGAGGAATGGAGCCAGCACTAGAGGAAGGATGCTTCCAGTATAGCTCCAGCTTCCAAATTTACTCCGCCTCCACCTGTGACAGGAGCGATACAGGAAGCATCTGCTCTGCTCTCTACTGCAACCGCATGCTTCCTCGAACGTGGCTCCTATCACGCTGATGCTCAGGAATGGTGGGTCGGGAACCAGCCGCCAATAACCACCAGCAGAACCCACAAGCAATACCAGCCAGCAGAACCCACTAGCAGTAATAGCCAGCAGAACCCGCCAGCAGTACCTGCTAGTGCAACCCACCAGCAGTACCAGCCAGCAGTACCGACCAGCAGTACCAGCCAGCAGTACCGACCAGCAGTACCCACCAGCAGTACCAGCCAGCAGTACCCACCAGCAGTACCAGCCAGCAGTACCAGCCAGCAATACCAGCCAGCAGTACCAGCCAGCAGTACCAGCCAGCAGTACCCACCAGCAGTACCAGCCAGCAGTACCAGCCAGCAATACCAGCCAGCAGTACCAGCCAGCAGTACCCACCAGCAGTACCCGCCAGCAATACCAGCCAGCAGTACCAGCCAGCAGTACCCACCAGCAGTACCCACCAGCAGTACCAGCCAGCAGTACCGACCAGCAGTACCCACCAGCAGTACCAGCCAGCAGTACCCACCAGCAGTACCAGCCAGCAGTACCCACCAGCAATACCAGCCAGCAGTACCAGCCAGCAGTACCCACCAGCATTACCAGCCAGCAGTACCGACCAGCAGTACCCACCAGCAGTACCAGCCAGCAGTACCCACCAGCAGTACCAGCCAGCAGTACCCACAAGCAGTACCAGCCAGCAGTACCCACCAGCAATACCAGCCAGCAGTACCAGCCAGCAGTACCCACAAGCAGTACCCACCAGCAGTACCAGCCCTATAGGACAGTCAGCAGCAGCCACCAGCCATACCCGCCTGGGGGACAGCAGCAGCCAGCGATACCTGCAGGAATCCTGAGGAAGAAGTGAAGATTGAGGTCAGTTGAGGTGCAGGTAAATGACAGTGCATCCGTGTGAAAGCAGCCTTAGGCTGGCCATACACGATACAATTTTCTGAACAATTTTCTTGAAATTTACCTTCAACTATGTAGTACAAAGACCTGCCTAATTAGATACAAGTGAAAGTGTGGTTTAGCTTTGACCTCATTATGTGGTTTGTAGTAAATCTAACAGAAAATTGTACAACAAAAGTTGAACATGTATGGCCAGCCTTAGGCCCCTTTCACACGATCAGTCTAATTGGGTCCGCCCATCTGTTTTTCGGATGGACCCAATTGAACCCTCTATTCACCTCTATAGACCGACAGATGTAAACGGACTTGTGTCCTTTTACAACCGCCTTTTTCCAATTCAATCCACCTCAAAAAACAGAAGGGGACCAGTAAGGGAGTGCAGCGCGCTTCACGCATGTGCAGTAGAGGCGTGACCGCGAAGCCGCAAGGCTTCATTGCCGGGTTCCCTTACAGGCAATGGCCGTGGCAGCATCTGATAGCTGATGGAAACATTGCTGTGGTGCTGACATCGCTGGACTCCAACAAAGTGCAAATCAGGCAGAAATCTCAGCTGAAAAAAGCCAGCAGTGGGGAATGAGAGAAGACGATGAGTAGGTCTTTAACCACTTAAGCCCCGGAGGATTTGGCTGCTCAATGACCAGGCCCTATTTTGTGATTCGGCACTGTGTGACTTTAACGGACAATTGCGCGGTCGTGCGACGCTGTACCCAAACAAAATTTACGTCCTTTTTTTCCCACAAACAGAGCTTTCTTTTGGTGGTATTTGATCACCTGTGCAGTTTTTATTTTTTGCGCTATTAACAAAAAAATAGCGACAATTTTGAAAAAATAACATTATTTTTCACATTTTTTTATATGAAATTCTCAAAAAAAAAAAAAAGTAAAAATCAAAATTTAACATTTTAGGCCAATTTGTTTTCTGCTACATATGTTTGGTAAAAAAAAAATTGCAATAAGCGGATTTTGATTGGTTTATGCAAAAGTTATTGCGTTTACAAACTACGGGAAAGATTTATGTCATTTTTATTGTTTTTCTTTTTTAACAAGTAATGGAGGCGATCTGTGATTTTTTTTGCGGGACTGCGACATTGTGGCGGACAGATCGGACCCCTAACTGACATTTTTGACACTTTTGGGAGTACCAGTGACATTACTACAGTAATCAGTGCTAAAAATATGCACTGTCACTGTAAAAATGAATAAATGAAATTATATAATAATATATAATAGCCGTGCTCTCCAATAAATTAAAAATCACATAAATAAAAACCCCTTGTTATACACAGAACAATACAATTGATGATAGTGAGTGATTATAATAATACCTGTGCACAAAATAATCAAATTATCTCTATGTGCCACCATACAAACTATATGCAAATAATATGACACAATAGGTATGATTGTAAACAAATCAGATAATAAATAGACAGCGATACATCAATACAATATGTGATTAGTGCAAAATAAATGTGCAAAGTATAGTCCCAACAGCAATGTTTGAGGAAGTAAACCCTCCTCTGACACTTCCACCTATAGATGATCCTATGATAAGACTTACCTATAGGTGATCCTATGATAAGGCTTACCTATAGATGATCCTATGATAAGACTTACCTATAGATGATCCTATGATAAGACTTACCTATAGATGATCCTATGATAAGGCTTACCTATAGATGATCCTATGATAAGACTTACCTATAGATGATCCTATGATAAGACTTACCCATAGATGATCCTATGATAAGACTTACCTATAGATGATCCTATGATAAGACTCCCCCCTATAGGTGATCCTATGATAAGACTTACCTATAGGTGATCCTATGATAAGACTCCCCCCTATAGGTGATCCTATGATAAGACTCCCCCCTATAGGTGATCCTATGATAAGACTTACCTATAGATGATCCTATGATAAGACTTACCTATAGATGATCCTATGATAAGACTTACCTATAGATGATCCTATGATAAGACTTACCTATAGGTGATCCTATGATAAGACTTACCTATAGATGATCCTATGATAAGACTTACCTATAGGTGATCCTATGATAAGACTTACCTATAGATGATCCTATGATAAGGCTTACCTATAGGTGATCCTATGATAAGACTTACCTATAGATGATCCTATGATAAGACTCCCCCCTATAGGTGATCCTATGATAAGACTTACCTATAGATGATCCTATGATAAGGCTTACCTATAGATGATCCTATGATAAGACTTACCTATAGATGATCCTATGATAAGGCTTACCTATAGATGATCCTATGATAAGGCCCCCCCTATAGGTGATCCTATGATAAGACTTACCTATAGGTGATCCTATGATAAGACTTACCTATAGATGATCCTATGATAAGACTTACCTATAGGTGATCCTATGATAAGACTTACCTATAGATGATCCTATGATAAGACTCCCCCCTATAGATGATCCTATGATAAGACTTACCTATAGATGATCCTATGATAAGGCTTACCTATAGATGATCCTATGATAAGACTTACCTATAGGTGATCCTATGATAAGACTTACCTATAGATGATCCTATGATAAGACTTACCTATAGATGATCCTATGATAAGACTTACCTATAGATGATCCTATGATAAGACTTACCCATAGATGATCCTATGATAAGACTTACCTATAGATGATCCTATGATAAGACTCCCCCCTATAGATGATCCTATGATAAGACTTACCTATAGGTACTGTAAATATCTCCCAAACATGCACCGTTTAGGAGATATTTACCTTACATGCAGCCAGTGACGTCACTGGCGCATGCGCTCTGAAGGAACGGCCGCTGGTGCCGTTCCTTCAGAGCCCCGTGCCGTGACTGTCGGCTCCCGCGCGCGTGCGCGGGAGTGACGTCACCGCGGCTCCGGCCAATCAGATGGCCGGATGCTGCGATCCCAGAAGACGGGCGACTGGACATGTCGCCCGTCATACAGGTAAGCGGGCGGCACGGCGGGGGACTCGTTCTAAGGTAAGTATTTCATAATGAGCTAGTATGCGATGCATACTAGCTCATTATGTGTTTCTCTTTCAGCTTGTAAAAAAAAAAAAAAATGTAACTGAGTTTACAACCTCTTTAATGGGCCACAAAGCACCATCCAAAGTTTGGAATATCAGAGGGATCCTAATTTAGCTTCTTGTGATATAAACACCTCCACCATACACATTGACCACCTGGTGAGTCAAACTTCTTACCAGAAATGGTAGACCCTCAAATTATAGGGGGTCAATGAGAGCCTTTATACAAGACAGGGTAGGGTAGATATCCACTGAGTGCTTCCAGCCAGGGATGAAACGTCCTCCTTAGAATCTTAATACCAGGATGCTTGGATTGGTCCGAAATGTCAGAAGAAGCCACCTAAAGATTTGATGTTGGTCTTTGTAGGGTAGGGGTAGTTAGCCCACACACAGGTGTCTGATTGCCTCCAAGCTAAAATTCCTGAGGCTGACTTAATTAATCTCCAGGTCTGTGCTCCTTCAGACCTTAGATGCTGGGAGACTTGGATTCCCACCTGTGTGTGGGCTAACTACCCCAACTCATACAAAGACCAACATCAAAGCTTTAGGTGGCTTCTTCTGACATTTTGGACCAATCCAAGCATCCTGGTATTAAGATTCTAAGGAGGACGTTTCATCCCTGGTTGGAAGCACTCAGTGGATATCTACCCTACCCTGTCTTGTATAAAGGCTCTCATTGACCCCCTATAATTTGAGGGTCTACCATTTCTGGTAAGAAGTTTGACTCACCGGGTGGTCAATGTGTATGGGGGAGGTGTTTATATCACAAGAAGCTAAATTATGCCCCATACACACGTGCAGATTATCTGCAGACTTACCTTTTCTATGTAGTGCAAGGGCCTGCCGGATTGCATACAAATTGAAAGTGTTTAGGTTTGACCTCATATTATATGGTTTTGGTAAGTCTGCAGATAATCTGCACGTGTGTATGGGGCATTAGGATCCCTCTGATATTCCAAACTTTGGATGGTGCTTATTGGACTGCTTTGTGGCCCATTGCTGTTGGGACTATACTTTGCACATTTATTTTGCACTAATCACATATTGTATTGATGTATCGCTGTCTATTTATTATCTGATTTGTTTACAATCATACCTATTGTGTCATATTATTTGCATATAGTTTGTATGGTGGCACATAGAGATAATTTGATTATTTTGTGCACAGGTATTATTATAATCACTCACTATCATCAATTGTATTGTTATGTGTATAACAAGGGGTTTTTATTTATGTGATTTTTAATTTATTGGAGAGCACGGCTATTATATATTATTATATCATTTCATTTATTCCTTGCGTGTTTTCAGGTTCCCATTCCTTTTGTTTTCCATTTATTGTGGATCATTTGGATAGATTTAGTCTCAACTTTTTCATTTGTGCTGGACGGTTGGTGCTTAACACTAACTACCCTCCTACTGTAAAAATGACACTGGCAGGGAAGGGGTTAACTTTATTGATGATCAGTGGGTTAAATGTATCCCTAGGGGCGTGATTCTAACTGTAAAGGGGCGTGGCTAGTGATGTAACCACAGAGACATACGATCCTACATAGCAGGATCGTATAGTCTCTGCAGTTACACCAGGGAGAATGACAGGTGGCTGAGCGAGTGACGTACCCCTACCTCACTTTGCCCAGCAGCAGCTGCCTGGTGCAGTGGAATAATTTCCTTACAGGATGTCTCCAACTTACAATCCAACCTCAATGCAATGTTTCATTGGGCAACTATGGGGCAAATGAGGTTTAATGTTGATAAATGTAAAGTTCTGCACTTGGGGGCTAAGAATATGCATCCATCATACATACTAGGGGGAGGAGAACTGTTAGTTAGCCAACCAGGAGAGAAAGGGGGCAGGGCCAAACAGCAGCTCCGGGTCTGAATAGACAGAGAGCTGCAGCTCGGCTCAGGTGCCCCCATAGCAAGCGGCTTCCTGTGGGGGCACTTGACAGGAGGGAGGAGCCAGGAGCACTGAAGAGGGACTTATGTATAAATACTGTACATAAGGGGGGATATGATCACCATGTATAAATACATAAGGGGGGATATGATCTCCATGTATAAATACATAAGGGGGGATATGATCTCCATGTATAAATACATAAGGGGGGATATGATCACCATGTATAAATACATAAGGGGGGATATGATCACCATGTATAAATAAGGGGGGATATGATCACCATGTATAAATACATAAGGGGGGATATGATCTCCATGTATAAATACATAAGGGGGGATATGATCACCATGTATAAATACATAAGGGGGGATATGATCTCGATGTATAAATACATAAGGGGGGGATATGATCTCCATGTATAAATACATAAGGGGGGGATATGATCTCCATGTATAAATACATAAGGGGGGGATATGATCACCATGTATAAATACTGTACATAAGGGGGGATATGATCTCCATGTATAAATACATAAGGGGGGGGGGATATGATCACCATGTATAAATACATAAGGGGGGGATATGATCTCCATGTATAAATACATAAGGGGGGATATGATCTCCATGTATAAATACATAAGGGGGGATATGATCACCATGTATAAATACATAAGGGGGGGATATGATCTCCATGTATAAATACATAAGGGGGGGATATGATCTCCATGTATAAATACATAAGGGGGGATATGATCACCATGTATAAATACATAAGGGGGGGATATGATCTCCATGTATAAATACATAAGGGGGGATATGATCTCCATGTATAAATACATAAGGGGGGATATGATCTCCATGTATAAATACATAAGGGGGATGTGATCACCATGTATAAATACATAAGGGGGGATATGATCTCCATGTATAAATACATAAGGGGGGGATATGATCTCCATGTATAAATACATAAGGGGGGATATGATCTCCATGTATAAATACATAAGGGGGGGATATGATCTCCATGTATAAATACATAAGGGGGGGATATGATCTCCATGTATAAATACATAAGGGGGGGATATGATCACCATGTATAAATACATAAGGGGGGATATGATCTCCATGTATAAATACATAAGGGGGATGTGATCACCATGTATAAATACATAAGGGGGGATATGATCACCATGTATAAATACATAAGGGGGGGATATGATCACCATGTATAAATACATAAGGGGGAATATGATCTCCATGTATAAATACATAAGGGGGGATATGATCACCATGTATAAATACATAAGGGGGGATATGATCTCCATGTATAAATACATAAGGGGGGGATATGATCTCCATGTATAAATACATAAGGGGGGATATGATCTCCATGTATAAATACATAAGGGGGGGATATGATCTCCATGTATAAATACATAAGGGGGGGATATGATCTCCATGTATAAATACATAAGGGGGGGATATGATCACCATGTATAAATACATAAGGGGGGATATGATCTCCATGTATAAATACATAAGGGGGATGTGATCACCATGTATAAATACATAAGGGGGGATATGATCACCATGTATAAATACATAAGGGGGGATATGATCTCCATGTATAAATACATAAGGGGGGATATGATCACCATGTATAAATACATAAGGGGGAATAGGATCTTCTTCTATTTATTGATTAATCATAGACAGTTAAGTCACACTTGCAAAGCTTGGTGGCCAGGCATTGGTTCTGACTGACCCCGCCCCTTTTGCCAGGAAGCTGAGAGCTGCTGGAAGATGATATATGACAAGTGTATATATTAGATGCAGTGGGGGGAGGGGACCTTGGCCCACTTTAATCACTTAAGCCCCGGAAGATTTTACCCCCTTCCTGACCAGGCCCTATTTTGCAATTCGGCACTGTGTGATTTTAACGGACAATGGCGCGGTCGTGCGACGCTGTACTCAAATGAAATTGACGTCCTTTTTCCTCCCACAAACAGAGCTTTCTTTTGGTGGTATTTGATCAGCTGTGCGATTTTTACTTTTTGCGCTATAAACAAAAAAAATAGCTACAATTTTGAAAAAACAACAATATTTTTCACATTTTTTTTTTTTATATGAAATTCTCCAAAAAAAAAAAGTAAAAATCAAAATTTTTTTAACATTTTTGGCCAATTTGTTTTCTGCTACATATGTTTGGTAAAAAAAAAATTGCAAAAAGCGTATTTTGATTGGTTTGCGCAAAAGTTATCGCGTTTACTATCAAAGGGAAAGATTTTTGTCATTTTTATTGTTTTTTTTTTTTTACTAGTAATGGCGGCGATCTGCGATTTCTTTTTTTTTTTTTTTTTTTTTTTTTTTTTTTTAGCGGGACTGTGACATTGCAGTGGACAGATCGGACCCTTGACTGACATTTATGACACTTTTGGGGGTACCAGTGACATTACTGCAGTAATCAGTGCTATACATATGCACTGTCACTATAAAAATAACACTGGCAGGGAAGGGGTTAAATTTATTGGAGATGCAGAGGTTAAATGTGTCCCTAGGGGCGTGATTCTAACTGTAAAGGGGTGTGGCTTGTCATGTAACCACAGAGACATACGATCCTACATAGCAGGATCGTATGATCTCTGCAGTTACACCAGGGAGAATGACAGATGAATGTGTTTACATCAGCCGCCTGCCTTTCTCCCTCTGCAGCGGACGATGGCCGGTGGACATCGGAGCCGCCGGTCACACGTGCGGGGATGACAGTGAACAAGTGGGGGCGGGAGCGCGCCTCCGGCGGCGCGCGCTCACCCCCTATTGGCTCGCGGGTGAGTGACATATATATACTTCACTTTGCCCAGGAGGGGCTGACCGCTGCCGTAAATAGTCGTGCGGCGGTCGGCAAGTGGTTAAGGGGCGCTCATTGAAGTGATCGGTAATGGTGACTCTTCCATGGTCACTAATGGGAGGTTCTCCTCTGTTTTTCCTATTTTAGGATTTCTTGACGGGGATTTGGGCCATGCAGTTTTTCTTTGTTGTCCTGATGTTCACCATCGCCATCTCCTCCGCGGTCTTCGCATGCAAAACGGTTTGTAGAACGTCCTTCCAGGAAGTGGTAAGTGGGCATCTGATCTCAGCCACGTGCAGGCCTTATTCTTTGTAGTTTTGGGATGGATGGATGGATGGATGGGAGGTTGGGTGTCTTGGAATGTGCTCTTGCTACTTCCTGTGTATTTGATTTAGCACTCCCCCCCCCCCCCACAGGAGCCGCTGGTGATAGAAGGTAGGGATGGGCTCAGGCATGTTCGGATCCTGGTCCCAGCAATCCCACAATAAAATCGCACTATTTGGACTATTTTGAATTATTAGCGTGTTTTGGAACTTTGTTCTGTGCATTTATTTGCATTTCCATTGCACCTTGGTTGTACATTTGTTGTCAGTATTGCTATCCATTGATTGGATGAATGTGTTATGTATGATTTTCCACTTTATGTTTTTTTCCTTTGTGATTTATAATTTATGACATTCACTTCACTTACAAATCGGTTCATTTTCCCCCCAGTGTTCGGGAAGCTTCAGGTGCAGCAGTCTTCATTGATTACAGACCAGCGCATCCATTTTATTATTAATTTGCACCAGAGCAATCCCTGCACACGGCCAATCATAGGCAGCGTGTGTGTGTGTAGCTGTGGGCCGGGAAATGCCTCTGTGCCTGGCAGTGTGAGGTGACAGCTTCCTGGCGGGATTGCTGAGGTGGGTTGGGACAATGATCCGAACATCCAAACACACCTGAGCCCATCCATAGATCCCTAGTGAGGGCTTCTCTGTTCTGCCTGCTCAGTCCCCACTGACTCAGCTCTTCACACTAAAAGCCATTTCCACCTGTGTGAGAGTTCGGCCCATTTCACACGGGATTTCCGATCCGGTCCCTGGCAGTTTTTCAGACGGACCTGATTGGATGCTTCATGCACCCCTATGGGCAAGTGGATGTCAGCGATGACACCTCTGCTGACACCCGCTGCCGTCCGATCCGATCCTGTCCCTGAAATACAGACAGATGGAAACCCTATTTTCCATCCGTCTAGAGCAGGGGTGGGGAACCTTTTTTCTACCAAGGGCCATTTGGATTTTTGTAACATCATTCGGGGGCCGTACAAAATGTAAGCATAAATGTAATAGGCATTGCTTTGCGGCAAAAAACGCTGTAAAAAATTGCGTGACTTTGAGGTCACAAAAGTGTGAACGGGGCCTTCAGTAATCAAGGTAGAGTGTGCCCTCTTTCAATGCAGACTGACCACAGCATGCCCCCTTTCAATGCAGAGTGCCACTTTCAATGCGGAGTGCCCAATGCGTGCCCCCTTTCAATGCGGAGTGCCCAGAGTGTGCCCCCTTTCAATGCGGAGTGCCCAGAGCGTGCCCCCTTTCAATGCGTAGTGCCCCCTTTCAATGTGGAGTGCCCAGAGCGTGCCCCCTTTCAATGCGGAGTGCCCCCTTTTAATGCGGAGTGCCCAGAGCGTGCCCCCTTTTAATGCAGACTGACCACAGCGTGCCCCCCTTTCAATGCAGACTGACCACAGCGTGCCCCCCTTTCAATGCAGACTGACCACAGCGTGCCCCCCTTTCAATGCAGACTGACCACAGCGTGCCCCCTTTCAATGCAGAGTGCCACTTTCAATGTGGAGTGCCCAATGCGTGCCCCCTTTCAATGCAGAGTGCCCAGAGCCTGCCCCCTTTCAATGCGGAGTGCCCCCTTTTAATGTGGAGTGCCCAGAGCGTGCCCCCTTTCAATGCGGAGTGCCCCCTTTTAATGCGGAGTGCCCAGAGCGTGCCCCCTTTTAATGCGTAGTGCCCCCTTTCAATGTGGAGTGCCCAGAGCGTGCCCCCTTTCAATGCGGAGTGCCCCCTTTCAATGCGAATGCCCAGAGCGTGCCCCCTTTCAATGCAGAGTGCCCAGAGCCTGCCCCCTTTCAATGCGGAGTGCCCCCTTTTAATGCGGAGTGCCCAGAGCGTGCCCCCTTTTAATGCGTAGTGCCCCCTTTCAATGTGGAGTGCCCAGAGCGTGCCCCCTTTCAATGCGGAGTGCCCCCTTTCAATGCGAGTGCCCAGAGCGTGCCCCCTTTCAATGCAGAGTGCCCAGAGCCTGCCCCCTTTCAATGCGGAGTGCCCCCTTTTAATGCGGAGTGCCCAGAGCGTGCCCCCTTTTAATGCGTAGTGCCCCCTTTCAATGTGGAGTGCCCAGAGCGTGCCCCCTTTCAATGCGGAGTGCCCCCTTTCAATGCGGAGTGCCCAGAGCGTGCCCCCTTTCAATGCAGAGTGCCCAGAGCCTGCCCCCTTTCAATGCGGAGTGCCCCCTTTTAATGCGGAGTGCCCAGAGCGTGCCCCCTTTCAATGCGGAGTGCCCCCTTTTAATGCGGAGTGCCCAGAGCGTGCCCCCTTTTAATGCGTAGTGCCCCCTTTCAATGTGGAGTGCCCAGAGCGTGCCCCCTTTCAATGCGGAGTGCCCCCTTTCAATGCGGAGTGCCCAGAGCGTGCCCCCTTTCAATGCAGAGTGCCCAGAGCCTGCCCCCTTTCAATGCGGAGTGCCCCCTTTTAATGCGGAGTGCCCAGAGCGTGCCCCCTTTCAATGCGGAGTGCCACCTTTTAATGTGGAGTGCCCAGAGCGTGCCCCCTTTCAATGTGGAGTGCCCCCTTTCAATGCAGAGTGCCCAGAGCATGCCCCCTTTTAATGCGTAGTGCCCCCTTTCAATGCGGAGTGCCCAGAGCGTGCCCCCTTTCAATGTGGAGTGCCCAGAGCGTGCCCCCTTTCAATGCGAGTGCCCAGAGCGTGCCCCCTTTCAATGACCACAATGCAGAGTGAACAGCGTGCCAAGCCCCAGTGCACTTAACTTACCTGTTGTAGCGGCGGGCGGCTTCCTCTCTTCATCTCTTCAAGTCCTCCCGCGTCCCGCCTCCCTCCTCCTCCTCGGTCAATGACATTGGCCGAGGAGGAGGCGGATCGGTGAGACAGTAGCGAATTTTCATTCGCTATTGTCACACAAATGGGCGGGCTCGAGGTGCACTGCTCTGCTGCGCCTCGGGTCCACCCACAGTGTCAGAACGGAGCCATCGGCTCCTTCTGACACAGCAGCACGGGGGGGGGCGGATCGCAACGATTGTGCGGGCCGGACAGAAGAATCGTGCGGGCCGCATGCGGCCCGCAGGCCGGAGGTTCCCCACCCCTGGTCTAGAGGATGGGATGGGGACACGCGGTCCATTTTCATCGGATCTCCCATAGAGGAGATCTGACAGGAGATGGAGCTGTCAGCGGATCGATCCCCGCTCAGTAAAACATAGTCTGCCAGGTGGAAAGCCTGTGTGAAAGGACCATTGCGGACCGTGCTCTGCTCAGCGGGGATCGATCCGCCGATCCCCGCTGAGTCGGCGGATGACAGCTCCATCTCCGCACTGTGTGCAGATAGGGAGGTGTCAGAGCACCGCCTGTCCGCTCTCATCTGATCCCATCCGATCCGATCCCCAGGACGGATGGAAAATAGGGTTTCCATCCATCCGGATTTCACGGACAGGATCGGATGCGGATGGCAGCGGGTGTCAGCAGACATGTCACCGCTGACTTCCACTGCTCCATAGGGCTGAATGGGGCATCCGATCAGATCCACCTAAAAAACTGACAGGGATCTGATCGGAACGCCCGTGTGAAAGATGCCGAACTCTATGATAATACGCAGCATTAAGGCCACACACAGCTGTCTGCAAATGCAATCAATCAAGGCAACGATCGATAAACTGATAATTACACAAAATTAACAACTTGCCATCCAGGCCAATTCTATCACTTCGCTCCGACATGTCAATTTTTTTTTTGCTAGATAATTACTTAGAACCCAAAATATTAAATATATATTTTTTAGCCAAGGCCCTATAGAATAAAATGATGGGTGTTACAATTTTTTTTCTCACATTTATTTATAGGTATTTGCGCATCGGTTTTTCAAACTCCTTTTTTTTTTTTTAAATACACTTTATTGAATTTTTTTGCACACAAACATAATATAATATCTATTTTTGTTGTAAAATATGAAGTTATGCCAAGTAAATGGATACCAAACATTTCATGCTTTAAAATTGCGTCCACCCGTGGAATGGCGGCAAATTACGGTGCTTAAAAATCTCTATAGGTGTCGCTTTAAATGCCTTTACAGGTTAGCAGTTTAGAGATACACAGGAGGTCCGGTGATAGAACGATCGCTCTGACGTTTATGATGATACCTCACATGTGTGATTCGATCACCGTTTACATATGTGTGCAGGAGTACACTGTGCGTTCCCATTTGCACATAAGAACAGGGGGGATGGGGGTGCTTTAAGACATTTTTTTTCTTATTATTTATTTTATACAAAACTTTTTTTTTTACACTTTAATGTATTTTTTTGTTTTTTGAATTAACTTTAGCCGTTATCACAAGGTATGACCAGCATCCCTTGTGACAGCGTGGGCCGTGACCTCTTTATAGAGACACCCCAAATCTCTCCTCTGGCCTCCAATGCAGCTGATCAGACACAGATCGGGCCGATCGCTACTTTCCTGGCCGCTAATGGGCAGCTAAACAAAGAAGCGGAACGGGAAGTGACAACATACTCATTGCTTCCCGATTCCGGGATCACAGAGAGGGAGGAGCAATGTCAGTTCCTCTCTCTCTGTTCTGGGCAGCCATCACCATTGGTTACATCGCTCCTGAGTGCCACGATTGGATGGCAGAGCCCAGGAGAGGTGGCGGCAGCTGCGGGAGGGGGGAGGGAACCTCTTCTGCTACCCACAGAAGTGATCAAGAGGCTATTTAGTCACTCAAATCACTTCTGCTGGAAAGAGAATCGCTAGCTGAAAATTTTCATAGCAGGGTGAAGCCTCCAGGTGCAGACATTATGCCGGTATAACCAATGAAGCCCAAAGGTGTCCTTGGATGTCCAGTCATCCCACCACCGACTGCACGGTCCATGCTCCTCTTCCTTGCCACATACATGCAATTAACATCTTCCATACTGGTCCGGGACTAGCTCCACGGCCCTCTTTGCGTGGCCGACTACAATCCCCACAGTATGAGTGCGCCAGCCATAAAGAATAAATGTCCCGCTATCCGATGCATGGTCAACATTCTTCCACACAGCTTGCACCACCACCCGGCCCCTGGCACCTCTCTTCCCACGCCCCTGGCCTCCATTTTCACTGTCCACACTGGGACCTCCGGCGTCCAATTCTCTGTCCTTTCCTGGACCCCTGACGCCATTTTCACTGTCTACACTAGGACCTCCGGCGTCCACTTCTCTGTCCTTTCCTGGACCCTTGACGCCATTTCACTGTCTACACTAGGACCTCCGGCGTCCACGTCTCTGTCCTTTCCTGGACCCTTGATGCCATTTTCACTGTCCACACTAGGACCTCCGGCGTCCACTTCTCTGTTCTTTCCTGGACCCTTGATGCCATTTTTACTGTCCACACTAGGACCTCCGGCGTCCACTTCTCTGTCCTTTCCTGGACCCTTGACTCCATTTCACTGTCCACACTAGGACCTCCGGCGTCCACTTCTCTGTTCTTTCCTGGACCCCTGACGCCATTTTTACTGTCCACACTAGGACTCCTTGCTATCAGGCAGTTGCTGCATTCACACATCCTGACATACTGGTCTCCTGCTTTCCATTTCCTGACAGCAGAATAAATCTCATAATCCATATGAAGAGTCGTGGTCACTTTACAGTCCCTCCTGGAACATTTGCGTTGCCAAAAGCACCCCTCTCTGTGGTCCTTCAGCCTCAGTCCACTCTCCCTGCCTCCCGCAGTTGCATTCTCCCACCCGGCCTGATGCTGATGTAGCAGTTCCAGACACAAAAATAGATTTTTTTGACTTTTTCTTGTGCTGTTGCTAATGGCAACTGGCCCAGTAGCTAATAACAAAATCCCGGACGAGCCCCCAAATGTAGCACGGTTTCAAGGCCTGTGGGGGTTGGTGCTCTGACTCCCTCCTGAGCAGTTAGTTCCCGAACCCATTGTAGCAAGGTTTCCAGGCCTGTGGCCTGATGTGGGTCTGTCATTAGTACCGGAATCCTCTCCAGCCCATGTGAGCTGTGACCCTGGGTGTGACAACTGAAGCAGCAACAACTCCGGCATCTTTGTTTGTGGTTTTTATTTGATTTAAAGGGGATGGGTAAAGGGAATGAGTAGGATACTCCTTGAGGCCTGAACTAATTACATGTGGGACTTTACTTCTGAAAAATGCCCGTTGGCGCTTCCTTGACGCCAGCCGGCCCCAGCCAATGCTCTCTAATACTGTAAATATCCTGTCGAACACAGAAGTGCTGAATCCTCGACTATTAGTCCAGAAGATCCAGGACTGAGAAGTGTAGAACTCCTGACACTGTTGTGCTGTAGAAGTCACTGAATTCTGTCCCCCGCTTTGACCAGCTTGAGGTAGTATGAAGTAGAACTCTGTATAGCTGTACTTGCACCTGACACACACTCTGTACTATTCAGGGCCCAACTGCAGGCGCCCCCTTTAACTGGAACTCTTCAGGGTCCACTGACTATGTACCCCCTCTGTAGCTTCAGGGTCCTCGACCTAGGTACCCCTTTTACAGCTAGCTGATGACTGGATCCCAGAACCTCTTCCGGAGTGGTCCCCTCTAACTTCAGGCAGACCCCCAGGGGCAAACTTCAGTACTCAGGACCTGTGTATGCTTTCCTGGGATTGGACCTCTCTCTCTCTCTCTCTCTCTGCAGGTTCTCGGCACACCGGATCCCCCTCAGCTCAGCACTCTCTAGACTCTCAGGCGACACCCCGAGACATCCACCTTCCTCAGACAGGAGGAGAGACAGCCGCACTCTCCTTCCTGGGACTCCGCTCCCGCCAAAAACACTGTGTCATGTGCCACCCCAAAACCTATTCCCACTCCCAGAATCCTTTGCAGCACAATCTACCTCCTGGGGTAGTTACAAGCCTGGATGTGTCCCCTGATTGGGTTTCCTCCACTGCCCTATGAGAAGCCTCTCACAGGAGCCAATGGGAAGACTCCCCCTTCAGCAGGCACACCTGGAAACCATGACACCCGGACTATTAAATCACGGCCCCCCTGTTAGGCAGACAAGGCCCACTATATCTTTACCTAGCACCTACCTGTAGGGTGCTTCACCATGTTACAGAAACCCACTGCCTAGTCACATGGTACTGGAGAGCAGAAGGAGTCAACTAAGAGCATGCATGAGGTTCGCTCTATGTGCACGGCGGGGACTCATTCTATCACTGGGAGTGAGGTGACAAAGTTACACTGGACAGGTGGAGAGGGCTCAGGCTTAGTGGTGTCCCTCCTAAATGCCATGACTGACAGACAAGGTGTGAAGTAACACGGGACAGCATGCTTCACAGACACTACCGCACACACTTTATAGCTTGTCTCTGAGTCGGGGTGCCACCATAATGTCATTTGTGCACATAAACGTGGCCCTGCCTGGTCCATTGATGAGTAGGGATGATCGAACTTTTCAAAAGTTCGGTTCGGCCAGAACATCCGAACTTCCCGAAAGTTCGGCCCGGATTTCAGAACCCCATTGAAATCAATGGGAGCCGAACTTTGGTAAACAAAAAACACCATTTTGAAGCCCTAAAACCCAATAAATGCCCCTAAAAAGTGCCTAGGGTTCTGGGTCATGCCCCAGGGACTATTAATCACACAAAAAAGTTCTTAAAAATTGTCATTTTTAAAAGAGAGCCAATTATTGGAAAAAGAAAAAGAAAAAATGTCTTTGGATTTAGTATCTGGGGGGTCTAAAAAGTGTACCTGTAAAGTCTCAGCTCTGTAGGATGTCCGGAACCAGAAAAAAAAAAGATCGTTTGTATTAGGTCACTTATAGAACAGGTTAGTGGCTTCTCTCTTTTCACACCTTGCCGGTTTAGTAGCAAGCGTTTTTTTGGGCATTTTTTGGGGTCTTTTGAGGCAGGCAAAACATCTGAACTTGTGTATACGGGTATATATACACACATACTTATATGTATATATACACCTAGACATATATAGGTGTGATAGTAGCAGAAATATATGCTTGAGCTAATGAAATCATTTACACTAATATGGCTCCGCTCCTATCACACCTATATATGTGTAAGTGTAAAATACATATAAGTATGTGTGTATATATACCACTATACACAAGTTCAGATGTTTTGCCTGCCTCCAAAGAACCCAAAAAAACGCCTGCAACAACACACCTGGGCATTTTTTTTTTTTTTGCGCTAGCGTTTTTTTGGGCATTTTTTTGGGTTCTTTGGAGGCAGGCAAAACATCTGAACTTGTGTATAGTGGTATATATACACACATACTTATATGTATTTTACACTTACACATATATAGGTGTGATAGGAGCGGAGCCATATTAGTGTAAATGATTTCATTAGCGCAAGCATATATTTCTGCTACTATCACACCTATATATGTGCAGGTGTTTATATACATACATGGGTGTGTATATATACCCCCTATACACATGTTCAGATGTCATGCCTGACTCCAAACATGTCCTCAAAAAATCCCTATAGGCGCCTGCAGCCAAAAAGCAAGCTGACAGGGGCGAAGCCGTATTACTGCACCGAATGTGACTTAAGAGAAACTATATTTACTCTATAGCGGTCACCCTTATATGGAAGGGTTTTGTCACCCTACCATAGCAGTCAGAGTCAGTTAACACTACACTACATTACGGCCCCCTGGCACTTAACACTTTCCCTACAGAAACTAAATTTTTGCATCTGACTAAAGTGTAAAAGAGCACTCTAACTACACTAGATATCCCTTTCCTCACACTAATAAATGCTAAATGACACTTTTGAAGCAAAATTAACAGAACTGCTTCCACTCTCTTCCACGTCCCTGTATTACAATGCTATCTTATATACTGGGGGGCGTATTCACTAATGATTGGCCTCTGGACCCCCTAGTCACTCCAATCACATTCCTAGCATTCTCCTGCCCCCTCAATTGGCTTTTGCTAATGGTTCTGGTCCAATCACGGGCTTTTAAAGCCCATTTCCTGGCCCATTGCATTTTGGTCGGTTCTGGTTGCCGAATTCCGAACTTTTTCAGCAAAAAGTTCTAAATTCGGCCGAACCTCGAACAGTCAATGTTCGGGTCGAACCGACGGTCGACCCGAACCGGTCGATCATCCCTATTGATGAGTGCACCACACACCAAGGGGGCCCCATGTGCAAGGCGAATGTGGGCACCGCTTACAAGATTCATACAGACATGGTGTGAGGAACTCGAGTGTCCTGTACAGAGCCCTGACCAAATCCCTACTGATCACCTGACCTCACCCCTACTGATCGCCTGACCTCATCCCTACTGATCGCCTGACCTCACCCTACTGATCGCCTGACCTCACCCCTACTGATCGCCTGACCTCACCCCTACTTACCGCCTGACCTCATCCCTACTGATCGCCCGACCTCATCCCTACTGATCGCCTGACCTCACCCCTACTGATCGCCTGACCTCATCCCTACTGATCGCCCGACCTCATCCCTACTGATCGCCCGACCTCATCCCTACTGATCGCCCGACCTCATCCCTACTGATCGCCCGACCTCACCCCTACTGATCGCCCGACCTCACCCCTACTGATCGCCCGACCTCATCCCTACTGATCACCTGAAGTGATCCCTACTGAGTACCTTTGGGATTAATTGGAACGCTGATAGTGAGCCAGTCTTCTCATCCAACATCAGTACCAAGTATGTCTTCCCAGAAGAGCAGAGGCTGTTATACTACAGAGGAGGGGGAGGCTCCATATGCAGACTGTAGTCACAGCTGAGCGATATGAAGTCTCATCCAGATTCCCAATAATATTCGGTGGTGCCCATTCACCTCTGAGTGTCCTGTTGCTTGAACCCCGATGCTGGATTAAGTAGATAATTTTCTTAGTGTCACATTTTTGGCCCCCATAGACTTCAGTAGGATCAGCTGAAAATGTGTGTTTTTGAGATAGTCTTGCCCCTCCCCCTCTCTCTAGCTTTTCATTGGATGAAACAAAAACACTCAAGCCTGAAAAATTCATGTGCAAAAGCTCAAAAAAAGTTCCAAAATGGTGTGAAAACGCCGATGCCGAGGTGTGAATGGGTCATGTGGTTTTGGGATGGGATAGGATGGGATGGGGTAGGGTGGGATGGGATGAGGTGCAATGGGGTGGGATGGGATGGGGTGGGATGTCCAGGAGGCTGATGTAGGTGTGAATGGGGTGTGTGGTTTTGGGGTGGGATGGGGTAGGATGGGATGGGATGTCCAGGAGGCTGATGTAGGTGTGAATGGGGTGTGTGGTTTTGGGATGGGATGGGATGGGATGGGATGGGGTGGGCTGGGATGGGATGAGGTGCAATGGGGTGGGATGGGATGGGGTGGGATGTCCAGGAGGCTGATGTAGGTGTGAATGGGGTGTGTGGTTTTGGGATGGGATGGGATGGGATGTCGAGCGATGGGATGTCCAGGAGGCTGATGTAGGTTGTTGGTTAGGGTTGCCTCATCCCTTTATTCCAGGACACATTATTACAGAGGTTCTGATGCTGATTAAGGTGGTAATAAAACCCCCTTGGTGCCTTCTGTGTATTATATCAGCCTCAGAACCGTGTAATTAATGTGTCCTGGAATAAAGGGATGAGGTGACAACCCTGGTGCCGGTCCGATGAACTTTGGGCCGTACCGTATGAGGACCTCCTTCAGTGTTTACAGATAAACGCATTTACTGATGTTTTATTCTATTATCCAATTATTTTTATACATTTTATGTAAAGCCATCGTCTAATAACACTTTTTGTTTTGCAGACTGTAGTTGTCTATCAAACCGCACCGCCTACTGCCGATCCCATGGACACCAAGGCCTTCTCCTCAGTTCCGGCGCCCTCTGGTGGTATTTCTGGGATATAGGAAGGGGTTAAACCGCAATTTCAGGACTCAGCGAAATGATGAAACAAAGTGGAGAAGGAAATGTGGAAATCCATTTACTTTCTAGCCCGAGGACACAGACAGACATTTACTTTACATATAAGCAATGACTTCATATTATATAATGTAGGGGGGGTAAAAACCCCTATTATGGGGAGGAGACTTCCCTTCACTTCTTGTCTTTAAAACACAACAGGAAATGACAGATATATCCTAATAGTGATGAAAGTAGAATGCTTTTGTCATTTTGGATAGAGTAAAGGAAGGGATATATTTAGTGATCGACCGATATCGTTTTTTAATGCCGATACCGATATTGTGGTCATCGGATATCGGTATCGGCCGATATTGGTCGATATTTTCGGACATGTAAAAACTTTTTTTTTTTTACTAAAGGTACTCCTTGTGGAGGTATTTTGGGGTCTAAAAGACCCCAAACCCCTCCTTGGCACTGAAAAGCATTTGAAACGCCAAGTTTGGTTGTATTGAATGCCGTCAGTTTTTTAATTTGGCGCCGAGTACCCGGAAGTGATGTCATGAGATCACTTCCGGGTTCTTTACATGGAGACCGGCGCATGCGTACTTGCGGCAGGGATACCGGCTTTCACGGGGACACATCTTCATGCTACACCGGGTCTTCTCTTCGGCGGCGGCGGTGGAGGTAGGATGCTCAGGTCTCCCGGTGGGATGGGAGACCCGGGTGAGCCGTGGAAGGTGGCGGGAGGGGGGGGGGGAACATCCCTTCCCGCTCCTTGTAATGACAGCTGAGCGGCTTCTCAGCCACATCGGTTGTCATTACAAGTCAGCCGACCGTCGGCTATGGACATCGGTACTGGGGTGACCCCTCTAGCTACAGCACTTTCCCGAAATATCGGCAATATCTGTAACCCCCGGGGCCGATTCCGATATATCGGGAAAAGTGTAGATCGGCTCCCGATATATCGGTGTTGCTGATAATCGGTTGATCTCCTGGTTTTAACCCCTGTCAGATTTTTTTTTTTGCTATCTGTGTCCCATTGGGGAGATTTCCTTTCACTTCCTGTCCCATAACCAAACAGGAAGTGAGAGGAAAACCCTGCAAATGAAGGGAATTCTTTGGGGACCCCCTCCCCCCCCCAGCACCAGAACTATGTCTCTATAGGAAGATTTCCCTCTATTACTTTTCTGGGGACAACCCAAAATGTGGGGTTTTCTTTCATTTTCAATGATAATGGTAAACAGGAGAAATCCAGAGGATGAATCTCCCTAGCGGGGACACAGACAGCAATAAAAACCTGACAGGGAGTCTAATCCCTCTCCACTCCTTCCAATACTAAAAACAAAGATTTGCCTTTAGTTATATTTTAAAGTTTTTCTATTTTTGAGTTGTCACGGAGGGATTGGTTACAGTAATTGCAGTAGGGGGTAAAATTCCTGCCATGAAGCACGAAGCACTGCTAAAGGGGTTGGCAGTTAGGGGGGTGGGCAGGAAAATTGCAGCTGAATCACTGGGTTTTACCACCCCCCAAACTCAAAATTGAACAAGTCCTTAGAGCTGATTGCCATGGGTGCTCCGGCTGTGTGAATGTTTCTTCCTGAAGTCGCCTGTTACTCTATGGGGGCCGAGCCGCCCGCGGGTCCTAATTGGATAGATTTAGCAGGAACTTTGTACGGTGTGTTGTGTTTGTGTCCGCTAATAATGATTTACGTATATTTTGTTTTTACGTTTTCTGGGGGGGGGGGGGGGGGGCCTGTCAATGGTCTGTATGGGGCCCCATGATTTCTAACAGCAGTCCTGAATGAAACACTTGGTGAAGGGTCCAAAAAACGCCTTTAATATCTCCGGGGAGGACAGGAGATCCCACACACCTGAGAAGTCCCGCCCCTTTCCCGTGGGATCCAGTTTGGGCTGGAGTTGGACTTTTGGAGGGTTACGTACTTTTTGATGCACAGATGGGTGGAATATAAATGAATTATAAATCCGCAACCTATAAATAAATAAATATCAGTACATAAGAAGAAACGTATGAAGCTGCTGGGTCTCGATAAATACAATTTCAATAAGGACCGGTCATCTAGTTAAACGATCAATACTTTAAACCGCGCTTAATTGTGACAAAGATGAATTGTCCATGATAGACATAATCAAACTATAAAATACAATCCATGCATGTGTGCCAATCAATCAATCAATAGCCCCCAATATGGGCAAATAAATTGTGCTGTGACTGCGATAAACACATTCATACATGAAATAAAGTGCAATGGGCAAATAAATGGAGTTTTCAAAAACCAGAACAATATCATCTGCAATAAATTTTAATAAATAATGAAACGAAAGTTCTGTGAATACAGGGAATTGGATAAATCCCATTATCAGGAAAAAGTCCCCAATCACCAACGTGACGGTGCGTCCCAAATGGTTCCATTCATTCAAACTTCTTCACAAAGGCGTCCTGAGATAAACTTCATGTCCACCACCAATAACCAAAACGCCTGCTTTCCGGAGGAGAGATATCGCCTAATCCGAGTCCTCAACCAAAACTCCATCCGGGGATCCACAATTTATAGGGAGAAGAAGGAAAGGCTTCCATGGAGAAGTACGAAGCATTTATTCAACAAAATAGTGAATAAAAAACGTACAATACGTGCAAGGAGATTAGGGATGGAGGCGGGAAGCAGGGACGCCGATTACGTTCCAAATAGCAGACGTGACGTACCACGTTATCCCGTGACAGACGGGTGACAGACGGGTGACCGCACTGCCCTTCCTCCACCTAAACCCAGAGGTTGGTGAAGCCGGGAAACCATTTCCCACTTTTCTGAGCTGCTGGAAAACGGCCTCAAATAATGGAAGGGTCTCCGGTGTTCGGAGCCTTCATGTAGCGGACTCCACAGGAATAATATGTGGCAGATATTATTCTCCTCCCCTCCCCCCTCCTTTCTCTGCTATCTGCATGAGTCTCCTCCCCTCCCCCCTCCTTTCTCTGCTATCTGCATGAGTCTTCTCCCCTCCCCCTCCTTTCTCTGCTATCTGCATGAGTCTCCTCCCCACCCCCCTCCTTTCTCTGCTATCTGCATGAGTCTCCTCCCCTCCCCCCTCCTTTCTCTCCTATCTGCATGAGTCTCCTCCCCTCCCCCCTCCTTTCTCTGCTATCTGCATGAGTCTCCTCCCCTCCCCCTCCTTTTTCTGCTATCTGCATGAGTCTCCTCCCCACCCCCCTCCTTTCTCTGCTATCTGCATGAGTCTCCTCCCCTCCCCCCTCCTTTCTCTGCTATCTGCATGAGTCTCCTCCCCTCCCCCCTCCTTTCTCTGCTATCTGCATGAGTCTCCTCCCTCTCCTCCCTCCTTCCTCCGCTATCTGCATGAGTCTCCTCCTCCCTTCTTTCTCTGCTATCTGCATGAATCTCCTCCTTCCTTCCTCTCTTCCCCCTCCTTCTTCTGCTATGTGCATGAGTCCCCCCCCCCCGCACTTCCTCTTCTATCTTCATTAGTCCCCTCCCCCTCCTCCGACATCCAAATGAGTCTCCTCCCCCTCCTCCACCATCCGAATGAGTCTCCTCCCCCTCCCCCTCTTTCTTCTGCTATCTGCATGAATCTCCTCCCCCTCCCCCTCCTTCTTCTGCTATCTGCATGAATCTCCTCCCCCTCCCAACTCCTCCTTCCCCTTCCTTTCTCTGCTATCAACATGAATCACTTCTGACAAGTTTTCCTGAACAGAGAGATAAAAAGTGGTAGAAGAGGGAGCTCCAGCACACAGCCTGTAATTGACAGCCTCAGCTCTGTCCCTGTGTGAAGGGAGGGGTGTCCCTTCTCTCCCCTCCCCTCTCCTCCCCTCCAATCAGCTCTAACTGAGCTCTGCAGGGCGTAACTTCAGCTCCCCTCCCCCTGCTTTCTGGAAGCTCAGACAAGCTGTGTAAATTCTGGATTCTGGATGGCTGTAGAGAAGAGAGCTGCAGATAAATGGGTACAACTTATGTAGGAGGATTTGTCTCATCTCTGTGTATCACCTGAGGTCGGTCACTTCACTGGGGATAGGGAGAGTTTACAGCCACTTTAACTATATCAATAGAATATAATTTCCGTCTTCCGTGCTGATTTTAGTGATGGGCCCAGCCACCTTCATGGAGTCTCTCGGGTTCGGTGATCCTCTTCATTGGGATCTGTGGTAAAGACGATCTGAGCGATCGATGGAATGATTAAGGCGTTCCATTACCATAGAATCCCCAGGAGAAGACACCATAGGAGAGAACAAGCCAGGGAGCCCTATCCACCATCAGGACACACCGTGCAACCACACCAAATATCGCAACCAACCAATCAGTAACCCGCTGATGGGCTCACACCTTGGCAGTGCCAGACAGAATATGGCAGCCAACCAATCAGTAACCCACTGATGGGCTCACACCTTGGCTATGCCGGCCAGAATACAGCAGCCAACCAATTAGTAACCCACTGATAGACTCACACCTTGGCTATGCCGGCCAGAATACAGCAGCCAACCAATCAGTAACCCGCTGATGGACTCACACCTTGGCTATGCCAGCCAGAATACGGCAGCCAACCAATCAGTAACCCACTGATGGACTCACACCTTGACTATGCCGGCCAGAATACCACAGCCAACAAATCAGTAACCCACTGATGGACTCACACCTTGGCAATGCCAGCCAGAATACGGCAGCCAACCAATCAGTAACCCACTGATGGGCTCACACCTTGGCAATGCCAGCCAGAATATGGCAGCCAACCAATCAGTAAACCTCTGATGGACTCACACCTTGGCAATGCTGGCCAGAATACGGCAGCCAACCAATCAGTAACCCGCTGATGGGCTCACACATTGGCAATGCTGGCCAGATTACGGCAGCCGACCAATCAGTAACCCACTGATGGACTCACACCTTGACTATGCCGGCCAGAATACGGCAGCCAACCAATCAGTAACCCGCTGATGGATTCACACCTTGGCTATGCCAGCCAGAATTTCGCAGCCAACCAATCAGTAACCCGCTGATGGACACACCCCTTGGCAATGCCAGCCAGAATTTCACAGCAAACCAATCAGTAAACCTCTGATGGACTCACACCTTGGCTATGCCAGACAGAATTTTGCAGCCAACCAATCAGTAACCCGCTGATGGACTCACACCTTGGCTATGCCGGCCAGAATACAGCAGCCAACCAATCAGTAAACCTCTGATGGACTCACACCTTGGCTATGCCAGCCAGAATTTTGCAGCCAACCAATCAGTAACCAGCTGATGGACTCACACCTTTGCTATGCCGGCCACAATACAGCAGCCAACCAATCAGTAACCCGCTGATGGACTCACACCTTGGCTATGCTGGCCAGAATACCACAGCCAACCAATCAGTAACCAGCTGATGGACTCACACCTTGGCTATGCCGGCCACAATACAGCAGCCAACCAATCAGTAACCCGCTGATGGACTCACACCTTGGCTATGCCGGCCACAATACAGCAGCCAACCAATCAGTAACCCGCTGATGGACTCACACCTTGGCTATGCTGGCCAGAATACCACAGCCAACCAATCAGTAACCCTTGGCTATGCGGTCCAGAATATTGCATTTAAACAATGGTGACTCTCCGTCTGTGTCTGCCCTGTACTCCTCAGGCAGAAGGATCCTCCTGCATTAGGATGGAGTTGCTGATTGGTCGGCTGCATTTTGTTCTGATTCTCCTGGAATATATTGAAGTTCAGTTGGGTTTTTAGGCAGTGCTCCCTCTGCTGGCCAATCTGTATATTGTGTATTAAGCTGAATTCTCGCTATTAAAACAATCACTAACGCCATTATGTATTCATTTATAACAAATAATTAAATGTATTTTCTATTAATTCAACAAGTGTGCGGTTCTGTATTTGTTCTGATATCAGCAATCTGTCAATACTTGTATAGCAGAGCACAGACTGGGAAAGGGAAGAGAGAATGAGAGGCCAATCAGAATCTGCAGCATGCACATGTGCGAGGGAAGGACAAGGAGGCCTCATTGGTGGGTTGCTGCTCGTGTAATGTCCAATGTTAATTTTTCCGCCTTACATATATTTCAGACGTGTATTTAGCTTCTTTCCCATACCCATCTGTGATGATAATGGGGCCCAGGGCCCCCAAAGGCGAGCGGTGAACAACGTGTCATCCTAAGAATTCACAACTCTGCAACATTTCATCCAATTTAATTCATCAAAAGAAATTTCTTGTGTGTGAGAACTCATTGAACCCAACATTAAATTCCATTACCATTCCTCAGACGGTCCAGAAACTTCCAGTGACGTCTATTCCACCTCAGAAGTCGCCCAATAACAGTTCTGCAGTCACATGACACATGACTCCATTATAAAAGCCCAAAGTCAGCCCAAATCCACCTGTTCCTCTAACGCATTTCACTCCGCTAGGAGCCTAGTGGTAGAGTCCACTTTAATAAAGAAGAGCGGCTTTTAATCTGTAGAGGTGTCAAGATTGTGGATTATACCTTAAGCTCGCACTCACTGGTCAGTGGAGGAAGGGGTGGAGGGCCTTGAGTGGAGTTACATAGTGAGGTTGAAAAAAGACATCAGTCCATCCAGTTCAACCTATGATGTGTGTGTGTTTTTGCTTTTAACCGTACATTGTATACCCGTGTATGTTGTACATTGTATACCCCCTGTATGTTGTACATTGTATACCCCCTGTATGTTGTACATTGTATACCCCCTGTATGTTGTACATTGTATTCCCCTGTATGTTGTACATTGTATACCCCCTGTATGTTGTACATTGTATACCCCTGTATGTTGTACATTGTATACCCCCTGTATGTTGTACATTGTATACCCCCTGTATGTTGTACATTGTATACCCCTGTATGTTGTACATTGTATACCCCCTGTATGTTGTACATTGTATACCCCTGTATGTTGTACATTGTATACCCCCTGTATGTTGTACATTGTATACCCCTGTATGTTGTACATTGTATACCCCTGTATGTTGTACATTGTATACCCCCTGTATGTTGTACATTGTATACCGCCTGTGTGTTGTACATTGTATACCCCCTGTATGTTGTACATTGTATACCCCTGTATGTTGTACATTGTATATCCCTGCATGTTGTACATTGTATACCCCTGTATGTTGTACATTGTATACCCCTGTATGTTGTGGTCTTTAAGGTGCCCATCTAATAGTTTTTTGAAACTATCGATGCTCCCTGCTGATACGACTGCTTGCAGAAGAGAATTCCACATCCTTACTGCTCTGACAGTGAAGAACCCCTTATGTACTTTAAGGTTAAACCGCCTTTCCTCTAGTTTTAGTGAGTGGCCACGTGTCTTATAGTATTCTCTTTCTCTGAATAGTTTGTTCCTTATGCTAGGGTCACCAGTACAGTATTTGTACATTGATATCATATCCCCTCTCATCGTCTCTTCTCCAGAGAGAATAGGTTCAGTGCTTGTAGTCTTTCCTCATAGCTGATGTCCTCCATTCCCCTAATTATTTTTGTTGCCCTTCTCTGGACTTTCTCCAGTTCCAGCACATCCTTCCTGAGGACCGGTGCCCAGAACTGGACAGCATACTCCAGATGTGGCCGGACCAGAGTCTTGTAGAGCGGGAGAATAATCTCTTTATTTCTGGAGTGAATCCCCTTTTTTATACATCCCAGTATTCTGTTGGCTTTGCTTGCGGTGGCTTGGCATTACATGCCACTGCCAAGCCTGTTGTCTACCAGTACCCCCAGGTCCTTTTCCATCCTAGACTCACCCAGAGGTTCCCCCCCTAGTGAGTAGCTTGCTTTCTGGTTTCTGGCCCCCAAGTGCATTACTTTACATTTTTCAACATTAAATCTCATCTGCCATGTAGTTGCCCCCCCCACCCCATTATTTTGTTCAGGTCCGCTTGTAAGGTTTCCACATCCTGCATAGAAGATATTGGCATGCCTAATTTAGTATCATCTGCAAATACTGAGATTGTACTAGATATCCCCTCCTCTAGATCATTTATAAATAAATTAAACAGGATTGGCCCCAGGACAGAACCCTGGGGGACCCCACTTTCCACACCCCACTACTCCCCATTTATTATCACCCTCTGTACTCTCCCCTGGAGCCAGTTCTCTATCCAGGTACTCACCTTATGGTCCATACCTACCTTCCTTAGTTTGTACAGTAAGCGTTTTTGGGGAACGGTGTCCAAGGCCTTTGCAAAGTCCAGATACACCACATCCACAGGCTTACCTTTATCCAGATACACCACATCCACAGGCCTTCCTTTATCCAGATACACCACATCCACAGGCCTTCCTTTATCCAGATACACCCCATCCACAGACCTTCCTTTATCCAGATACACCACATCCACAGGTCTTCCTTTATCCAGATACACCACATCCACAGACCTTCCTTTATCCAGATACACCACATCCACAGACCTTCCTTTATCCAGATACACCACATCCACAGGTCTTCCTTTATCCAGATACACCACATCCACAGACCTTCCTTTATCCAGATACACCACATCCACAGGCTTTCCTTTATCCAGATACACCACATCCACCGGCTTACCTTTTATCCAGATACACCACATCCACAGACCTTCCTTTATCCAGATACACCACATCCACAGACCTTCCTTTATCCAGATACACCACATCCACATGCTTTCCCTTATCCAGATACACCACATCCACAGACCTTCCTTATCCAGATACACCACATCCACAGACCTTCCTATATCCAGATACACCACATCCACAGACCTTCCTTTATCCAGATACACCACATCCACAGACCTTCCCTTATCCAGATACACCACATCCACAGACCTTCCTATATCCAGATACACCACATCCACAGGCCTTCCTTTATCCAGATACACCACATCCACAGACCTTCCTTTATCCAGATACACCACATCCACAGACCTTCCTTTATCCAGATACACCACATCCACAGGTCTTCCTTTATCCAGATACACCACATCCACAGACCTTCCTTTATCCAGATACACCACATCCACAGGCTTTCCTTTATCCAGATACATCACATCCACAGGCCTTCCTTTATCCAGATACACCACATCCACAGACCTTCCTTTATCCAGATACACCACATCCACAGACCTTCCTTTATCCAGATACACCACATCCACAGACTTACCTTTATCTAGGTGGCAGTTCACTTCATCATAGAAGGTTAATAGATTGGTTTGGCAAGAACGATTTTTCATGAATCCATGCTGATTACTACTAATAATACCGTTTTCATTACTAAAGTCTTGTATGTGGTCCCTTAACATCCCCTCCAAAATTTTGCAGACTACAGATGTTAGGCTGACCGGCCTATAGTTACCTGGGATATATCTCGGCCCTTTTTTAAATATTGGTACCACGTTGGCTTTTTTCCAATCAGCTGGCACCATACCCGTCTGTAAACTATCCTTACCACTTAAGCCCCGGAAGATTTTACCCCCTTCCTGACCAGGGCCTATTTTGCGATTCGGCACTGCGTGATTTTAACGGACAATTGCGCGGTCGTGCGATGCTGTACCTAAACAAATTTGATGTCCTTTTTTTCCCACAAACAGAGCTTTCTTTTGTTGGTATTTGATCACCTGTGCGATTTTTTGATCATGTGCTATAAACCAAAAAAGAGCGTCAATTTTGCAAAAATAACAATATTTTTCACATTTTTTTATATGAAATTCCCCAAAAAAAATGTAAAAATCAAAATTTTTTAACATTTTCGGCCATTTTGTTTTATGCTACATATGTTTGGTAAAAAAAAATCGCAAAAAGCGTAAAAAGCGTAAAAATTCTAACTGTGATTGGCTGTGGCTTGAGGTGTAGGAACAGTGATCAACGGTCCTACATAGTAGAACCGTATGATCACCATTCCTACACAGGGGAGAATGACAGGTGGCTTGTTTACATCAGCTGCCTGCCTTTCTCCCTCTGCACCGACGATCGCCGAGTGACCGGCGGACATTGGCTCCGCCGGTCACACGTGCGGGGGGGGGGGGGGTCCGGCGGTGCGCGCTCGCTCCCCAGAGTCTCACAGGCTAGTGACGTATATATACGTCACTTTGCCTGTGAGGGGCTGACCGCCGCAGTATATGTACTTGCGGCGGTCGGCAAGTGGTTAAAGATCAAGAATAATGGTCTGGCAATCACCTGGCTGAGCTCTTCAAGAACCCTCGGGTGCAAGCCATCCGGTCCCGGGGATTTATTTATGTTAAGTTTCTCTAGTTTGGTTCTAAGTCTATCTTCTGTTAGCCATGGCGGTATTTCCTGAGGTGTGTTGTTTAGTTTGACCTTACAAGCTAGGTTCGTGTAGCCCCCCGATTCTTTTGTGAAGACTGAAGAGAAGAAATGATTTAACACTTCCGCCTTTTCTCTGTCCTCTGTGGCCAAAACTCCCTTGTCGTCTTTTATGGGGCCAATGTGTTCTGGCCTCGCTTTCTTACTGTTTATATACTTAAAGAACTTCTTGGGGTTCTTTTTACTCTCCTCCGCTATATGTCTCTCGTGTTCTATTTTAGCCGCCCTGATTTCGTCTTTACATTTCTTATTACACTCTTTGTAATGCTTGAATGCTGCCAATGACCCCTCAGCCTTGTATTTTTTGAAGGCCTTTTCTTTAGCATTAATATGCATTTTTAAGTTGGAGTTTAGCCACCCAGGGTTTAGCTTTGCTCTTTTTTTCTAAATCTTTTTATTAAATTTTACGACCATCAAGTCATACAAAAATAGAAAACAATCACAATATCAAAGTCTATACTCTATGATAGAAAAGAAAAAGAGAAAAAAAAAACAACAAGAAAAAAGAAAACTATACAAAATATAATTTCTCAACATCCTAACATAGGCTGGTCCATTTAAATAATAGATAAATAAGAATAAATAAGAATTACTGCCATAAACTATTCTCATCTGTGTCCTAGAATGTTGGCACATCACCCTTATATATGTGAATATAGAGCCTAGATTTAGGCAAAAAATAAATTAATTTGAAAAAGAGAGTGATGGCAATAGTCGGGCCTGCAGGGCATCTATTTTTAATTTACCCAAAGTTTGTGCTGCTTCCGCCTTTAAGCACCTATCCGTATATCTGAAGGGTTTCATAAAATTTTGGATGTCCTCGCCCGTAAGTTCCTGCTCTATAAAGAGTTTCCATTTGTCAAAAAACCTTTTTGTAAGGATATAATGTTGTAGGACTGTATCCATGCGTTCCTTATACATTAGCGACCTAAGCTCCATTTTAAGAGCAGATAAAGTTGGAGGGTTAGGTTGGATCCATGATTTTAAGATAATCCTTTTGTCTGCCAAAAAGCATAGATGTGACCACGAAGGGACGGTGGCCAATGAGGTCGCATGGGCAAGAGTATTCGGCTGAATGATTCCAAATAGCATAAGGTGCGGAGACTTATGTAAACGGATGTTCATTACTGTATTGGCATAGAGGATCACCTTATCCCAGAATGGAATCACTCTAGGACAGAACTAAAATCTGTGGGCCAGTGTAGGCCTTATTGACGTACAAAGAGGACATACTGCTTTGGTTTTACTGTCCCTAGTAAAAAGGGCTGGAATATAGGCTTTATGTATAAATTTAAATTGGGTCTCTCTCCATATCTCATTCACAGTAAGTGCCTGATATGCCTATAGCCCTGAAGAATATGATGTGAGAATTCTGGTCCAGGGAAATTCGCATGCCTCTTTTCAAAAAGTCTGTCTGTAGAGGAGGGAAGCAGCTCACCTTGTAGAGTCCTGAATATAGTTGATATTGAATAAGACCGCTGTTGCATTAAGGTATCCATCACTGTATGTTGAAAACCTTCTAACAGACTTGGTGCACATGAAGATATATATGAAATTGCTTGATAATAGGCCAACAAATGTGATTTAGGAAGATCATATTCTGCAGCAAAAGCCAGGAAAGGTTTAGGTTTAAGTCTGGAAGTCCCGCTTTCCATTTGAGTTTTGCTCTTTTAAATTTATATCCCTTTGGAATGCACTGGCCAATCCCTTTGTTTAGTATGCTCTTGAAGCACTCCCATTTTTCCTCCGTGTTCTTTGTTTCCAGAGTTCTATCCCATTCGATATTTTCTAGCAGAGAGCGCAGTTTTGGGAAATTGGCTCTTTTGAAATTCAGTGTCCTTATATTACCCTTATGTTTCCTATTACTATGATTAATACTGAAACTAATTGACCTATGGTCACTGTTTCCTATGTTGCCCCATATTTCTATATCCGTGAGAAGGTCTGTATTGTTGGTAATCAGTAGGTCAAGAACCGCATTGTTTCTTGTCGGTGCATTCACCATCTGACCCATGAAATTGTCCTGCAAAACATTTAGGAACTGCCGAGCCTTGGCTGAATGCGCGGTTCCTTCTGCCCAGTCTATATCTGGATAATTAAAGTCCCCCATTATAATGACATTTCCCATCCTTGCTGCCAATCCTATCTGTAAAAGGATACAAGGAAAGTACCCCCATTGGTATGGGATTTTACATGCCACTCACACACTAGCCCAGTTGCCCCTACAAAGAGAACCGCCTTGGGTAAACATTGTGTACCGAACTTTGGTTGACCCCTGATGAAGGGTTTCTAAACCCGAAACGCGTAGGGTCCTGTCCGGTTCTTCCTACCAATGATACCCAAGAGTCTTTTGTACGGCTACTGGTCTGTCATTACTTGCAAGTTTTTAAAGTTTGTTATGTCTAGTTTGCTCTAGCCATACATGTTTGTGTAACCGATTTCTTTGTTATGTAATAAATTTGATTTCACACGCATATTTTTGTATCTCTGTTCAGTGTGTGAGTGGCATGTAAAATCCCATACCAATGGGGGTACTTTCCTTGTATCTAACTATCGGGATGATGGCCACCCACGCTGGGTACTAAGTGATAGGCCCTACCATTCAAATATCTGTAAAAGGAGGTCCGCCTCCCCCTCCTCCCTCAGGTTGGGGGGCCTATAGCATACGTCCAATATTTCCTTCCCCACAGTGCCTTCCCTTTGAAGTTCTACCCATAGGGATTGTCAACATTACTTAGCAGACCACTGATAACCAGAGATCTGCTAACGAGGCTTCTCATACATCCCATCACAGGCCACTGATAACCAGAAATCTGCTAACGAGGCTTCTAATACATCCCACCGCAGGCCACTGATAACCAGAGATCTGCTAATGAGGCTTCTCATACATCCCACCACAGGCCACTGATAACCAGAGATCTGCTAAAAGAGGCTTCTCATACATCCTATCACAGGCCACTGATAACCAGAGATCTGCTAACGAGGCTTCTCCTACATCCCACCACAGGCCACTGATAACCAGAGATCTGCTAATGAGGCTTCTCATACATCCCATCACAGGCCACTGATAACCAGAGACCTGCTAATGAGGCTTCTCATACATCCCATCACAGGCCACTGATAATCAGAGATCTGCTAATGAGGCTTCTCCTACATCCCACCACAGACCACTAATAATCAGAGACCTGCTAATGAGGCTTCTCATACATCCCATCACAGGCCACTGATAATCAGAGATCTGCTAACGAGGCTTCTCATACATCCCATCACAGGCCACTGATAATCAGAGATCTGCTAACGAGGCTTCTCATACATCCCATCACAGGCCACTGATAATCAGAGCCCTGCTAATGAGGCTTCTCATACATCCCATCACAGGCCACTGATAATCAGAGACATTCTAACGAGGCTTCTCCTACATCCCATCACAGGCCACTGATAACCAGAGATCTGCTAACGAGGCTTCTCATACATCCCATCACAGGCCACTGATAATCAGAGACCTGCTAATGAGGCTTCTCATACATCCCATCACAGACCACTGATAATCAGAGACCTGCTAATGAGGCTTCTCATACATCCCATCACAGGCCACTGATAATCAGAGATCTCCTAATGAGGCTTCTCATACATCCCATCACAGGCCACTGATAATCAGAGACCTGCTAATGAGGCTTCTCATACATCCCATCACAGGCCACTGATAATCAGAGATCTCCTAATGAGGCTTCTCATACATCCCATCACAGGCCACTGATAATCAGAGACATTCTAACAAGGCTTCTCCTACATCCCATCACAGGCCACTGATAATCAGAGACATTCTAACGAGGCTTCTCCTACATCCCATCACAGGCCACTGATAACCAGAGATCTGCTAACGAGGATTCTCATACATCCCATCACAGGCCACTGATAAACAGAGATCTGCTAACGAGGCTTCTCATACATCCCATCACAGGCCACTGATAACCAGAAATCTGCTAACGAGGCTTCTAATACATCCCACCGCAGGCCACTGATAACCAGAGATCTGCTAATGAGGCTTCTCATACATCCCACCACAGGCCACTGATAACCAGAGATCTGCTAAAAGAGGCTTCTCATACATCCTATCACAGGCCACTGATAACCAGAGATCTGCTAACGAGGCTTCTCCTACATCCCACCACAGGCCACTGATAACCAGAGATCTGCTAATGAGGCTTCTCATACATCCCATCACAGGCCACTGATAATCAGAGATCTGCTAATGAGGCTTCTCCTACATCCCATCACAGGCCACCGATAACCAAAGATCTGCTAATTAGTGATGGGCTTGATGTTCAAGTCGAACGTAAGTTTGACTTGAACATCGGGTGTTCGTGTGTTCGCTGAACACACGAACACCTGGGGCGCTCGGCGGCAAGTGCGCCTGACGATGAGTGCCCCATAATGCATTGCGTGATTGCAGTGCATTAAGTGCTTGTGATTGGCCAAAGCATGCACCTGACGTGTATGCTTTGGCCAATCACAGCACAATGTCCTGTCAGAGCCATGACTGGACAAACTCAGGGGCTAAGTCCATGCCCCACACTATTTAAGGCTGCTGCTTACACGGGTGTAGTGTAGTGTGTTATAATAAAGGTTAGGCACATAGTTAGTGGATAGTGAGTTGAGTTAGTATAGTGCAGTCAGTGTAGTGTACAGGCATACCCCACTTTTTTAATATATAGATATGTTGTAGTCCTGGGTCCCCTCTCAGTGCCCCCCAAGTTTTGTGTCCCTGTCACCTATAGTTTGTGAGCAGTGCCATGCCAAGCTGACCAAGGTTTCCCATAGATGCCAATGTTAAAGGCAGGGACCAGTGTCATGCCAAACTGGCCAAGATTTCCCGTAGATGCCAATGAACACGGAAAGCTGAAGATTGGTCTAGGCAGGAAGGAGCTGAATGTGCCCCGTATTTAAGTGGTTAAGGGGAACCCTATGAAAGAATTAAAAATAAACAGCATGGGGTCCCCCCCAAATTCTATACCAGGCCCTTCGGGTCTGGTACAGATTTTAAGGGGAACTCCACGCCAAAATTAAAAACAAAACGGCATGGGGTCCCCCCCCAAAACCTATACCAGAACCCTATCTGAGCAAGCAGGCTGGCAGGCCAGGATGGAGGGGGGGAATGAGCGAGCGCTCCTCCCCCCTCCTGAACCATAGCAGGCCGCTTGCCCTCAACATGCTTCAAAACGCCTCCAGCGGTTTGAAGCCTTGTTTACCCCCCAACAAGTTGTCTGCGTTGATGAGTCCCTGATTAAGTTTTCTGGCCGCCTTGCTATGAAGCAGTATCTCCCCAGAAAGCGTGCCAAGTACGGGGTCAAGCTGTATAAGCTGTGTGACAGGGCCACAGGCTATACAGTTAGTTTCTATGTCTACGAGGGTAAAGATAGCATTGCGGAGCCCCCCAACTGCCCAGTCTACATAGGGAGCAGTGGCAAGATAGTTTGGGACTTGGTGTCACCCTTATTCGGAAAGGAGTACCATTTGTATGTGAACAATTTGTATTCAAGAGTGCCACTTTTTAGTCACATGCTCAAATGACAAATTGGCACATGTGGCACAGTGCGACCTAATCGTCGGGGCTTCCCCCAACGGCTTGTAAATTCCCGTCTTAGTTGGGGGGAGAGAACCTGCTTGAAAACTGACAAATTGCTTGCAGTGAAGTGGAAGAATACACGGGATGTTTATGTTCTGTCCTCCCTTCACGCAGACACGACGATCCAAATTACTATGGCAACTGGCGTTATGGAAAAACCCCTCTGTGTCCACGAATATAACCTTAATATGGGAGGGGTGGACCTCAATGACCAGCTTTTGGCGCCGTATTTAGTTGCCCGTAAAGCCAGACGCTGGTACAAAAAAGTGTCTGTTTATTTATTCCAATTGGCTATGCTGAATGCCTTTGTCCTATACAGGGCGTCAGGACGAACCGGATCCTTCCGGGAATTCCAGGAAGAGATCATTAATGCCTACCTGTACCCAGGAGGTGTTCCCATCCAACTTCCCCTACAAGATGTAGTGAGCCGGCTGCATGAGAGGCATTTTCCACATGTCCTCCCGAGTACCCCTACCCAAAGATACCCCCAAAGAAGATGTCGTGTCTGTAGCAGGCGCGGATTTAGACGTGACACCCGCTATTATTGTCCCAAATGTCCTGACCAACCTGGTCTCTGCATCGGGGAATGTTTCCAATGCTACCATACACTAGTGGAGTATTAACGTAGGGTACAGCACGACACAGTGTAGGGCACACAAACACAGGGTCTCAAAAGATGTTCGATGGCTATCGTCATTTTGAGAGACCCTAAGCTGGAATGTTGCAGTTGAAGAAAAAAAAAAAAGTTACAAAGAAAACATAACATAATAAAGCCAAAAATAATTGTCGTTTGAGTTATTTTTCTGCTCTTCTACTTCTACTCTTCCTACTTTACTTTTACTGAACTTTGTTACTGTTTTTCATTGGTAACCATTTTTTACTTTTCAGGTACCAATGTAATCATTTCTTTCTATTCTATTGTTAAACAGTTTCTCTTGCAGGTACTCGTTGGCTGCCACACTGATCTTATATATTCTGACACAAACAGCGTTTGCGCTCAGCATATATGGAAATCTCTGATGGCAGCGCTGTAGGAGGGGATTTCACCACCACAGTTAAAAAAAACAAATTAGATATACATGGCTTTCTTCATCATTAGAAAGTGGGTTGGGTGTTTTAGGCGGTCTAATGATGGGTGTACTACACAAAAAACCTTCACTATATGCCAAACAAGGACCAGCAATGTACTGCTACGTTGCTGGACTTTGAGTGGTTATACCAGGATGATGCCTGCAGATTTAGGCATCATCTTGGTATCGTTTTTTTACAGCCAGTGATCAGCTTACATGTAAAAGCAATCCTAGCGGATAATTGTAAGGTTCTGGCACTCTCAGTGCCTCCTATCACATTATTTCCGGGTGATTTCCATCTACCTAGATAGAAGAAACACATATAGGTGTGTTTCCCTTTAAGACTGATGCTGTCATCACTCAGCGCCGGACTGGATGGCTATTTAAATCGCCGGTTCTCACTCACATGTGTTCGTTCAAACACCCTTACCTGGATGCTAACTTGGCTTGAAGCTTTCGTGCTTGCAAGCATACCTCGCTGACGGAACCTCGCTGCGCTGATCCCTGTATCCCGCTTCCGGATCATCCGCTCCTCCTGAACCAACCTTCGGCTGTATTGCTATTAGTGCTAAGTACCCCACAGGGGAACCCTCTATAAACTTATACTAAGCTTACACTATCTAGCTCTGCATAGTAAAGACTATTTATCACATCTGCATATCTAGATTGCTAGCTCTTAAGACTACTGCTACTTATTCCTGCACTGGGTTGATCTCTCTTGTATGTCCACCTGCTACTCTGTCATCTGCTACCATACATGATTGCTAAACCTACCTGCATCCATCTGCTACTGTCTTACCTTCAAGTGTCTGTCACCTACCACCTCCACTCAACCTGTCTCTTAAATCTTCATCACTGTGTTACTACATACATAAAGCCACTCTAGGAACCAGCTTGTTGAGTGTGTGTATTTACTAGCTGAATTAAGACCTTCCACACATGATGAGTCATTGAGGTTGGGAATGGTATCTCAGCATCTCTCTTACATGACTACTGAAGTGGAATATTTCTGCAGCTGAAAATCCACACCATACATGAAACGCAGGAGCGTTACAGATTGAACGAACCCACAAATGGATTCAGCAGAAATAACCACTCAGGTGACACAATTAAAACAGCAAGTAACTGCGTTAATACACGCACTTGCTGAATTAAAAGAAGACAATCAGGCTCTGTCGCAGCAGGTAATTAGACTGATACAACTTACCTCTGCTCAGTCCCCTGAACCCAAGATAAATCCCCCTTTGGTATTTACAGGCGATCGCAAAAAATTTTGCGAATTTAAAAACGCATGTGAGTTACTTTTTTTGCTAAAACCTCGTACCTACCTTACTGATCACATTAAGGTTTGTACTATTATTTCTTACCTAACAGGCGATCCTCGAGCCTGGGCAGACTCTCTTTTTGAGAAAAACGACCAGCTTCTCAGCTCCTATGCCTTGTTCCTAGCAGAACTTACTAGCCTATATGATGATCCCAATAGGCAGAGTACTGCCGATTTTCAATTAAGATCCTTGAACCAAGGTGGGAGACCTGTGGAAGACTTTGTCGCAGAATTCAAGAGATGGAGCCTTGATTCAGAATGGAATGATGCATCTCTGAAAACCCAATTTAGGCTTGGCCTATCAGAAGCCGTTAAAGACGAGCTCGCCCGAGCGGATCTGCCAAAAACCCTGGATGCATTGATACAACTCAGTATCACCATAGATAGAAGACTACGAGAAAGGAAGTCTGAAAAAATGGGAATGCCATTATCCAGTTCTTCTCGGATTTCGGCCATTGACCCCACTCCTAAACCCGCTCCAGGTAACCACAGACCCCGGCTACCTAGGGAAAAAAGGAAACCTAATAAAAATGGTGATCCTGCCTGGTCATGGTCCAAGCCTGCCTTAAACAGTCAGCCTTGTCACTCTGACACATCCCATTTGAACCCTGATCCTACAGAGATGGATGAGGAGCCTATGGAGATTGGTGCCATACATACTAGGTTGTCCTTACAAGAAAAAAGAGATCACAGGAGAATCTGTGGCCTTTGTTTTTATTGTGGTGAAGGGGGACATTTCATTACATTCTGCCCAACCAGACCCCAAAGGCCTAAGGCTCTCCCAATGGAGGCCAGGCGAATCCGAAGGGTCTTCCCTGAAAAACAGCCTGGAAATTATCAAGGCTGTTGCCAGCTCTGTCCCCGTTCTATATCAGAGAAGGACACCCAGAAATTAACAAATATTGGAATAGATATTCCTTTAACTCCAGTGAACTTGATACCACGTTCTAAAAAACCTCCTTTACCACCTCCTGAGGATACTCCTATTTTTGCAAGCACATTTTTAGCTTCCAATGAAAATATTGAGATTCTTGCACCTGACTGCGTACGCGCTTCTAATGGCACGGTGGTATGTAGGAAGGATCTGAGGATGTTTGAAGAAGCATTGGTTGCTAGGACTACTAGGATTACTTCGGATGGTTATGCGTCCGATTCTAATGAGGGGTCCATGTAGCAGACACCCTAACAACAAGTGATCCGATTCTCAGATCGGTTACCAACCTGATCCGATTTTCATATCGGCAACAAGTGATCCGATTCTCAGATCGGTTACCAACCTGATCCGATTCTCATATCGGCAACAAGTGATCCGATTCTCAGATCGGTTACCAACCTGATCCGATTCTCATATCGGCAACAAGTGATCCAATTCTCAGATCGGTTACCAACCTGATCCGATTTTCATATCGGCAACAAGTGATCCGATTCTCATCGGTTACCAACCTGATCCGATTTTCATATCGGGAACAAGGGATCCGATTCTCAGATCGGTTACCAACCTGATCCGATTCTCATATCAGCAACCATTTTTTTTTTTTCCCGATTTTCATATCGGAAACCAGTCTCATCCGATTCTCATATCGGCAACCAGTATTTTCCGATTCTCGTATCGGCAACCAGTCTTATCCGATTCTCGTATCGGCAACCAGTATTATCCGATTCTCATATCGGCAACCATTTTTTTTTTCCCCGATTTTCATATCGGAAACCAGTCTCATCCTATTCTGGTATCGGCAACCAGTATTTTCCGATTCTCGCATCGGCAACCAGTCTCATCCGATTCTCCCATCGGCAACCAGTCTGATCCGATTCTCGTATCGGCAACCAGTATTATCCGATTCTCGTATCGGCAACCAGTCTTTTCCGATTCTTATATCGACAACCAGCCTTAGAGGCCTTCCGGAGCCGGCCTTACGGGGGGGGGGTACTGTAAGGTTCTGGCACTCTCAGTGCCTCCTATCACATTATTTCCGGGTGATTTCCATCTACCTAGATAGAAGAAACACATATAGGTGTGTTTCCCTTTAAGACTGATGCTGTCATCACTCAGCGCCGGACTGGATGGCTATTTAAATCGCCGGTTCTCACTCACATGTGTTCGTTCAAACACCCTTACCTGGATGCTAACTTGGCTTGAAGCTTTCGTGCTTGCAAGCATACCTCGCTGACGGAACCTCGCTGCGCTGATCCCTGTATCCCGCTTCCGGATCATCCGCTCCTCCTGAACCAACCTTCGGCTGTATTGCTATTAGTGCTAAGTACCCCGCAGGGGAACCCTCTATAAACTTATACTAAGCTTACACTATCTAGCTCTGCATAGTAAAGACTATTTATCACATCTGCATATCTAGATTGCTAGCTCTTAAGACTACTGCTACTTACTGGGTTGATCTCTCTTGTATGTCCACCTGCTACTCTGTCATCTGCTACCATACATGATTGCTAAACCTACCTGCATCCATCTGCTACTGTCTTACCTTCAAGTGTCTGTCACCTACCACCTCCACTCAACCTGTCTCTTAAATCTTCATCACTGTGTTACTACATACATAAAGTCACTCTAGGAACCAGCTTGTTGAGTGTGTAAATTTACTAGCTGAATTAAGACCTTCCACACATGATGAGTCATTGAGGTTGGGAATGGTATCTCAGCATCTCTCTTACATGACTACTGAAGTGGAATATTTCTGCAGCTGAAAATCCACACCATACATGAAACGCAGGAGCGTTACAATAATTGGCCGCTAGGCTGCTTTTACATGCAGTGGGAGGGGACTCCCCCCCCCCCCCCCGTCGCCTTCCGCGTTTTTTCTCGTGCAGAGTGCAGCCGGTGGTTCAATTATCTAACCATAGAGCTGATTGGAGACGAGAATGGCTCTAATCATCTCTATGGCCTAAGATACCGGAAACTGCGAGCATTTCATGACTTCTGTTTCGCCAGAAATAAACAGGGCCATTGGGAAATTGGGAAAGTATTTAATCACACCCATCTTGGTGTGGTCAGATGCGTTAAGGTCAGAGGAGAGATCTAGAGTCTAAAAGACCCCAATTTTTTTTTTAAAAAAAGAGTACCTATGATAAGGGATATTTAAATTCACTGTGATAACAATAAAAATGATTAAAAAAAATGAAAGTGAAGGTGTCAAAATAAAATAAAAAGCAAAATACATTTAAAAAATAAAAGAAAAAAATTCAAGTGTCGTATGTAAACTGCAATTGCTGCATGCATGTGAGGTATCTCCGCGAACGCCAGGTCGAGGGCAGTAATTCTTGCAGTAGACCTCCTCTGTAAGTCTAAAGTGGTAACCTGTAAAGACTTTTAAAGGCTTTTAAAAATCTACGTAGTTTGTTGCCGCTGCACAGGCGTGCGCAATTTTAAAGCATGTCATGTTTGGTATCTATGTACTCAGCATAAGATCATCTTATATCATCTCTTGCACAAACCCCCCCATTCTGGAAAGTAGACACTCCAAGCTATTTGATGAGAGGCATGGTGAGTCCATGGAATAGTTTATATTCTGCCACAAGTTTCGGGAAAAATGTTTTTTTTAATTTTTTGCACAAAGTTGTCACTAAATGATAACAGATCTTTCCTTATTCAATTCAACTGCGATTTGTGTGAATGTCGGTGTACAGGCGGAGCGAGTCCAGAATTCAGGATAACAGCTCTGCTCTTTGCACAGGTTATGTACAGGACAGTTAGGGTTAGTGTTAGGTTAGGGTTAGGGTTAGGGTTAGGGGTTAGGGTTAGGGTTAGAGTTAGGGTTAGGGGATAGGGTTAGGGTTAGAGTTAGGGGATAGGGTTAGGGTTAGTGTTAGGTTTAGTGTTAGGGCTAGGGTTAGGGGTTAAGGTTAGGGTTAGGGTTAGAGTTAGGGTTAGAGTTAAGGTTAGAGTTAATGTTGGGGTTAGGGTTAGTGTTAAGGTTAAAGTTAGTGTTAGGGTTGGGGTTAGGGTTAGGGTTGGGGTTAGGGTTACGGTTAGAGTTAGGGTTAGGGATAGAGTTAGGGTTAGGGCTAGTGTTAGGGTTAGAGTTAGGGTTAGGGTTAGAGTTAGGGTTAGTATTAGGGATAGGGTTAGGGTTGGTGTTAGGGTTAGGGTTAGAGTTAATGTTAGTGTTAGGGTTAGGGTTAGAGTTAGGGTTAGGTATAAAGTTAGGGTTAGGGTTAAAGTTAGAGTTAGTGTTAGTGTTAGGGAAATGGTTAGAGTTAGGGTTAGAGATAGTGTTAGGGTTAGAGTTAGGGGTTAGAGTAAGGGTTAGAGTTAGGGTTAGAGTTAGGGGCTAGGGTTAGAGGGTTAGGGTTAAGGGTTAGGGTTAGGGGTTAGCGTTAATGTTAGGGTTAGGGGTTAGTGTTAGGTTTAGAGTTAGGGTTAGTGTTAGGGTCCTTCTGGGATGAAGTCCAGAATTCCGGATTAGCAGAAGATTTCTGTACATTGTCTCCGCCACACTGCTATTAGGGTTAGAGTTAGAGTTAAGGTTAGGGTTAGTGTTAGGGTTTAGGGTTAGAGTTAGGGTTAGTGTTAGGGGTTAGGGTTAGGGTTTAGGGTTAGAGTTAGGGTTAGGGATAAAGTTAGGGTTAGGGCTAGTGTTAGGGTTAGAGTTAGGGTTAGGGTTAGAGTTAGGGTTAGGGTTAGGGTTAGGGCTAGTGTTAGGGTTAGGGTTAGAGTTAGAGTTAGGGTTGGAGATAGAGTTAGGGTTGGGGTTAGGGTTAGTGTTAGGGTTAGAGTTAGGGTTAGGGTTAGGTTTAGAGTTAGGGTTAGAGTTAGAGTTAAGGTTATGGTTAGTGTTAGGGTTTAGGGTTAGAGTTAGGGTTAGTGTTAGGGTTAGGGTTAGGGGTTAGGGGTTAGCACTAATGTTAGTGTTAGGGTCCTTCTGGGATGATGTCCAGAATTCAGGATTAGCAGAAGATATCTGTACATTGTCTCCGCCACACTGCTCTTAGGGTTAGGGTTAGAGTTAGGATTAGTGTTAGGGGATAAGGATAGAGTTAGGGTTAGGGGTTAGGGTTAGAGGGTTAGGGTTAGGGTTAAAGGTTAGGGGTTAGGGGTTAGGGTTAGGGTCCTTAGGGTTAGGGTTAGTGTTAGGGTTAGAGCATGGGTTAGGGTTAGGTTTAGGGTTAGAGTTAGGATTAGTGTTAGGGGATAGGGATAGAGTTAGGGTTAGGGGTTAGAGTTAGAGGGTTAGGGTTAGGGTCCTTAGGGTTAGGGTTAGTGTTTGGGTTAGAGCAAGGGTTAGGGTTAGGTTTAGGGTTAGAGTTAGGGTTAGGGTTAGGTTTAGGGTTAGGGTTAGAGTTAGGGTTAGTGTTGGAGTTAGGGGTTAGGGTAAGAGGGTTAGGGTTAAAGGTTAGGGGTTAGGGTTAGATGTTAGGGGATAGCGCTAATGTTAGGGTTAGGGGTTAGGGTTAGGGCTAGTGTTAGGTTTAGGGTTAGGGGTTAGGGTTAGAGTTAGGGTTATAGTTAGAGTTTGGGTTGGGGTTAGTGTTAGGGTTAGAATTAGGGTAAGAGTTAATGTTAGGGTTAGTGTTAGGGTTAGAGTTAGTGTTAGGGTTGGGGTTAGGGTTAGGGTTAAGGTGAGTGTTGGGGATAGTGTTAGGGTTAGGGTTAGGGGGTTAGGGTAGGAGTTAGGGTTAGAGTTAGGATTAGTGCTAGGGTTAGAGTTAGGGTTAGGTTTAGAGTTAGGGTTAGGGTTAGGGGTTATGGTTAGGGCTAGGGTTAGGGTTAGGGGTTAGGGTTAGAGTTAGAGTTAGGGTTAGAGTTAGGGTTAGGGTTAGAGTTAGGGTTAGAGTTAGGGTTAGGGTTAGAGTTAGGGTTAGAGTTAGGGTTAGAGTTAGGGTAAGAGTTAATGTTAGGGTTAGTGTTAGGTTTAGAGTTATGGTGGGGGTTAGGGTTAGGGTTAGGGTTAGAATTAGGGTTAGAGGGTTAGGGTTAAAGGTTAGGGGTTAGGGATAGGGGTTAGCGCTAATGTTAGTGTTAGGGTTCTTCTGGGATGAAGTCCAGAATTCAGGATTAGCAGAAGATATCTGTACATTGTCTCCGCCACCCTGCTATTAGGGTTAGGGTTAGGGGTTAGGGTTAGAGTTAGGGGTTAGGGTTAGTGTTAGGGTTAGAGTTAGAGTAAGGGTTAGATTTAGAGTTAGGGTTAGTGTTAGGGTTAGTATTAGGGCTAGGGTTAGGGTTAATGTTAGGTTTAGGGTTAGGGGTTAGGGTTAGAGTTAGGGTTAGAGTTGGGCTTAGGGTTAGAGTCAGGGTTAGTTAGTGTTTGGGTTAGGGTTGGGGTTAGGGTTAGAGTTAGGGTTAGAGTTAGTGTTAGGTTTAGAGTTAGGGTTAGGGTCAGGGTTAGGGTTAGAGTTAGGATTAAGGTTAGGGTTAGGGTAAGATGGGTTAGGGTTAGATGTAGCTTTAGGGATAGAGTTAGGGTAAGAGTTAGGGTTAGTGTTAAGGGTTAGGTTTAGGGTTAGAGTTAGGGTTAGTGTTAGGGTTAGAGTTATGGTTAGAGTTAGTGTTAGGGATAGTGTTAGGGTTAGGGTTAGAGTTAGGGTTAAAGTTAGGGTTAGTTTTAGAGTTAGGATTAGGGTTATAGTTAGAGGGTTAGGGTTAGGGTTAAAAGTTAGGGGTTAGGGTTAGGGCTTAGCGCTAATGTTAGGGTTAGGCCCCTTGGGGTAGGGTTAGTGTTAGAGTTAGGGTTAGTGTTAGGGTTAGGGTTAGTGTTAGGGTTAGGGTTAGAGTTCGAGTTAGGGTTAGGGGTTAGCGCTAATGTTAGGTTTAGGGATAGGGTTAGAGTTAGGATTAGGGTTAGGGTTAGGGTTAGGGTTAGGGTTAGAGTTAGGGTTAGCGTTAGGGTTAGAGTTAGGGTTAGAGTTAGGGGTTAGGGTTAGAGGGTTAGGGTTAAAGGTTAGGGGACAGGGTTAGGGGTTAGGGTTAGGGGTTAGCGCTAATGTTAGGGTTAGGGTCCTTAGGGTTAGGGTTAGAGTTAGGATTAGAGTTAGAGTTAGAGTTAGGGTTAGTGTAAGGGTTAGAGTTAGGGTTAGCACTAATGTTAGGGTTAGTGTCCTTAGGGTTAGGGGTTAGGGTTAGAGTTAGGGTTAGAGTGAGAGTTAGGGTAAGTGCTAGGGTTAGAGTTAGGGTTAGGTTTCGAGTTAGAGGGTTAGAGGGTTAGGGTTCGGGTTAGGGGTTAGGGTTAGGGTGAGGGGTTAGCGCTAATGTTAGGGTTAGGGTGAGGGGTTAGCGCTAATGTTAGGGTTATGGTTAGGGTTAGAGTAAGGGTTAGGTTTAGGGTTAGTGTAAGAGTTAGGGTTAGAGTTAGGGTTAGCGCTAATGTTAGGGTTAGTGTCCTTAGGGTTAGGGTTAGAGTAGGGGTTAGAGTTAGAGTTAGGATTAGTGCTAGGGTTAGAGTTAGGGTTAGGTTTAGAGTTAGGGTTAGAGGGTTAGAGGGTTAGGGTTAGGGTTCAGGTAGGGTTAGGGGTTATGGTTAGGGTTAGGGCTAGGGTTAGGGTTAGGGGTTAGGGGTTAGCGCTAATGTTAGGGTTAGGGTTAGAGTTAGGGTTAGAGTTAGTGTTAGAGTTAGGGTTAGGGTTAGGGTTAAGGTGAGTGTTGGGGATAGTGTTAGGGTTAGGGTTAGGGGGTTAGGGTAGGAGTTAGGGTTAGAGTTAGGATTAGTGCTAGGGTTAGAGTTAGGGTTAGGTTTAGAGTTAGGGTTAGGGTTAGGGGTTATGGTTAGGGCTAGGGTTAGGGTTAGGGGTTAGGGTTAGAGTTAGAGTTAGGGTTAGAGTTAGGGTTAGGGTTAGAGTTAGGGTTAGAGTTAGGGTTAGAGTTAGGGTTAGAGTTAGGGTTAGAGTTAGGGTAAGAGTTAATGTTAGGGTTAGTGTTAGGTTTAGAGTTATGGTGGGGGTTAGGGTTAGGGTTAGAATTAGGGTTAGAGGGTTAGGGTTAAAGGTTAGGGGTTAGGGATAGGGGTTAGCGCTAATGTTAGTGTTAGGGTTCTTCTGGGATGAAGTCCAGAATTCAGGATTAGCAGAAGATATCTGTACATTGTCTCCGCCACCCTGCTATTAGGGTTAGGGTTAGGGGTTAGGGTTAGAGTTAGGGGTTAGGGTTAATGTTAGGGTTAGAGTTAGAGTAAGGGTTAGATTTAGAGTTAGGGTTAGTGTTAGGGTTAGTATTAGGGCTAGGGTTAGGGTTAATGTTAGGTTTAGGGTTAGGGGTTAGGGTTAGAGTTAGGGTTAGAGTTGGGCTTAGGGTTAGAGTCAGGGTTAGTTAGTGTTTGGGTTAGGGATAGGGTTAGGGTCAGAGTTAGGGTTAGAGTTAGTGTTAGGTTTAGAGTTAGGGTTAGGGTCAGGGTTAGGGTTAGAGTTAGGATTAAGGTTAGGGTTAGGGTAAGATGGGTTAGGGTTAGATGTAGCTTTAGGGATAGAGTTAGGGTAAGAGTTAGGGTTAGTGTTAAGGGTTAGGTTTAGGGTTAGAGTTAGGGTTAGTGTTAGGGTTAGAGTTATGGTTAGAGTTAGTGTTAGGGATAGTGTTAGGGTTAGGGTTAGAGTTAGGGTTAAAGTTAGGGTTAGTTTTAGAGTTAGGATTAGGGTTATAGTTAGAGGGTTAGGGTTAGGGTTAAAAGTTAGGGGTTAGGGTTAGGGCTTAGCGCTAATGTTAGGGTTAGGCCCCTTGGGGTAGGGTTAGTGTTAGAGTTAGGGTTAGTGTTAGGGTTAGGGTTAGTGTTAGGGTTAGGGTTAGAGTTCGAGTTAGGGTTAGGGGTTAGCGCTAATGTTAGGTTTAGGGATAGGGTTAGAGTTAGGATTAGGGTTAGGGTTAGGGTTAGGGTTAGGGTTAGAGTTAGGGTTAGCGTTAGGGTTAGAGTTAGGGTTAGAGTTAGGGGTTAGGGTTAGAGGGTTAGGGTTAAAGGTTAGGGGACAGGGTTAGGGGTTAGGGTTAGGGGTTAGCGCTAATGTTAGGGTTAGGGTCCTTAGGGTTAGGGTTAGAGTTAGGATTAGAGTTAGAGTTAGAGTTAGGGTTAGTGTAAGGGTTAGAGTTAGGGTTAGCACTAATGTTAGGGTTAGTGTCCTTAGGGTTAGGGGTTAGGGTTAGAGTTAGGGTTAGAGTTAGAGTTAGGGTAAGTGCTAGGGTTAGAGTTAGGGTTAGGTTTCGAGTTAGAGGGTTAGAGGGTTAGGGTTCGGGTTAGGGGTTAGGGTTAGGGTGAGGGGTTAGCGCTAATGTTAGGGTTAGGGTGAGGGGTTAGCGCTAATGTTAGGGTTATGGTTAGGGTTAGAGTAAGGGTTAGGTTTAGGGTTAGTGTAAGAGTTAGGGTTAGAGTTAGGGTTAGCGCTAATGTTAGGGTTAGTGTCCTTAGGGTTAGGGTTAGAGTAGGGGTTAGAGTTAGAGTTAGGATTAGTGCTAGGGTTAGAGTTAGGGTTAGGTTTAGAGTTAGGGTTAGAGGGTTAGAGGGTTAGGGTTAGGGTTCAGGTAGGGTTAGGGGTTATGGTTAGGGTTAGGGCTAGGGTTAGGGTTAGGGGTTAGGGGTTAGCGCTAATGTTAGGGTTAGGGTTAGAGTTAGGGTTAGAGTTAGTGTTAGAGTTAGGGTTAGGGTTAGGGTTAGGGTTAAGGTGAGTGTTGGGGATAGTGTTAGGGTTAGGGTTAGGGGGTTAGGGTAGGAGTTAGGGTTAGAGTTAGGATTAGTGCTAGGGTTAGAGTTAGGGTTAGGTTTAGAGTTAGGGTTAGGGTTAGGGGTTATGGTTAGGGCTAGGGTTAGGGTTAGGGGTTAGGGTTAGAGTTAGAGTTAGGGTTAGAGTTAGGGTTAGGGTTAGAGTTAGGGTTAGAGTTAGGGTTAGAGTTAGGGTTAGAGTTAGGGTTAGAGTTAGGGTAAGAGTTAATGTTAGGGTTAGTGTTAGGTTTAGAGTTATGGTGGGGGTTAGGGTTAGGGTTAGAATTAGGGTTAGAGGGTTAGGGTTAAAGGTTAGGGGTTAGGGATAGGGGTTAGCGCTAATGTTAGTGTTAGGGTTCTTCTGGGATGAAGTCCAGAATTCAGGATTAGCAGAAGATATCTGTACATTGTCTCCGCCACCCTGCTATTAGGGTTAGGGTTAGGGGTTAGGGTTAGAGTTAGGGGTTAGGGTTAATGTTAGGGTTAGAGTTAGAGTAAGGGTTAGATTTAGAGTTAGGGTTAGTGTTAGGGTTAGTATTAGGGCTAGGGTTAGGGTTAATGTTAGGTTTAGGGTTAGGGGTTAGGGTTAGAGTTAGGGTTAGAGTTGGGCTTAGGGTTAGAGTCAGGGTTAGTTAGTGTTTGGGTTAGGGATAGGGTTAGGGTCAGGGTTAGGGTTAGAGTTAGGATTAAGGTTAGGGTTAGGGTAAGATGGGTTAGGTTTAGATGTAGCTTTAGGGATAGAGTTAGGGTAAGAGTTAGGGTTAGTGTTAAGGGTTAGGTTTAGGGTTAGAGTTAGGGTTAGTGTTAGGGTTAGAGTTATGGTTAGAGTTAGTGTTAGGGATAGTGTTAGGGTTAGGGTTAGAGTTAGGGTTAAAGTTAGGGTTAGTTTTAGAGTTAGGATTAGGGTTATAGTTAGAGGGTTAGGGTTAGGGTTAAAAGTTAGGGGTTAGGGTTAGGGCTTAGCGCTAATGTTAGGGTTAGGCCCCTTGGGGTAGGGTTAGTGTTAGAGTTAGGGTTAGTGTTAGGGTTAGGGTTAGTGTTAGGGTTAGGGTTAGAGTTCGAGTTAAGGTTAGGGGTTAGCGCTAATGTTAGGTTTAGGGATAGGGTTAGAGTTAGGATTAGGGTTAGGGTTAGGGTTAGGGTTAGAGTTAGGGTTAGCGTTAGGGTTAGAGTTAGGGTTAGAGTTAGGGGTTAGGGTTTGAGGGTTAGGGTTAAAGGTTAGGGGACAGGGTTAGGGGTTAGGGTTAGGGGTTAGCGCTAATGTTAGGGTTAGGGTCCTTAGGGTTAGGGTTAGAGTTAGGATTAGAGTTAGAGTTAGAGTTAGGGTTAGTGTAAGGGTTAGAGTTAGGGTTAGCACTAATGTTAGGGTTAGTGTCCTTAGGGTTAGGGGTTAGGGTTAGAGTTAGGGTTAGAGTTAGAGTTAGGGTTAGTGCTAGGGTTAGAGTTAGGGTTAGGTTTCGAGTTAGAGGGTTAGAGGGTTAGTGTTCGGGTTAGGGGTTAGGGTTAGGGTGAGGGGTTAGCGCTAATGTTAGGGTTATGGTTAGGGTTAGAGTAAGGGTTAGGGTTAGGGTTAGTGTAAGAGTTAGGGTTAGAGTTAGGGTTAGCGCTAATGTTAGGGTTAGTGTCCTTAGGGTTAGGGTTAGAGTTGGGGTTAGAGTTAAGGTTAGGATTAGTGCTAGGGTTAGAGTTAGGGTTAGGTTTAGAGTTAGGGTTAGAGGGTTAGAGGGTTAGGGTTAGGGTTCAGGTAGGGTTAGGGGTTATGGTTAGGGTTAGGGCTAGGGTTAGGGTTAGGGGTTAGGGGTTAGCGCTAATGTTAGGGTTAGGGTTAGAGTTAGGGTTAGAGTTAGTGTTAGAGTTAAGGTTAGGGTTAGAGTTAGGGTTAGAGTTAGGGTAAGAGTTAATGTTAGGGTTAGTGTTAGGGTTAGAGTTAGGGTGGGGGTTAGGGTTAGGGTTAGAGTTAGGGTTAGAGGGTTAGGGTTAAAGGTTAGGGGTTAGGGGTTAGGGATAGGGGTTAGCGCTAATGTTAGTGTTAGGGTTCTTCTGGGATGAAGTCCAGAATTCAGGATTAGCAGAAGATATCTGTACATTGTCTCCGCCACCCTGCTATTAGGGTTAGTGTTAGGGGTTAGGGTTAGGGTTTGAGTTAGGGTTAGGGTTAGTGTTAGGGTTTGGGTTTGGGTTTGTGTTAGGTTTAGAGTTAGAGTAAGGCTTAGATTTAGAGTTATGGTTAGAGTTAGGGTTAGTGTTAGGGCTAGGGTTAGTGTTAGAGTTAGGGTTAGAGTTGGGGTTAGGGTTAGAGTTAGGGTTAGGGTTGGGGTTAGGGTTAGAGTTAGGGTTAGGGTTGGGGTTAGGGTTAGGGATAGGGTTAGGGGTTTGGGTTAGGAATAGGGTTAGGGTTAGGGGTTAGCGCTAATGTTAGGGTTATGGTTAGGGTTAGAGTAAGGGTTAGGGTTAGAGTTAGGGTTAGAGTTAGGGTTAGTGTAAGGGTTAGAGTTAGGGTTAGAGTTAGGGTTAGCGCTAATGTTAGGGTTAGTGTCCTTAGGGTTAGAGGTTGGGTTAGAGTTAAGGTTAGAGTTAGCTTTAGGGTTAGGGTTAGAGTTATGGTTAGGTTTAGGGTTAAGGGTTAGGGTTAGGGGTTAGCGCTAAAGTTAGGGTTAGGGTTAGAGTTAGAGTTAGGGTTAGAGTTAGGGTTAGGGTTAGAGTTAGGGTTAGAGATAATGTTAGGGCGAGGGTTAGGGTTAGTGTTAGGGTTAGAGTTAGGGGTTAGGGTTAGAGGGTTAGGGTTAGGGGTTAGGGTTAAGGGTTAGGGATTAGAGTTAGGGGTTAGAGGTTAGGGGTTAGCATTAATGTCAGGGTTAGGGTCCTTAGGGTTAGGGGTTAGGGGTTAGGGTAAGAGGGTTAGGGTTAGGGTTAAAGATTAGGGGTCAGGGTTAGGGTTAGGAGTTAGCGCTAATGTTAGGGTTAGGGTCATTGGGGTTAGGGTTAGAGTTAGGGTTAGAGTTAGAGTTAGGGTTAGTGTTAGGGTTAGAGTTAATGTTAGGGTTAGAGTTAGGGGTTGGGTTAGAGTTAGGGTTATGGTTAGTGTTAGGGTTAGGGTTAGGGTCAGGGTTAGGGTTAGGATTAAAGTTAGGGATAGGGTTAGGGTTAGCGTTAGGGTTAGGGTTAGAGTTAGGGTTAGGGTTAGGGTTAGAGCTAATGTTGGGGTTAGAGTTTTGGGTTGGGGTTAGAGTTAGGGTTAGCGTTAGTGTTCAGTTTAGGGTTAGGGTTAGATTTAAGGTTAGGGTTAGGGTTAGATGGGTTAGGGTTAGAGTTAGGGTTAGGATTAAGGTTAGGGTTAGAGTTAGGGTTAGTGTTAGGGTCATGGTTAGAGTTAGGGTTAAAGTTAGAGTTAGGGGTTAGGAATAGAGGGATAAGGTTAGGGGTTAGGGTTAGGGTTAGGGGTTAGGGGTTAACATTAATATTAGGGTTAGGGTCCTTCTGGGATGAAGTCCAGAATTCAGGATTAGAAGAAGATGTCTGTACATTGTCTCCGCCACACTGCTATTAGGGTTAGAGTTAGGGTTAGGGTTAGTGTTAGGGTTAGAGTTAGGGTTAGGGTTAGTGTTAGGGTTAGGGTTAGAGTAAGGGTTAGTGTTAGGGTTAGAGTTAGGGTTAGAGTTAGGGTTAGTGTTAGGGTGAGGGTTAGGGTTAGTGTTAGGTTTAGGGTTAGGGTTAGTGTTAGGTTTAGGGTTAGGGGTTAGGGTTAGAGTTAGGGTTAGAGTTAGAGTTATGGGTTAGGGTTAGGGTTAGAGTTAGACATAGGTTTAGGGTTGGGGCTAGAGTTTGGGTTAGAGTTAGGGTTAGTGTTAGGGTTAGGGTTAGAGTTAGGGTTAGGGTTAGAGTTAGGGTTACAGTTAATGTTAGGTTTAGGGTTAGTGTTAGGGTTAGAGTAAGTGTTAGGGTTGGGGTTAGGGATAGGGTTAGAGTTAGGGTTAGGGTTAGGGTTAAGGTGAGTGTGAGGGAAAGTGTTAGGGTTAGAGTTAGGGTTAGAACTAGGGTTAGGCTTAGAGTTAGGGTTAGAGTTGGGGTTAGTGCTAGGGTTAGGGTTAGGGTTCGGGTTTGGGTTTGGGTTAGGGGTTAGCGCTAATGTTAGGGTTAGGGTTAGAGTAAGGGTTAGAGTTAGGGTTAGAGTTAGGGTTAGAGTCAGGGTTAGAGTTAAGGTTAGGGTTAGTGTTAGGGTTAGAGTTAGGGTTGGGGTTAGGGTTAGGGTTAGAGTTAGCGTTAGAGGGTTAGGGTTAAAGGTTAGTGGTTAGGGATAGGGATTAGCGCTAATGTTAGGGTTAGGGTCCTTCTGGGATGAAGTCCAGAATTCAGGAATAGCAGAAGATATCTGTACATTGTCTCCGCCACCCTGCTATTAAAGTTAGAGTTAGTGTTAGGGGTTAGGGTTAGGGTTAGAGTTAGGGTTAGTTTTAGAGTTAGTGTTAGGGTTAGAGTTAGGGTTAGATTTAGTGTTAGGGTTAGGGTTAAAATTAGGGCTAGGGTCAGGGTTAGGGTTAGGGTAAGATAGGTTAGGGTTAGAATTAGGGTTAGGGTTAAGGTTAGCGTTAGGGTTAGAATTAGGGTTAGGGTTAAGGTTAGAGTTAGGGTTAGAGCAAGGGTTAGGGTTAGGGTTAGAGTTAGGGTTAGAGTTAGGGGTTAGGGTTAGAGGGTTAGGGTTTGAGGGTTAGGGTTAAAGGTTAGGGTTAGGGGCTAGGGTTAGGGGTTAGCGCTAATGTTAGGGTTAGGGGTTAGCGCTAATATTAGGGTTAGGGTCTTTAGGGTTAGGGGTTAGGGTTAGTGTGAGGGTTAGTGTTAAGATTAGTGTTAGGGCTAGGGTTAGGTTTAGGGTTTGGGGTTAGGGTTAGAGTTAGGGTTATAGTTAGAGTTTGGGTTGGGGTTAGTGTTATGGTTAGAGTTAGGGTTAGAGTTAATGTTAGGATTAAGGTTAGTGTTAGGGTTGGGGTAAGGGTTAGGATTAGAGTTAGGGTTAAGGTGAGTGTTAGGGATAGTGTTAGAGTTAGAGTTAGGGTAGGAGTTAGGGTTAGGGTTCGGTAGAGTTAGGGTTCGGGGTTATGGTTAGGGTTAGGGCTAGGGTCAGGGCTAGGGGTTAGGGTTAGGGTTCGGGGTTAGCGCTAATGTTAGGGTTAGGGTTAGAGTTAGGGTTAGGGTTAGAATTAGGGTTAGAGTTAGGGTTAGAGTTAGGGTTAGAGTTAGGGTTAGAGTTAATGTTAGGGTTAGTGTTAGGGTTAGAGTTAGGGTTGGGGTTAGGGTTAGAGGGTTAGGGTTAGGGTTAAAGGTTAGGGGTTAGGGATAGGGGTTAGCGCTAATGTTTTAGTTAGGGTTAGAGTTAGGGTCCTTCTGGGATGAAGTCCAGAATTCAGGATTAGCAGAAGATATCTGTACATTGTCTCTGCCACACTGCTATTAGAGTTAGGGTTAGAGTTAGGGTTAGAGTTAGGGTTAGAGTTAGGGTTAGAGTTAGGGTTAGAGTTAGGGTTATTGTTAGGGGTTAGGGTTAGGGTTAGAGTTATGGGTTAGTGTTGGGGTTAGAGTTATGGTTAGAGTTAGGGTCAGGGTTAGGTTTAGGGTTAGGGTAAGGGTCAGGGTTAGGGTTAGAGTTAGGGTTAGGGTTAGGGTTAGATTGGTTAGGGTAAGGGTTAGAGTTAGGGATAGGGTTAGGGTTAGAGTTAGGGTTAGAGTTTGGGTTAGGGTTAGGTTTATGGTTAGAGTTAGGGTTAGAGTTAGGGTTAGGGTTAGAGTTAGGGTTAGGGTTAGGGTTAGAGTTAGAGGGTTAGGGTTAGGGTTAAAAGTTAGGGGTTAGGGGTTAGCGCTAATGTTAGGGATAGGCCCCTTGGGTTAGCGTTAGTGTTAGGGATAGAGTTAAAGTTAGGGTTAGGGGTTAGCACTAATGTTAGGGTTATGGATAGGGTTAGAGTTAGGATTAGGGTTCGGGTAGGGTTAGAGTTAGGGGTTGTGGTTAGGGCTAGGGTTAGGGTTAGAGTTAGGGTTAGAGTTGGGGTTAGGGTTAGAGTTAGGGTTAGGGTTGGGGTTAGGGTTAGGGTTAAGGATAGGGTTAGGGGTTAGGGTTAGGGGTTGGCGCTAATGTTAGGGTTACGGTTAGGGTTAGAGTAGGGGTTAGGGTTAGGGTTAGAGTTAGGGTTAGGGTTAGAGTTAGGGTTAGAGTTAGCTTTAGCGCTAATGTTAGGGTTAGTGTCTTTAGGCTTAGAGTGAGTTTTAGGGTTAGGGTTAGAGTTAGGGTTAGAGTTAGGGGATAGGGTTAGGGTTAAGGGTTAGGGTAAAGGGTTAGGGGTTAGCGCTAATGTTAGGGTTAGAGTTAGGGATAGGGTTAGGGTTAGAGTTAGGGTTAGAGTTAGTGTTAGGGTTAGAGTTAGGGTTAGAGTAAGGGTTAGAGTTAATGTTAGGGCAAGGGTTAGGGTTAGTGTTAGGGTTAGGGGTTAGGGTTAGAGGATTAGGGTTAGGGGTTAGGGTTAGGGTTAGGGTTAGGGTTAAGGGTTAGGGATTAGGGTTAAGGGTTAGGGTTAGGGTTAGAGTTAGAGTTAGGGTTATGATTAGTGTTAGGGTTAGAGTTAGGATTAGAGTTAGGGTTAGAATTAGGGTTAGGGTTAGTGTTAGGGCTAGGGCTAGTGTTAGGGTTTAGGATTAGGATTAGAGTTAGGGTTAGTATTAATGTTAGGGTTAGGGTTAGTGTTAGGGTTAGAATTAGTTTTAGGGTTAGGGTTAGGGTTAGTGTTAGGGTTAGTAGTAGGGTTAGAGTTAGGGTTAGAGTTAGGGTTAGGGTTAGAGTTAGGGTTAGGGTTAGTGTTAGGTTTAGAGTTAGGGTTAGGGTTATGGTCCTTCTGGGATGAAGTCCAGAATTCAGGATTAGCAGAAGATATCTGTACATTGTCTCTGCCACACTGCTGTTAGAGTTAGGGTTAGAGTTAGGGGATAGGGTTAGGGTTAGAGTTATGGGTTAGTGTTAGGGTTTAGGGTTAGAGTTAGGGTTAGTGTTAGGGCTAGGGTTAGGGTTAGGGTTAGGTGTAGGGTTAGGTGTAAGGGTTAGAGTTAGGGTTGGAGTTAGAGTTAGGGTTAGTGTTAGGGTTAGAGTTATGGTTAGAATTAGTGTTAGGGATAGTGTTAGGGTTAGAGTTAGGGTTAGGGTTAGGGTCAGGGTTAGGGTTAGGGTTAAGGTTAGGGTTAGGGTTAGATGGGTTAGGGTTAGAGTTAGGGTTAGAGTTTGGGTTAGGGTTAGGTGTAGGGTTAGAGTTAGGGTTAGGATTAGAGTTAGGGTTAGAGTTAGGGTTAGGGTTAGGGTTAGGGCTAGGGTTAGAGTTAGGGTTTGGGTTAGAGTTAGGGTTAGAGGGTTAGTGTTAAAGTTAGGGTTAGAGTTAGGGTTAGGGTTAGAACTAGGGTTAGAGTTAGGGTTAGGGATGGAGTTACGGTTAGAGTTAGGGTTAAGGTTAAAGTTTGGGTTAGTGTTAGAGTTAGGGGCTAGGGGTTAGGGGTTAGCGCTAATGTTAGGGTTAGAGTTAGGGATAGGGTTAGGGTTACAGTTAGGGTTAGGGTTTGAGTTAGGGTTAGAGTTAGGGGTTAGGGTTAGAGGGTAAGGGTTAAAAGTTGGGGGTTAGGGTTAGGGGTTAGCGCTAATGTTAGGGTTAGGCCCCTTGGGTTAGGGTTAGGGTTAGAGTTAGGGTTAGGGTTAGAGTTAGGGTTAGTGTAAGAGTTAGGGTTAGTGTTAGGGTAAGAGTTAGGGTTAGGGGTTAGGGTAAGAGGGATAGGGTTAGAGTTAAAGGTTAGGGGTCAGGGTTAGGGGTTAGGGTTAAGGGTTAGCTTTAGGGTTAGAGTTAGGGTTATGGTTAGTGTTAGGGTTAGAGTTAGGGTTAAAGTTAATGTTAGGGTTAGGGGTAGGGTTATTGTTGGGGTTAGGGGTTGGGTTGGAGTAAGGGTTAGAGTTAGAGTTAGGGTTATGGTTAGTGTTAGGGTTAGAGTTAATGTTATTGTTAGGGGTAGGGTTATGGTTTGGGTTAGGGTTAGGGTTAGAGTTAGAGTTAGGGTTAGAGTTAGGCTTAGAGTTAATGTTAGGGATAGTGTTAGGATTAAAGTTAGGGTTAGGGTTATAGTTAGGGTTAGGGTCAGGGTTAGGGTTAGGGTTAGGATTAGAGTTAGGGTCAGGGTTAGGGTTAGATAGGTTAGGGTTAGGGTTAGGGTTAAAGTTAGGGTTAGTGTTAGGGTTAGAGTTAGGGTTAGGGTTAGAGTTAGCGTTAGAGTTAGAGTTAGGGTTAGGGTTAGAGGGTTAGGGTTAGGGTTAGGGGTTAGCACTAATGTTAGAGTTAGAGTTAGGGTTAGAGTTAGGGTTAGAGTTGGGGTTAGGGATGGAGTTAGGGTTAGAGTTAGGGTTAGGGTTAGTGTTAAGGTTAGTGTTAGAGTTAGGGTTAGGGTTAGAGTTAGAGTTAGGGTTAGAGTTTGGGGTTAGCGCTAATGTTAGGGTTAGAGTTAGGGATAGGGTTAGGGTTAGAGTTAGGGTTAGAGTTAGGGTTAGGGTTAGATTTAGGGTTAGAGTTAGGGGTTAGGGTTAGAGGGTTAGGGTTAAAAGTTAGGGGTTAGGGTTAGGGGTTAGTGCTAATGTTAGGGTTAGGCCCCTTGGTTTAGGGTTAGGGTTAGAGTTAGGGTTAGAATTAGAGTAAGGGTTAGTGTTAGTGTTAGAGTTAGGGTTAGTGTTAGGGTTAGGGTTAGGGTTAGACTTAGAGTTAGGGGTTAGGGTAAGAGGGTTAGGGTTAGAGTTAAAGGTTAGAGGTCAGGGTTAGGGGTTAGAGTTAAGGTTAAGGGTTAGGGATAGGGTTAGGGTTAGGGTTAGAGTTAGGGTTATGGTTAGTGTTGGGGTTAGGCTTAGAGTTAGAGTTAGGGTTAGAGTTAGGGTTAGGCTTAGTGTTAGGGCTAGGGTTAGAGTTACGGTTAGTGTTAGGGTTAGGGTTAGTGTTAGGGTTAGAGTTAGGGTTAGAGTAAGGGTTAGATTTAGAGTTAGGGTTAGGGTTAGGGTAAGGCATGGAGTTAGGGTTAGAGTTTGGATTAGGGTTAGAGTTAAGGTTAGTGTTAGAGTTAGGGTTAGGGTTAGAGTTAGAGTTAGGGTTAGAGTTAGGGTAAGGGGTTAGCGCTAATGTTAGGGTTAGGGTTAGAGTTAGGGATAGGGTTAGGGTTAGAGTTAGGGTTAGAGTTAGGGGTTAGGGTTAGAGGGTTGGGGTTAAAAGTTAGGGGTTAGGGTTAGGGGTTTGCACTAATGTTAGGGTTAGGCCCCTTGGGTTAGGGTTAGAGTTAGGGTTAGGGTTAGAGTTAGGATTAGTGTTAGAGTTAGGGTTAGGGTTAGGGTAAGGGATGGAGTTAGGGTTAGAGTTAAGGTTAGTGTTAGAGTTAGAGTTAGGGTTAGGGTTAGAGTTAGAGTTAGAGTTAGGGTTAGAGTTAGGGGTTAGGTTTAGGGGTTAGCGCTAATGTTAGGGTTAGGGTTAGAGTTAGGGATAGGGTTAGGGTTACAGTTAGGGGTTAGGGTTAGGGGTTAGCACTAATGTTAGGATTAGGCCCCTTGGGTTAGGGTTAAAAGTTAGGGGTTAGGGTTAGGGGTTAGCACTAATGTTAGGGTTAGGCCCCTTGGGTTAGGGTTAGAGTTAGGGTTAGGGTTAGAGTTAGGGTTAGTGTTAGAGTTAGGGTTAGTGTTGGAGTTAGAGTTAGAGTTAGGGGTTAGGGGTTAGGGTAAGAGGGTTAGGGTTATTGTTAAAGGATAGGGGTAGGGGTTAGGGGTTAGGGTTAGGGTTAAGGGTTTGGGTTAGGGTTAGAGTAAGGGTTATTGTTAGTGTTAGGGTTAGAGTTAGGGTTAGAGTTAATGTTAGGGTTAGGGGTTGGGTTATTGTTGGGTTTAGGGTTAGGGGTTGGGTTAGAGTAAGGGTTAGAGTTAGAGTTAAAGGTTAGGGGTCCGGGTTAGGGGTTAGGGTTAGGGTTAAGGGTTAAGGGTTATGGTTAGGGTTAGAGTTAGAGTTAGGGTTATGGTTAATGTTGGGGTTAGAGTTAGGGTTAGAGTTAGAGTTAGGGTTAGAGTTAGGGTTAGGGTTAGTGTTAGGGCTAGGGTTAGTGTTAGGGTTTAGGATTAGGATTAGAGTTAGTGTTAGGGTTAGTATTAATGTTAGGGTTAGTGTTAGGGTTAGAGTTAGTTTTAGGGTTAGAGTTAGGGTTAGGGTTAGAGTTAGTGTTAGGTTTAGAGTTAGGGTTAGGGTTATGGTCCTTCTGGGATGAAGTCCAGAATTAAGGATTTGCAGAAGATATCTGTACATTGTCTCTGCCACACTGCTGTTAGAGTTAGGGTTAGAGTTAGGGTTAGAGTTAGGGTTAGTGTTAAGGGATAGGGTTAGGGTTAGAGTTATGGGTTAGTGTTAGGGTCTAAGGTTAGAGTTAGGGTTAGTGTTAGGGTTAGTGTTAGGGTTAGTGTTAGGGCTAGGGTTAGGGTTAGAGTTAGGTATAGGGCTAGGGGTAAGGGTTAGAGTTAGAGTTAGGGTTAGAGTTAGAGTTAGGGTTAGTGTTAGGGTTAGAGTTATGGTTAGAATTAGTGTTAGGGATAGTGTTAGGGTTAGGGTTAGAGTTAGGGTTAGGGTTAGGGTCAGGGTTAGGGTTAGAGTTAAGGTTAGGGTTAGGGTTAGAGTTAGGGTTAGAGTTTGGGTTAGAGTTTGGGTTAGGGTTAGGTTTAGGGTAAGAGTTAGGGTTAGGATTAGAGTTAGGGTTAGAGTTAGGGTTAGAGTTAGGGTTAGAGTTAGGGTTAGGGTTAGGGCTAGGGTTAGTGTTAGGGTTATAGTTAGGGTTAGAGGGTTAGGGTTAGGGTTAAAGTTAGGGTTAGAGTTAGGGTTAGGGTTAGGGATGGAGTTAGGGTTAGAGTTAGGGTTAGGGTTAGAGTTAGGGTTAGGGTTAGGGTTAGGGTTAGAGTTAGGGTTAGAGTTAGGGGTTAGGGTTAGGGGTTAGCGCTAATGTTTGGGTTAGAGTTAGGGTTAGAGTTACAGTTAGGGTTAGAGTTAGGGTTAGAGTTAGGGGTTAGGGTTAGAGGTTAGGGGTTAGGGTTAGAGGGTTAGGGTTAAAAGTTAGGGTTAGGGGTTAGCGCTAATGTTAGGGTTAGGCCCCTTGGGTTAGGGTTAGAGTTAGGGTTAGTGTTAGAGTTAGGGTGAGTGTTAGGGTTAGGGTTAGAGTTAGGGTTAGGGTTAGGGGTTAGGGGTTAGGGTAGGAGGGTTAGGGTTAGAGTTAAAGGTTAGGGGTCAGGGTTAGGGTTAGGGTTAAGGGTTAGGGTTCGGGTTAGAGTTAGAGTTAGGGTTATGGTTAGTGTTAGGGTTAGGGTTAGAGTTAGGGTTAGAGGGTTAGGGGTTAGGGTTGGAGGGTTACGGTTAAAGGTTAGGGGTTAGAGTTAGGGTTAGAGTTAGGGTTAGAGATAGGGTTAGAGTTAGGGGTTAGGGGTTAGCGCTAATGTTAGGGTTAGAGTTAGGGTTAGGGTTACAGTTAGGGTTAGGGTTAGAGTTAGGGTTAGAGTTAGGGGTTAGGGTTAGAGGGTTAGGGTTAAAAGTTAGGGTTAGGGGTTAGCGCTAATGTTAGGGTTAGGCCCCTTGGGTTAGGGTTAGGGTTAGAGTTAGGGTTAGGGTTAGAGTTAGGGTTAGGGTTAGGGTTAGAGTTAGGGTTAGAGTTAGGGGTTAGGGTTAGGGGTTAGCGCTAATGTTAGGGTTAGAGTTAGGGTTAGAGTTACAGTTAGGGTTAGGGTTAGAGTTAGGGTTAGAGTTAGGGGTTAGGGTTAGAGGTTAGGGGTTAGGGTTAGAGGGTTAGGGTTAAAAGTTAGGGTTAGGGGTTAGCGCTAATGTTAGGGTTAGGCCCCTTGGGTTAGGGTTAGAGTTAGGGTTAGGGTTAGAGTTAGGGTTAGTGTTAGAGTTAGGGTGAGTGTTAGGGTTTGGGTTAGGGTTAGAGTTAGGGTTAGGGTTAGGGGTTAGGGTAGGAGGGTTAGGGTTAGAGTTAAAGGTTAGGGGTCAGGGTTAGTGTTAGGGTTAAGGGTTAGGGTTCGGGTTAGAGTTAGAGTTAGGGTTATGGTTAGTGTTAGGGTTAGGGTTAGAGTTAGGGTTAGAGGGTTAGGGGTTAGGGTTGGAGGGTTACGGTTAAAGGTTAGGGGTTAGAGTTAGGGTTAGAGTTAGGGTTAGAGTTAGGGGTTAGGGGTTAGCGCTAATGTTAGGGTTAGAGTTAGGGTTACAGTTAGGGTTAGGGTTAGAGTTAGGGTTAGAGTTAGGGGTTAGGGTTAGAGGGTTAGGGTTAAAAGTTAGGGTTAGGGGTTAGCGCTAATGTTAGGGTTAGGCCCCTTGGGTTAGGGTTAGGGTTAGAGTTAGGGTTAGGGTTAGGGTTAGGGTTAGAGTTAGGGTTAGTGTTAGAGTTAGGGTTAGTGTTAGGGTTAGGGTTAGAGTTAGAGTTAGAGTTAGGGTTAGGGGTTAGGGGTTAGAGTAGGAGGGTTAGGGTTAGAGTTAAAAGTTTGGGGTCAGGGTTAGGGGTTAGGGTTAGGGTTAAGGGTTAGGGGTTAGCGCTAATGTTAGGGTTAGAGTTAGGGATAGGGTTAGGGTTAGAGTTAGGGTTAGAGTTAGGGTTAGAGTTAGGGTTAGAGTAAGGGTTAGAGTTAATGTTAGGGCGAGGGTTAGGTTTAGTGTTAGGATTAGGGTTAGGGGTTAGGGTTAGAGGGTTAGGTTTAGGGGTTAGGGTTAGGGTTAAGGGTTAGGGATTAGGGTTAAGGGTTAGGGTTAGGGTTAGAGTTAGAGTTAGGGTTATGATTAGTGTTAGGGTTAGAGTTAGGGATATAATTAGGGTTAGGGTTAGTGTTAGGGCTAGGATTAGTGTTAGGGTTTAGGATTAGGATTAGAGTTAGGGTTAGTATTAATGTTAGGGTTAGGGTTAGTTTTAGGGTTAGAATTAGTTTTAGGGTTAGGGTTAGGGTTAGAGTTAGGGTTAGTGTTAGGGTTAGGGTTAGTGTTAGGGTTAGAGTTAGGGTTAGAGTTAGGGTTAGGGTTAGAGTTAGGGTTAGGGTTAGGGTTAGTGTTAGGTTTAGAGTTAGGGTTAGGGTTATGGTCCTTCTGGGATGAAGTCCAGAATTCAGGATTAGCAGAAGATATCTGTACATTGTCTCTGCCACACTGCTGTTAGAGTTAGGGTTAGAGTTAGGGGATAGGGTTAGCGTTAGAGTTATGGGTTAGTGTTAGGGTTTAGGGTTAGAGTTAGGGTTAGTGTTAGGGCTAGGGTTAGGGTTAGGGTTAGGTGTAGGGTTAGGGGTAAGGGTTAGAGTTAGGGTGAGAGTTAGGGTTAATTTTAGGGTTAGAGTTATGGTTAGAATTAGTGTTAGGGATAGTGTTAGGGTTAGAGTTCGGGTTAGTGTTAAGGTTAGGGTCAGGGTTAGGGTTAGAGTTAAGGTTAGGGTTAGGGTTAGATGGGTTAGGGTTAGGGTTAGAGTTAGGGTTAGAGTTTGGGTTAGGGTTAGGTGTAGGGTTAGAGTTAGGGTTAGAGTTAGGGTTAGGATTAGAGTTAGGGTTAGAGTTAGGGTTAGAATTAGGGTTAGGGTTAGAGGGGTGGGGTTAAAGTTAGGGTTAGAGTTAGGGTTAGGGTTAGAGTTAGGGTTAGAGTTAGGGTTAGAGTTAGGGTTAGGGTTAGAGTTAGGGTTAGTGTTAGAGTAAGGGTTAGGGTTAGAGTTAGAGTTAGGAATTAGGGTTAGGGGTTAGCGCTAATGTTAGGGTTAGAGTTAGGGTTAGGGTTACAGTTAGGGTTAGGGTTTGAGTTAGGGTTAGAGTTAGGGGTTAGGGTTAGAGGGTTAGGGTTAAAAGTTAGGGTTAGGGGTTAGCGCTAATGTTAGGGTTAGGCCCCTTGGGTTAGGGTTAGGGTTAGAGTTAGGGTTAGGGTTAGGGTTAGGGTTAGAGTTAGGGTTAGTGTTAGAGTTAGGGTTAGTGTTAGGGTTAGGGTTAGAGTTAGAGTTAGGGTTAGGGGTTAGGGGTTAGAGTAGGAGGGTTAGGGTTAGAGTTAAAGGTTTGGGGTCAGGGTTAGGGGTTAGGGTTAGGGTTAAGGGTTAGGGGTTAGCGCTAATGTTAGGGTTAGAGTTAGGGTTAGAGTTAGGGGTTAGGGGTTAGCGCTAATGTTAGGGTTAGAGTTAGGGTTAGGGTTAGAGTTAGGGTTAGGGTTAGAGTTAGGGTTAGAGTTAGGGGTTAGGGTTAGAGGGTTAGGGTTAAAAGTTAGGGTTAGGGGTTAGCGCTAATGTTAGGGTTAGGCCCCTTGGGTTAGGGTTAGAGTTAGGGTTAGGGTTAGGGTTAGGGTTAGGGTTAGAGTTAGGGTTAGTGTTAGAGTTAGGGTTAGTGTTAGGGTTAGGGTTAGAGTTAGAGTTAGAGTTAGGGTTAGGGGTTAGGGGTTAGAGTAGGAGGGTTAAGGTTAGAGTTAAAGGTTTGGGGTCAGGGTTAGGGGTTAGGGTTAGGGTTAAGGGTTAGGGGTTAGCGCTAATGTTAGGGTTAGAGTTAGGGATAGGGTTAGGGTTAGAGTTAGGGTTAGAGTTAGGGTTAGAGTTAGGGTTAGAGTAAGGGTTAGAGTTAATGTTAGGGCGAGGGTTAGGTTTAGTGTTAGGATTAGGGTTAGGGGTTAGGGTTAGAGGGTTAGGTTTAGGGGTTAGGGTTAGGGTTAAGGGTTAGGGATTAGGGTTAAGGGTTAGGGTTAGGGTTAGAGTTAGAGTTAGGGTTATGATTAGTGTTAGGGTTAGAGTTAGGGATATAATTAGGGTTAGGGTTAGTGTTAGGGCTAGGATTAGTGTTAGGGTTTAGGATTAGGATTAGAGTTAGGGTTAGTATTAATGTTAGGGTTAGGGTTAGTTTTAGGGTTAGAATTAGTTTTAGGGTTAGGGTTAGGGTTAGAGTTAGGGTTAGTGTTAGGGTTAGGGTTAGTGTTAGGGTTAGAGTTAGGGTTAGAGTTAGGGTTAGGGTTAGAGTTAGGGTTAGGGTTAGGGTTAGTGTTAGGTTTAGAGTTAGGGTTAGGGTTATGGTCCTTCTGGGATGAAGTCCAGAATTCAGGATTAGCAGAAGATATCTGTACATTGTCTCTGCCACACTGCTGTTAGAGTTAGGGTTAGAGTTAGGGGATAGGGTTAGCGTTAGAGTTATGGGTTAGTGTTAGGGTTTAGGGTTAGAGTTAGGGTTAGTGTTAGGGCTAGGGTTAGGGTTAGGGTTAGGTGTAGGGTTAGGGGTAAGGGTTAGAGTTAGGGTTAGTGTTAGGGTTAGAGTTATGGTTAGAATTAGTGTTAGGGATAGTGTTAGGGTTAGAGTTCGGGTTAGTGTTAGGGTTAGGGTCAGGGTTAGGGTTAGAGTTAAGGTTAGGGTTAGGGTTAGATGGGTTAGGGTTAGGGTTAGAGTTAGGGTTAGAGTTTGGGTTAGGGTTAGGTGTAGGGTTAGAGTTAGGGTTAGAGTTAGGGTTAGGATTAGAGTTAGGGTTAGAGTTAGGGTTAGAATTAGGGTTAGGGTTAGAGGGGTAGGGTTAAAGTTAGGGTTAGAGTTAGGGTTAGGGTTAGAGTTAGGTTTAGGGATGGAGTTAGGGTTACAGTTAGGGTTAGGGTTAGAGTTAGGGTTAGTGTTAGAGTAAGGGTTAGGGTTAGAGTTAGAGTTAGGAATTAGGGTTAGGGGTTAGCGCTAATGTTAGGGTTAGAGTTAGGGATAGGGTTAGGGTTACAGTTAGGGTTAGGGTTTGAGTTAGGGTTAGAGTTAGGGGTTAGGGTTAGAGGGTAAGGGTTAAAAGTTGGGGGTTAGGGTTAGGGGTTAGCGCTAATGTTAGGGTTAGGCCCCTTGGGTTAGGGTTATTGTTAGAGTTAGGGTTAGAGTTAGAGTTAGGGTTAGTGTAAGAGTTAGGGTTAGTGTTAGGGTTAGAGTTAGGGTTAGGGGTTAGGGGTTAGGGTAAGAGGGTTAGGGTTAGAGTTAAAGGTTAGGGGTCAGGGTTAGGGGTTAGGGTTAAGGGTTAGGGTTAAGGTTAGAGTTAGAGTTAGAGTTAGGGTTAGTGTTAGGGTTAGGGTTAGGGTTAGAGTTAGAGTTAGGGTTAGGGATTAGGGGTTAGGGTTAGGGTTAGGGTTAGAGTTAGAGTTAGGGTTATGGTTAGTGTTAGGGTTAGAGTTAGGGTTAGAGTTAATGTTAGGGTTAAGGGTAGGGTTATTGTTGGGGTTAGGGTTATGGGTTGGGTTAGAGTAAGGGTTAGAGTTAGGGTTATGGTTAGTGTTATGGTTAGAGTTAATGTTATTGTTAGGGGTAGGGTTATGGTTTGGGTTAGGGTTAGAGTTAGAGTTAGGGTCAGAGTTAGGCTTAGAGTTAATGTTAGGGATAGTGTTAGGATTAGAGTTAGGGTTAGGGTTATAGTTAGGGTTAGGGTCAGGGTTAGGGTTAGGGTTAGGATTAGAGTTAGGGTCTGGGTTAGGGTTAAAGTTACGGTTAGTGTTAGGGTTAGGGTTAGAGTTAGGGTTAGGGTTAGAGTTAGCGTTAGAGTTAGAGTTAGGGTTAGGGTTAGAGGGTTAGGGGTTAGCACTAATGTTAGAGTTTGAGTAAGGGTTAGAGTTAGGGTTAGGGATGGAGTTAGGGTTAGAGTTAGGGTTAGGGTTAGAGTTAAGGTTAGTGTTAGAGTTAGGGTTAGGGTTAGAGTTAGAGTTAGGGTTCGAGTTAGGGGTTAGCGCTAATGTTAGGGTTAGAGTTAGGGATAGGGTTAGGGTTACAGTTAGGGTTAGAGTTAGGGTTAGGGTTAGAGTTAGGGTTAGAGTTAGGGGTTAGGGTTAGAGGGTTAGGGTTAAAAGTTACTGTTAGGGGTTAGCGCTAATGTTAGGGTTTGGCCCCTTGGGTTAGGGTTAGAGTTAGGGTTAGGGTTAGAGTTAGGGTTAGTGTTAGAGTTAGGGTTAGTGTTAGGGTTAGGGTTAGAGTTAGAGTTAGGGTTAGGGGTTAGGGGTTAGGGTAGGAGGGTTAGGGTTAGAGTTAAAGGTTAGGGGTCAGGGTTAGGGGTTAGGGTTAGGGTTAAGGGTTAGGGTTAGGGTTAGAGTTAGAGTTAGGGTTATGGTTAGTGTTAGGGTTAGAGTTAGGGTTAGAGTTAATGTTATTGTTAGGTGTAGGGTTATGGTTGGGGTTAGGGTTAGAGTTAGAGTTAGGGTTAGAGTTAGGCTTAGAGTTAATAATAGGGATAGTGTTAGGGTTAGAGTTAGGGTTAGGGTTATAGTTAGGGTTAGGGTCAGTGTTAGGGTTAGAGTTAGGGTTAGGGTTAGAGGGTTAGGGTTAGGGGTTAGCACTAATGTTAGGGTTAGAGTAAAGGTTAGAGGTAGGGTTAGAGTTAGGGTTAGAGTTATGGTTAGAATTAGGGGTTAGGGGTTAGGGGTTAGGGTTAGAGGGTTAGGGTTAAAGGTTAGGGGTTAGGGGTTAGGGTTAGGGTTAGGGGTTAGGGTTAGGGGTTAGTGCTAATGTTAGGGTTAGGGTCCTTAGGGTTAGGGTTAGGGTTAGTGTTAGGGTCAGATTTAGGGCTAGGGTTAGGTTTAGGGTTAGGAGTTAGGGTTAAGGTGAGTGTTAGGGATAGTGTTAGGGTTAGGATTAGGGTTAGAGTTAGGGTTAGGAGGGGGGGAGTTTTCTTTTGAACACATGTACTAAAGTAGGTTCTGCCACCGTCCCTGTATGTATGTCTTGGGGGTTGCTGGTGCCTCAAACCAGATGGAGTGGGACTTTATGGGCAAGTGACTGGGTATACATAGAAAATTGTTGTATATATATCAAGGAAGAAACAAATGTAAAAAGAAGAGTATTTAATCCATAAATACCAATAGGATATATACAATGAACATTTTGTGAGAATTTTGCTTGGGGCAGAGGCCCAAGTGTGAGGAAGAAAAAGATGATTCAACAGAATCGGTGACAATGGTGCATCTGGTGACTTTTAAACATGGATTTTTTTGTGTTTTCCCATAGATGTTGGAAAGGAAGGTTGTTCCAGAAAAAATCCTAGATTGCTGACGCGTTTCGGCTCTATTATGGGCCTTTCTCAAAGCGTTCAGTCACCTAGTCTGTGGTATGGGTGTAGCCATAGTTAATGCGCAGAAGCCCTTTATCCATTCACAATCACAGCGGGAGTTGTGTACCGCACGGCAGTTAGGTTGACTGATAGGAGGGACTTGCTGCCGGGGTCCTGGGGTATATATATTTCCCTCTTTGTCCACCGGGTTCTTAATGTTTTATCTGGATAGGATGGAGGTGTTCTTACAGCCAGCGCAGGTTTAGGTCCGTCCTCTCCCCTCTAAACCTGCGCTGGCTGTAAGAACACCTCCATCCTATCCAGATAAAACATTAAGAACCCGGTGGACAAAGAGGGAAATATATATACCCCAGGACCCCGGCAGCAAGTCCCTCCTATCAGTCAACCTAACTGCCGTGCGGTACACAACTCCCGCTGTGATTGTGAATGGATAAAGGGCTTCTGCGCAGGAACTATGGCTACACCCATACCACAGACTGAGTGACTGAACGCTTTGAGAAAGGCCCATAATAGAGCCGAAACGCGTCAGCAATCTAGGATTTTTTCTGGAACAACCTTCCTTTCCAACATCTATGGGAAAACACAAAAAAATCCATGTTTAAAAGTCACCAGATGCACCATTGTCACCGATTCTGTTGAATCTTTTTTTTCTTCCTCACACTTGGGCCTCTGCCCCAAGCACAATTCTCACAAAATGTTCATTGTATATATCCTATTGGTATTTATGGATTAAATACTCTTCTTTTTACATTTGTTTCTTCCTTGATATATATACAACAATTTTCCATGTATACCCAGTCACTTGCCCATAAAGTCCCACTCCATCTGGTTTGAGGCACCAGCAACCCCCAAGAGTTAGGGTTAGGTTTAGAGTTAGGGTTAGAGTTAGGGGTTAGGGTTAGAGGGTTTGGGTTAGGGATAAAGATTAGGGGTTAGGGTTAGGGGTTAGGGGTTAGCCTTAATGTTAAGGTCCTTAGGGTTAGAGTTAGGGTTAGTTTTAGTGTTAGATTTAGGGTTAGAGTTAGGGATATAGTTAGGGTTAGGGTTAGAGTTAGGTTTAGAGTTAGGGTTAGGGTTAGAGTTAGGGTTAGGGTTACAGTTAGGGTTAGAGTTAGGGGTTAGGGTTAGAGGGTTTGGGTTAGGGTTAAAGGTTAGGGTTAGGGTTAGGGGTTAGGGTTAGAGTTAGGGTTAGAGTTATAGTTAGGGTTAGGGTCAGTGTTAGGATTAGAGTTAGGGTTAGAGGTAATGTTAGGGCTAGTGTTACGGTTAGGGTTGGGGTTAGGGTTAGAGTTAGGGTTAGAGGGTTATAGTTAGTGTTAAAGGTTAGGGGTTAGGGTTAGCGGTTATCGCTAATGTTAGTGTTAGGGTCCTTCTGGGATGAAGTCCAGAATTCAGGATTAGCAGAAGATATCTGTATATTGTCTCCGCCACACTGCTAGTAGGGTTAGAGTTAGGGTTAGTGTTAGGGGTTAGGGTTAGAGTTAGGGTTAGTGTTAGGGTTTTGGGTTAGGGTTAGGGTTAGGGTTAGTGTTAGATTTAGGGTTAGGGGTTAGGGATAGAGTTAGAGTTAGGGTTAGGTTTAGAGTTAGGGTTATTTAGAGTTAGGGTTAGGGTTAGAGTTAGGGTTAGGGATTATGGTTAGGGGTAAAGGTTAGAGGTTAGTGCTAATGTTAGGGTTAGAGTTAGGGTTAGGGTTAGAGTTAGGGTTAGTATTAGAGTTAGGGTTAGAGTTAATGTTAGGGTTAGGGTTAGGGTTAGAGTTAGGGTTAGGGATAGGGTTAAGGTGAGTGTTAGGGATAGTGTTAGGGTTCGAGTTAGGGTTAGAATTAGGGTTAGAGTTAGGGTTAGAGTTAGGGTTAGTGCTAGGGTTAGAGTTAGGTTTAGAGGGTTAGATGGTTAGGGTTCGGGTTAGGGGTTAGGGTTAGGGTTAGGGGTTAGGGTTAGGGGTCAGCGCTAATGTTAGGGTTAGAGTTAGGGTTAGGGTTAGAGTTAGGGTTAGGGTTAGAGTTAGGGTTAGGGTTAGAGTTTGGGTTAGAGTTAGGGTTAGGGTTAGGGGTTAGGGGTTAGGGTTAGAGGGTTAGGGGTTAGGGTTAGGGGTTAGCACTAATGTTAGGGTTAGGGTCCTTAGGGTTAGGGTTAGTGTTAGGGTTAGATTTAGGGCTAGGGTTAGAGTTAGGTTTAGGGTTAGTTGTTAGGATTAGAGTTAGGGTTCGAGTTAGAGTTAGGGTTAGTGTTAGGGTTAGAGTTAGAGTTAGGCTTAGAGTTAGGGTTAGAGTTAATGTTAGGGTTAGTGTTAGGGTTAAAGTTAGGGTTGGGGTTAGGGTTAGAGTTAGGGTTAGACGGTTAGGGTTAGGGAAAAAGTTTAGGGGTTTGGGGATAGGGTTAGGGGTTAGCCCTAATGTTAGTGTTAGGGTCCTTCTTGGATGAAGTCCAGAATTCAGGATTAGCAGAAGATTTCTGTACATTGTCTCCGTCACACTGCTATTAGTGTTAGAGTTAGGGTTAGGGTTAGAGTTAGGGTTAGAGTTAGGGTTAGTGTTAGGGTTAGGGTTAGAGTTAGGTGTTAGGGTTAGAGGGTTAGGGTTAGGGTTAAAGGTTAGGGGTTAGGGTTAGGGGTTAGGGGTTAGCACTAATGTTAGGGTCCTTAGGGTTAGAGTTAGGGTTAGGGTTAGTTTTAGGGTTAGATTTAGGGCTAGGGCTAGGGTTAGAGTTAGGTTAGGGTTAGGGTTAGGGGTTAGGGTTAGAGTTAGGGTTAGAGGGTTAGGGTTAGTCTTAAAGGTTAGGGGTTAGCAGTTAGGGTTAGGGGTTAGCGCTAATGTTAGTGTTAGGGTCCATCTGGGATGAAGTCCAGAATTCAGGATTAGCAGAAGATATCTGTACATTGTCTCCGCCACACTTCTAGTAGGGTTAGAGTTAGGGTTAGGGTTAGTGTTAGGGGTTAGGGTTAGAGTTAGGGTTAGTGTTAGGGTTTAGGGTTAGGGTTAGGGTTAGAGTAAGGGTTAGGGTTAGAGTTAGTGTTAGGGTTAGGGTTAGAGTTAGGGTTAAAGTTAGGGTTAGAGTTAGGGCTAGGGTTAGGGTAAGTGTTATATTTAGGGTTAGGGGTTAGGGATAGAGTTAGGGTTAGAGTTAGGGTCAGGGTTAGGGTTAGGGTTAGAGTTAGTTTTAGGGATAGTGTTAGGGTTAGGGTTAGAGTTAGGGTTAGGGTTAGGGTTAGGGTCAGGGTTAGGGTTAGAGTTAGGGTTAGCATTAAGGTTAGGGATAGGGTTAGGGTTAAATGGGTTAGGGTTAGAGATTTGGTTAGGATTAAGGTTAGAGTTAGGGGTTAGCGTTAGATGGGTTAGGGTTAGGGATATAGTTAGGGTTAGAGTTAGGGGTTATGGTTAGAGGGTGAGGGTTAGGGTGAGGGTTAGTGTTAGGGTTATTGTTAGGGTTAGGGTTAGAGTTAGGGTTAGGTTTAGAGTTAGGGTTAGTTAGAGTTAGGGTTAGGGTTAGGGGTAAAGGTTAGAGGTTAGTGCTAATGTTAGAGTTAGAGTTAGAGTTATAGTTAGGTTTAGGGTTAGGGTTAGAGTTAGGGTTAGTGTTAGAGTTAGGGTTAGAGTTAATGTTAGGGTTAGGGTTAGAGTTAGGGTTAGGGTTAGAGTTAGGGTTAGAGTTAATGTTAGGGTTAGGGTTAGACTTAATGTTAGGGTTAGGGTTAGGGTTAGGGTTAGGGTTAGAGTTAAGGTTAGGGATAGGGTTAAGGTGAGTGTTAGGGATAGTGTTAGGGTTAGAGTTAGGGTTAGAATTAGGGTTAGGGTTAGATTTAGGGTTAGAGTTAGGGTTAGTGCTAGGGTTAGAGTTAGGTTTAGAGTTAGAGGGTTAGAGGGTTAGGGTTAGGGGTTAGGGTTAGGGTTAGGGTTAGGGGTTAGGGTTAGTGGTCAGCGCTAATGTTAGGGTTAGGGTTAGAGTTAGGGTTTGAGTTAGGGTTAGAGTTAGGGTTAGGGGTTAGGGTTAGGGTTAAAGGTTAGGGGTTAGGGTTAGGGGTTAGTGTAAGGGGTTAGCACTAAGTTACGGTTAGGGTCCTTAGGGTTAGTGTTAGGGTTAGATTTAGGGCTAGGGTTAGAGCTAGGTTTAGGGGTAGGAGTTAGGATTAGAGTTAGGGTTAGAGTTAGAGTTAGGGTTAGTGTTAGGGTTAGAGTTAGAGTTAGGGTTAGGGTTAGGGTTAGAGTTAGGCTTAGAGTTAGGGTTAGAGTTAATGTTAGGGTTAGTGTTAGGGTTAAAGTTAGGGTCGGGGTTAGGGTTAGGGTTAGATGGTTAGGGTTAGGGATAAAGGTTAGGGGTTAGGGTTAGGGGTTAGCCCTAATGTTAGTGTTAGGGTCCTTCTGGGATGAAGTCCAGAATTCAGGATTAGCAGAAGATTTCTGTACATTGTCTCCGCCACACTGCTATTAGGGTTAGAGTTAGTGTTAGGGGTTAGGGTTAGTGTTAGGGCTAGGGTTAGTGTTAGGGTTTAGGATTAGGATTAGAGTTAGTGTTATGGTTAGTAATAATGTTAAGGTTAGGTATAAAGGTTAGGGGTTAGGGTTAAGGGTTAGCCCAAATGTTAGTGTTAGGGTCCTTCTGGGATGAAGTCCAGAATTCAGGATTAGTAGAAGATTTCTGTACATTGTCTCCGCCACACTGCTATTAGGGTTAGTTTTAGGGTTAGAGTTAGGGTTAGGGTTAGAGTTAGGGTTAGGGTTAGAGTTAGGGTTAGTGTTAGAGTTAGGGTTAGTGTTAGGGTTAGAGTTAGGGTTAGAGTTAGGGTTAGGTTTAGAGTTAGGGTTAGGGTTAGTGTTAGGTTTAGAGTTAGGGTTAGGGTTATGGTCCTTCTGGGATGAAGTCCAGAATTCAGGATTAGCAGAAGATATCTGTACATTGTCTCTGCCACACTGCTGTTAGAGTTAGGGTTAGAGTTAGGGTTAGGGCTTGAGTTAGGGTTAGAGTTAGGGTTAGAGGGTTAGGGTTAAAGGTTAGGGGTTAAAGGTAAGGGGTTAGAGTTAGGGGTTAATGCTAATGTTAGGGTTAGGGTCCTTAGGGTTAGTGTTAGTGTTAGGGTTAGATTTAGGGCTAGGGTTAGGGTTAGAGTTAGGGTTAGGGTTAAGGTGAGTGTTAGGGATAGTGTTAGGGTTAGATTTAGGGTTAGGGTTAGGGTTAAAGTTAGGGTTAGGGTTAGGGTTAGGGCTAGGGCTAGGGTTAGGGTTAGGGGTAAGATTTAGAGGTTAGCGTTAGGGTTAGAGTTAGGATTAGAGTTAGGGTTAGGGTTAGGGTTAGGGTTAGAGTTAGGGTTAGGGTTAGAGTTAGGGTTAGAGTTAAGGTTAGGGTTAGAGGTAGGTTTAGAGTTAGGGTTAGGGTTAGAGTTAGGGTTAGGGTTAGAGTTAGGGTTAGAGTTAGGGGTTAGGGTTAGGGTTAAAGGTTAGGGGTTAGGGTTAGGGGTTAGAGTTAGGGGTTAGCACAAATTTAGGGTTAGGGTCCTTAGGGTTAGAGTTAGGGTTAAGGTTAGTGTTAGGGTTAGATTTAGGGCTAGGGTTAGAGTTTGGTTAGGGTGAGGGTTAGTGGTTAGGGATAGAGTTAGGATTAGATATAGAGTTAGGGTTAGTGTTAGGGTTAGAGTTGGGGTTAGAGTTAGGAATAGAGTTAATGTTAGGGTTAGTGTTACGGTTTGGGTTAGGGTTAGGGTTAGGGTTAGAGGGTTAGGGTTAAAGGTTAGGGGTTAGCAGTTAGGGGATAGGGTTAGGGGTTAGTGCTAATGTTAGTGTTAGGGTCCTTCTGGGATGAAGTCCAGAATTCAGGATTAGCAGAAGATATCTGTACAATGTCTCCACCACACTGCTATTAGGGTTAGAGTTAGGGTTAGGGTTAGTGTTAGGGTTAGGGTTAGTGTTAGGGTTAGAGTTAGAGTTAGGGTTAGGGATAGGGCTAGGGTTAGTATTAGATTTAGGGTTAGGGGTTAGGGATAGAGTTAGGGTTAGAGTTAGAGTTAGGGTCAGGGTTAGGGTTAGGGTTAGAGTTAGTTTTAGGGATAGTGTTAGGATTAGGGTTAGAGTTAGGGTTAGGGTCAGGGTTAGGGTTAGAGTTAGGGTTAGAGTTAGGGATAGGGCTTGAGTTAGGGTTAGAGTTAGGGGTTAGGGTTAGAGGGTTAGGGTTAAAGGTTAGGGGTTCGGGTTAGGGGTTAATGCGAATGTTAGGGTTAGGGTCCTTAGGGTTAGGGTTAGTGTTAGGGTTAGATTTAGGGCTAGGGTTAGGGTTAGAGTTAGGGTTAGGGTTAAGGTGAGTGTTAGGGATAGTGTTAGGGTTAGGGTTAGATCTAGGGTTAGGGTTAGGGTTAGGGTTAGGGTTAGGGCTAGGGCTAGGGTTAGGGTTAGGGGTTAGATTTAGGGTTAGGGTTAGAGTTAGGGTTAGGGTTAGAGTTAGGGTTAGGGTTAGAGTTAGGGTTAAAGTTAGGGGTTAGCAGTTAGGGGATAGGGTTAGGGGTTAGCGCTAATGTTAGTGTTAGGGTCCTTCTGGGATGAAGTCCAGAATTCAGGATTAGCAGAAGATATCTGTACAATGTCTCCACCACACTGCTATTAGGGTTAGAGTTAGAGTTAGGGTTAGTGTTAGGGGTTAGGGTTAGGGTTAGGGTTAGTGTTAGGGTTAGAGTTAGAGTTAGGGTTAGGGATAGGGCTAGGGTTACTGTTAGATTTAGGGTTAGGGTCAGGGTTAGGGTTAGAGTTAGGGTTAGAGTTAGGGATAGGGCTTGAGTTAGGGTTAGAGTTGGGGGTTAGGGTTAGGGTTAAAGGTTAGGGGTTAGGGTTAGGGGTTAATGCGAATGTTAGGGTTAGGGTCCTTAGGGTTAGGTTTAGTGTTAGGGTTAGATTTAGGGCTAGGGTTAGGGTTAGAGTTAGGGTTAGGGTTAAGGTGAGTGTTAGGGATAGTGTTAGGGTTAGGGTTAGGGTTAGGGCTAGGGCTAGGGTTAGGGTTAGGGTTAGGGGTTAGATTTAGGGTTAGGGTTAGGGTTAGGGTTAGGGTTAGGGTTAGAGTTAGGGTTAGGGTTAGAGTTAGGGTTAGAGTTAGGGTTAAAGTTAGGGTTAGGGTTAGAGGTAGGTTTAGAGTTAGGGTTAGAGTTAGGGTTAGGGTTAGGGTTTGAGTTAGGGTTAGGGTTAGGGTTAGAGTTAGGGTTAGAGTTAGGGGTTAGGGTTAGGGTTAAAGGTTAGGGGTTAGGGTTAGGGGTTAGAGTTAGGGGTTAGCACTAATGTTAGGGTTAGGGTCCTTAGGGTTAGAGTTAAGGTTAAGGTTAGTGTTAGGGTTAGATTTAGGGCTAGGGTTAGAGTTAGGTTAGGGTTAGGGTTAGGGTTAGGGGTTAGGGTTAGAGTTAGGATTAGAGATAGAGTTAGGGTTAGTGTTAGGGTTAGAGTTGGGGTTAGAGTTAGGAATAGAGTTAATGTTAGGGTTAGTGTTACAGTTAGGGTTGGGGTTAGGGTTAGGGTTAGAGTTAGGGTTAGAGGGTTAGGGTTAAAGGTTAGGGGTTAGCAGTTAGGGGATAGGGTTAGGGGTTAGCGCTAATGTTAGTGTTAGGGTCCTTCTGGGATGAAGTCCAGAATTCAGGATTAGCAGAAGATATCTGTACATTGTCTCCACCACACTGCTACTAGGGTTAGAGTTAGGGTTAGGGTTAGTGTTAGGGGTTAGGGTTAGAGTTCGGGTTAGTGTTAGGGTTAGAGTTAGAGTTAGGGTTCGGGATAGGGCTAGGGTTAGTGTTAGATTTAGGGTTAGGGGTTAGGGAAAGAGTTAGGGTTAGAGTTAGGGCTAGGGTTAAAGTTAGGGTTAGAGTTAGGGTTAGGGTTCGAGTTAGAGTTAGGGTTAGGGGTTAGGGGTTAGCACTTATGTTAGGGTTAGGCTTAGGGTTAGAGTTAGGGTTAGGGTTAGTGTTAGAGTTAGGGTTAGAGTTAGAGTTAGGGTTAGGGCTTAAGTTAGGGTTAGAGTTAATGTTAGGGTTAGAGTTAGGGTTAGAGTTAATGTTATTGTTAGGGGTAGGGTTATGGTTATGGTTGGGGTTAGGGTTAGGGTTAGAGTTAGAGTTAGGGTTAGAGTTAGGCTTAGAGTTAATGTTAGGGATAGTGTTAGGGTTAGAGTTAGGGTTAGGGTTATAGTTAGGGTTAGGGTTATTGTCAGGGTTAGGGTTAGGTTTAGGATTAGAGTTAGGGTCAGGGTTAAGGTTAGATAGGTTAGGGTTAGGGATAGAGTTAGGGTTAGAGTTAGGGTTAGGGTTAGTGTTAGGGTTAGAGTTAGGGTTAGGGTTAGGGTTAGAGTTAGGGTTAGAGTTAGAGTTAGGGTTAGGGTTAGAGGGTTAGGGTTAGGGGTTAGCACTAATGTTAGGGTTAGAGTAAGGGTTAGAGTTAGGGTTAGAGTTAGGGTTAGGGATGGAGTTAGGGTTAGAGTTAGGGTTAGGGTTAGGGTTACAGTTAGGGTAAGATTTAGGGGTTAGCACTAATGTTAGGGTTAGAGTAAGGGTTAGAGTTAGGGTTAGAGTTATTGTTAGAGTTAGGGGTTAGGGTTAGAGGGTTAGGGTTAAAGGTTAGGGGTTAGGGTTAGGGGTTAGTGCTAATGTTAGGGTTAGGGTCCTTAAGGTTAGGGTTAGGGTTAGTGTTTGGGTCAGATTTAGGGCTAGGGTTAGGGTTACGTTTAGGGGTTAGGGTTAAGGTGAGTGTTAGGGATAGTGTTAGGGTTAGAAATAGGGTTAGAGTTAGGGTTAGGGTTAGAGTTAGGATTAGAGTTAGGGTTAGTGCTAGGGTTAGAGTTAGGGTTAGGTTTAGAGTAAGGTTAGAGGGTTAGAGGGTTAGGGTTAGGGTTAGGGGTTAGGGTTAGGGCTAGGGTTAGGGTTAGGGGGTTAGGGTTAGGGGTTAGCATTAGGGTTAGAGTTAGGATTAGAGTTAGGGTTAGGGTTTGAGTTAGGGTTAGGGTTAGAGTTAATGTTAGAGTTAGGGTTAGAGTTAGGGGTTAGGGTTAGAGGGTTAGGGTTAAAGGTTAGGGGTTAAGGTTAGGGGTTAGCACTAATGTTAGGGTTAGGGTCCTTAGGGTTTGAGTAAGGGTTAGGGTTAGTGTTAGGGTTAGATTTAGGCCTAGGGTTAAAGTTATGTTAGGGTTAGGGGTTAGGGTTAGAGTTAGGGTTAGAGTTATAGTTAGGGTTGAGGTTAGTGTTAAGGTTAGGGTTGGGGTTAGGGTTAGGGTTAGAGTTAGGGTTAGAGGGTTAGGTTTAGTGTTAAAGGTTTGGGGTGAGCAGTTAGGGTTTAGGGTTTGTGGTTAGGGTTAGGGGTTAGCACTAATGTCAGTGTTAGGGTCCTTCTGGGATGAAGTCCAGAATTCAGGATTAGCAGAAGATATCTGTACAATGTCTCCACCACACTGCTATTAGGGTTAGAGTTAGGCTTAGGGTTAGTGTTAGGGGTTAGGGTTAGGGTTAGTGTTAGGGTTAGAGTTAGAGTTAGAGTTAGGGTTAGGGATAGGGCTAGGGTTAGTGTTAGATTTAGGGTTAGGGGTTAGGGATGGAGTTAGGGTTAGAGTTAGAGTTAGGGTCAGGGTTAGGGTTAGGGTTAGAGTTAGTTTTAGGGATAGTGTTAGGATTAGGGTTAGAGTTAGGGTTAGGGTCAGGGTTAGGGTTAGAGTTAGGGTTAGAGTTAGGGATAGGGCTTGAGTTAGGGTTAGAGTTAGGGGTTAGGGTTAGAGGGTTAGGGTTAAAGGTTAGGGGTTAGGGTTAGGGGTTAATGCGAATGTTAGGGTTAGGGTCCTTAGGGTTAGGGTTAGTGTTAGGGTTAGATTTAGGGCTAGGGTTAGGGTTAGAGTTAGGGTTAGGGTTAAGGTGAGTGTTAGGGATAGTGTTAGGGTTAGGGTTAGAGTTAGGGTTAGGGTTAGGGTTAGGGCTAGGGCTAGGGTTAGGGTTAGGGGTTAGATTTAGGGTTAGGGTTAGGGTTAGGGTTAGAGTTAGGGTTAGGGTTAGAGTTAGGGTTAGGGTTAGAGTTAGGGTTAAAGTTAGGGGTTAGCAGTTAGGGGATAGGGTTAGGGGTTAGCGCTAATGTTAGTGTTAGGGTCCTTCTGGGATGAAGTCCAGAATTCAGGATTAGCAGAAGATATCTGTACAATGTCTCCACCACACTGCTATTAGGGTTAGAGTTAGGGTTAGTGTTAGGGGTTAGGGTTAGGGTTAGTGTTAGGGTTAGAGTTAGAGTTAGAGTTAGGGTTAGGGATAGGGCTAGGGTTAGTGTTAGATTTAGGGTTAGGGGTTAGGAATAGAGTTAGGGTTAGAGTTAGAGTTAGGGTCAGGGTTAGGGTTAGGGCTAGAGTTAGTTTTAGGGATAGTGTGAGGATTAGGGTTACAGTTAGGGTTAGGGTCAGGGTTAGGGTTAGAGTTAGGGTTAGAGTTAGGGATAGGGCTTGAGTTAGGGTTAGAGTTGGGGGTTAGGGTTAGGGTTAAAGGTTAGGGGTTAGGGTTAGGGGTTAATGCGAATGTTAGGGTTAGCGTCCTTAGGGTTAGGGTTAGTGTTAGGGTTAGATTTAGGGCTAGGGTTAGGGTTAGAGTTAGGGTTAGGGTTAAGGTGAGTGTTAGGGATAGTGTTAGGGTTAGGGTTAGGGTTAGGGCTAGGGTTAGGGTTAGGGTTAGGGGTTAGATTTAGGGTTAGGGTTAGGGTTAGGGTTAGGGTTAGGGTTAGGGTTAGAGTTAGGGTTAGGGTTAGAGTTAGGGTTAGAGTTAGGGTTAAAGTTAGGGTTAGGGTTAGAGGTAGGTTTAGAGTTAGGGTTAGAGTTAGGGTTAGGGTTAGAGTTAGGGTTAGGGTTAGGGTTAGAGTTAGGGTTAGAGTTAGGGGTTAGGGTTAGGGTTAAAGGTTAGGGGTTAGGGTTAGGGGTTAGAGTTAGGGGTTAGCACTAATGTTAGGGTTAGGGTCCTTAGGGTTAGAGGTAAGGTTAAGGTTAGTGTTAGGGTTAGATTTAGGGCTAGGGTTAGAGTTAGGTTAGGGTTAGGGTTAGTGTTAGGGGTTAGGGTTAGAGTTAGGATTAGAGATAGAGTTAGGGTTAGTGTTAGGGTTAGAGTTGGGGTTAGAGTTAGGAATAGAGTTAATGTTAGGGTTAGTGTTACAGTTAGGGTTGGGGTTAGGGTTAGGGTTAGAGTTAGGGTTAGAGGGTTAGGGTTAAAGGTTAGGGGTTAGCAGTTAGGGTATAGGGTTAGGGGTTAGCGCTAATGTTAGTGTTAGGGTCCTTCTGGGATGAAGTCCAGAATTCAGGATTAGCAGAAGATATCTGTACATTGTCTCCACCACACTGCTATTAGGGTTAGAGTTAGGGTTAGGGTTAGTGTTAGGGGTTAGGGTTAGAGTTCGGGTTAGTGTTAGGGTTAGAGTTAGAGTTAGGGTTCGGGATAGGGCTAGGGTTAGTGTTAGATTTAGGGTTAGGGGTTAGGGAAAGAGTTAGGGTTAGAGTTAGGGCTAGGGTTAAAATTAGGGTTAGAGTTAGGGTTAGGGTTCGAGTTAGAGTTAGGGTTAGGGGTTAGGGGTTAGCACTTATGTTAGGGTTAGGCTTAGGGTTAGAGTTAGGGTTAGTGTTAGAGTTAGGGTTAGAGTTAGGGTTAGGGCTTAAGTTAGGGTTAGAGTTAATGTTAGGGTTAGAGTTAGGGTTAGAGTTAATGTTATTGTTAGGGGTAGGGTTATGGTTATGGTTGGGGTTAGGGTTAGGGTTAGAGTTAGAGTTAGGGTTAGAGTTAGGCTTAGAGTTAATGTTAGGGATAGTGTTAGGGTTAGAGTTAGGGTTAGGGTTATAGTTAGGGTTAGGGTTATTGTCAGGGTTAGGGTTAGGTTTAGGATTAGAGTTAGGGTCAGGGTTAAGGTTAGATAGGTTAGGGTTAGGGATAGAGTTAGGGTTAGGGTTAGAGTTAGGGTTAGGGTTAGTGTTAGGGTTAGAGTTAGGGTTAGGGTTAGAGTTAGGGTTAGAGTTAGAGTTAGGGTTAGGGTTAGAGGGTTAGGGTTAGGGGTTAGCACTAATGTTAGGGTTAGAGTAAGGGTTAGAGTTAGGGTTAGAGTTAGGGTTAGAGTTAGGGGTTAGGGTTAGAGGGTTAGGGTTAAAGGTTAGGGGTTAGGGTTAGGGGTTAGTGCTAATGTTAGGGTTAGGGTCCTTAAGGTTAGGGTTAGGGTTAGTGTTTGGGTCAGATTTAGGGCTAGGGTTAGGGTTACGTTTAGGGGCTAGGGTTAAGGTGAGTGTTAGGGATAGTGTTAGGGTTAGAAATAGGGTTAGAGTTAGGGTTAGGGTTAGAGTTAGGATTAGATTTAGGGTTAGTGCTAGGGTTAGAGTTAGGGTTAGGTTTAGAGTAAGGTTAGAGGGTTAGAGGGTTAGGGTTAGGGGTTAGGGTTAGGTTTAGGGCTAGGGTTAGGGTTAGGGTTAGGGTTAGGGGGTTAGGGTTAGGGGTTAGCATTAGGGTTAGAGTTAGGATTAGAGTTAGGGTTAGGGTTAGAGTTAGGGTTAGGGTTAGAGTTAGGGTTAGAGTTAGGGTTAGAGTTAGGGGTTAGGGTTAGAGGGTTAGGGTTAAAGGTTAGGGGTTAGGGTTAGGGGTTAGCACTAATGTTAGGGTTAGGGTCCTTAGGGTTTGAGTAAGGGTTAGGGTTAGTGTTAGGGTTAGATTTAGGCCTAGGGTTAAAGTTAGGTTAGGGTTAGGGGTTAGGGTTAGAGTTAGGGTTAGAGTTATAGTTAGGGTTAGGGTTAGTGTTAGGGTTAGAGTTATGGTTAGAGTTAATGTTAGGGTTAGAGTTACGGTTAGGGTTGGGGTTAGGGTTAGGGTTAGAGTTAGGGTTAGAGGGTTAGGGTTAGTGTTAAAGGTTTGGGGTGAGCAGTTAGGGTTTAGGGTTTGGGGTTAGGGTTAGGGGTTTGCACTAATGTCAGTGTTAGGGTCCTTCTGGGATGAAGTCCAGAATTCAGGATTAGCAGAAGATATCTGTACATTGTCTCTGCCACACTGCTGATAGAGTTAGGTTTAGAGTTAGGGTTAGAGTTAGGGTTAGTGTTAGGGGATAGGGTTAGGGTTAGAGTT